>NW_006779881.1:682124-690295 GCF_000442215.2 Lipotes vexillifer | reverse complement strand
TCCCTATTCATGAGTGGCATATTATTCAGGCACTAAAGGAATAAAGTACTGATACATACTACAACATGGATGAACCTTGAAAACATTATACTGAGTGAAAGAAGCCAGACACAAAAGGCCACACATTGTATGATTTCATTAATATAAATTTTCCAGAATAGGAAAATCAGAAAGTGGATTGATTAGTAAGTGGCTCCGGACTGTAGGCATGGGAACCGAGGTATGACTGCTATTGGTATTGGGTTTCATTTTGGGGTGACAAAAATGTTCCCGAATTAGATGTGATGACGGTTGCACAATCTTGTGAATATACTAAAACCACTGAATTGTACTTTAAAGGGGAGAATTTTACATGAATTATATCTCAATTTAAAAATATATGTATACGTATATTTGATACTTTTTATGTGCCAGACCTTGTGGTAAGGGATAGGAATTCAAAGATGAATCAAAGCCATTACTCTTGAAAAATGTACAGCTTGGTTGGCGGAATGGAGACATGAAAACAAGTATATTTGTAATATAATGTAAATGCAATGATAGTAACATTATAAGGTTTGGAAGTGGAAGAGGGTAGGAAGTGTTTAATTCTTTGGATGGTGTAGAGAAGGACAATGGAGTGGGGAGAGGCATGGTCAGTGTTATGGACTGAATGTTTGTGTCCCCCCAAAATTCATATGTTGAAGCCCTAATCCCTAATGAGACGGTATTTCGAAGTGGGGCCTTTGGGAGGTAATTAGGTCATGAGGGTGGAGCTCTCATGAATGGGGTTAGTGCCCTTATAAGAAGAGACAAGAGAGAGATGATCTCTCTTTTGGCCATGTGAGGGTATAGCAAGAAAAGGTGGCTGTCTACAAGTTAGGAAGTGTGTTCTCACCAGACACCAGCTCTGTTGGCACCTTGATCGTGGACTTGTAGCCACCAGAACTGTGAGAAATAAATGTTTGTTGTTTAAGCCACCCAGTCTATGGTATTTGTTATAGCAGCCAAGCTAAGATAGTCAGAAAAGTCTGAGCTAAGTTTTGAGGATGAATATAAGTTTTTTAGACAGTTAAGGGAGGGAGGGCATCCCAGGGAGAATTAACACATATACAAAGTCATAGAGATATGAAATGGTGTGCTGTGCTTAGAGAACTATATAATGGCCTGTGATGCTGGGGCACAAAGTATAAGGGACCAAGTGACAGGAAATGAGGCTAAAGAGATAGGCAGGGCACAGATCACGGAGGGCTTAGGAAATCGTGCCAAGGAGCTTGATGCATCTGGATAAAAATTAGAGGATTTTCAGAAAGGTAGTGAGAACCGGATTTAGATTTTAAAAAAGTCCTCTGGCACTATGCTGAGGAGAGACCAGAGGGGAGGAGGAAAAGGAAAACACTCACTAGAAGACTTTTGAAATAGTTCAGGCAGGTACTAGACCCTGAACTAAGGCAGCGAATGAAGATGGAGCATATAAAAGAGACATTCAGGAGCTAGAATGGTTACGTGGTTAACCATTTCATGTGGTTAAGTGAAAGTCACCTTTATTTCTAATATTCAAATACTCTTGACACTTAACTCTTTTTGTTTAGTTGTGAAAGAAAAAAAAATAAGGTCATGAAGAACCTAGCGGGGGAAGGGTAAGCTGTGACAAAGTGAGAGAGTGGCATGGACATATATACACTACCAAACGTAAAATAGATAGCTAGTGGGAAGCAGCCGCATAGCACAAGGAGATCAGCTCGGTAGTTTGTGACCACCTAGAGGGGTGGGATAGGGAGGGTGGGAGGGAGGGAGATGCAAGAGGGAAGAGTTATGGGAACATATGTATATGTATAACTGATTCACTTTGTTATAAAGCAGAAACTAACACACCATTGTAAAGCAATTATACTCCAATAAAAATGTTAAAAAAAAAAAGGCAAGAAAAAAAAAAAAAGAAGATACGTAATAGTTTCCTGCCTACACTTGCCTCCTAGGAAGGTTGTCAGAAGTGAGCAGAAAACTACTTTGAGAACGTTCTGCAGAGCAGGAGACATGCCCTGCGTGTGAAGGGTTCTGTGTGATGGGTGCTGCAGCAGAAATGGCATCAGTAAAGGGTCAGGAGATGAAGACACGGATCCCTCATAAGTCAACCTTCTGTTCTTCTTGTGCTTCCTCCCAGACCTACTTCATATGTAAGCATTGCTTTATTCTGGTTGTAATCATACCTCTCTGAATTACAGGAGAGGTGAGGAAGCAGCAGTCAGCAAGAGGTAGCAAGTAACTGCCTGACCGACGCTCACACTAAAATGGGAAAATATTAGATCAGAATCAAGGGGCCATGGCCCATGATCCTGGCTCATGTTACTTAAATAGGAGAGCCACATTTTCCACCTGGGTTTTGCTTAAAAAAATAAGAGCTTTAGACTGAGGCCCTATCAAATTTAAAGAAGCAAATGACTCTTAGCTAAGACATTTATCTTGGGAAACAATTGGTAGGGGGCATTGATATATATTGGAAATTTACATTTTTCGTTGTCCAGTTCTCATTTACAGAGGTATTGCTGAAAAAAGGAAGGCCCCCAGGTCAAGCTGAACCACATCTAAACAAGCATCAGTCCCAAAGGAAAAAGCCTACTTGCGAGAAATAAACTACAAGGCTGCAAATTCAGAGAGCAGAGTATAATGAGGTGAGAAGAACAAGATTGTGACCAGTGAGTGGGTAAGTTCAGGCATGCCCTCACACATACAGTGCTTACCTGGAGAGGTGTAGGGATGGAGTAGAGGTAACAGAGACCTAAAGTTGCCAAAGGAAGTGAGACTATCCTAAAGGGTGACTTTCAGGGTATATGCAGTAGAGAGAGAAGGGATGGCCAATTCATGGAGCAGTGGTACTTGTCTTAAGGGTGAGACAGCAGGCTTACACTGGGTTAGTGGCAAATCTGAGAGACATGATGGGGGAAGATTTTGCAGGACTTGCGGATGAAAGTAAAGGAGCACAGAATAAAACAGTCACAGACGATTCAAAGGTGTGGCTGTGAGGCACTCAGGGGAAGCAAAAGGAATCATTTACTGAGGGCCTGCCTTACCCTATGCCTTACACTTGCCTTACACTAGGCTAGGCCATCTGCATCTGGGATTTAAGTCTGCCAACAATCCTGCAAAAGAAATATCAGAGGAGGAAACCGCGCATTCATTCAACCCTATGTTCATCTAATCTGTTGAGTCTCTACCACTCTGCCAGATGCTCAGTGCATGCTGGATCCCTGACCTTAAAAAGTTCACAGTTGAGTGAATTCGTTACACAATAAAGAAACAAAAAATGAAGTGATAGGAAGGAAATGGACAGAACACAGTGATCAAAAAAGGCACGGAGAAACCTACTTTGGATGATTAGGGAACACCTCTCTGAGAAGGTGGCGTTTAGCAGGTACCTGAAGGTTGAAAAGAAATCAGCCATATAAGAGGGAGAAAACAGCATTCCAGGTGGTATGTGTGAGAGCCCTAAGGTAAGAAAAAGCTTGATGACTAGGATACATGGCTAGTAAAGAGCTAGAATTTGGGCTTCCCTAGTGGCGCAGTGGTTGAGAGTCCACCTGCTGATGCAGGGGACACGGGTTCATGCCCCGGTCCGGGAAGATCCCACATGCCGCGGAGCGGCTGGGCCCAGTGAGCCATGGCCGCTGAGCCTGCGCATCCGGAGCCTGTGCTCCACAACGGGAGAGGCCACAACAGTGAGAGGCCTGCGTACTGTAAAAAAAAAAAGTCCCAATTGTATGATTACATTTCTATAAGTTTTAGAGAATGAAAATAAATCTATATTGACAGAAAGCAGAAAAGTGACTCCTTTGGATTGGAAGAGGAGCAGGAAGGAAGAATTATGAATAATCACAAGGAAACATTTGTGAGTGATGAATGTGTTTATTATTTTGGTGTGGTGATGGTTTCAAAAGTATATTCACATCAAAACTTATTAAATTGTGTGCTATTTACAGTTGAGGGCATGTCAATTATACTTAATAAATATACTTTTTAAAGTACAAAAAATATTTAAAAAAAAAAAAAAAAAAAAAAAAGAGTTGGAATTTGAACCTAGATTCTCCTGGTTTCAAAACACTAAAAACAGTGGGGGAAGATGAGTAAGGTGGCTCCTCTTTGAAGGGTTACTGAAAATGTCATTTCTAGTGTGTTAAAATTCCAAAGTTTTACTTTGAAAAAAAGTATGAATGCCTCTTATTTTTCCACTCCAGTCTGGAGGAATCTCTAAGGTGGGAGAGGCATGTCCACAGGGGATGTGATTTATTTAGACTTTCAAAAAGGTTGGCAAGGTTTTAAATCAGTAACTGTGGGAGTTAGAATGAAACCTTCCATTTAGACAGCACTTTTCTGCTTGCAAAGCACTTTCGTGTCCGTTATATATGAATTCATTTAAACCTCAAAACAATCCTGTGAAGAGGACTCAGATTCAACAAATGCTTACATAGTTCCCATTTAGGTGTCAGGTTCTAAGGAGTTTTTGAGTACCTTCCCTGCACTAAGTACTGTTCTGCATGTAAAGACACTCTGAGGAGAAAGAATAGACAGAGTCCCAGTCCTCCCTGAACTTATGGTCTAGTGCAGGAGAGGAACTTTAATTAAATAATCTCATCAAAAAATGTATAATTATTATCAAAGTAAGTGCCCAGATAAAAGAAAGAGGTTTCTAAGTGGATACATAAAAAGAGACCTGACCCAATCTGGGGGCTTGGGAAAGGGTTCTAATCAGGGGGTGGTGACTCAAGCTGAGACCTGAAGGATGAATAGGAGTTAGTTAGGTGAAGGGGAGGGGAAGAGAAGTGGGGGGAGTGGCTAGAGAAGAAACTTCCAGAACAAGGAAGCATCAGTGCTTCTGAGGAACAGAGAAGGCCAACACAACTGAAAGGGAGAGAGAAAAGAATGAGAGGTGAGGTGAGAGAATTCATAAAGGCTGGACCAAACAGGGACTCATAGTTTGCTTTAGGAAGTTGGTCTTTATTTATTGGAGTGACTTGGTCACATTTTGTTTGGAGACCAGGTTGGAAGGAAGCCAGGGAAGATGTGCAGAGACCAGTTGGCAGGTAGTAATCCAAATAAAAGATGATGGGATTTAGGCTAGGGTGACTTTTCCAAAATCCCATAGCTAGTCAATGTCAGAGATAAAGAGAGCCTGGGCTGTATTTCCTTGTCTGGTGCTCTTCCACTAGCTTGGGAGGAGGGACAGTCCAGAATGGGGAGTCAGATCTGAGTAGGGTAAAAAGGGCATTCTTGCAGCTAAGTGGCCTGGTATGAAGTCGGAGCCCAAACCAGTGAGGAGGGGGTCCACACAGAAGAGGCATCCCAGAATAGGAGTCAGAGCCCCCAAAAGGAGAGGACGGTATCTGCAAGGTGAAAGGATAGGATTGGAGATGGGAGGTTGGCTCATACAGGGTAACCAATTCAATATATAAATACATCAATGAAAATGGAAGCCAGCATTCTCACTGTCAGAGAAGGGAGCTATAAACATGGAATGGGAGAAAATGAGATTGAACCCTGTGGACTTAAATGTACTCCTATGGACCCATGATCATATACAGATACAGATGTAGAGACGGAGATGGAGATTTAGAAATAATGCGCATATACACATTATTATATTTACACATGTTCCCTAATTCTGTCCATTGAGAAGCCTGGGAGCAGCCATACCTCAATAGCAACGAGTATGTCCAGTGCACAACTCCTGGCTTCTAAATTCCATTTTCTGCTAAAAGAAATCAGGGCTCCTTGGAGGTATGTTCCAGAAAGCAGGAAAGTGATCAAAGAACAATGGGGAAGAATTCCCTGGCAGTACAGTGGTTAGGACTCCACACTTTCTCTGCCTAGGGCTCAGGTTCAATCCTTGGTCGAGGAACTAAGATCCCACAAGCCATGTAGCCAAAAAAAAAGAACAATGGGGATGTGTTAAGGAGACACAGAAGCCAGTGTGATGGGCTGCCACTTGCCAAATCAAGGACAGTTTGAACATCAAATTAATGATAGTAATGGATTGTAACCCACTAAATAAAACAGGAAAACAACAGTCTATGTTGATATAAATAAATAAATGAATTCATTGAAAGTTTGTTGAGGAATGGAATATTTATATAGTTCCAAATACCTCTCTATAAAATACTTTTTCATTGCAAAGAGAAGAAAGAGTAACTTTACAGAGAAGGAGCCTGGCAGACACCACCTTAATAAAGTAACTTAAATGAACATCATCAATAATGGAACAAAATAAAAACATGTGCCAACTTATAGGATGGGATGAGAAGAACACAGCATCACTTCAGTGATATTCCTGCCAAAGACACAGCACCTCAGTCCAGTCATGAGGAAACATCAGAGAAACTCAAATTGAAGGACACTTTATAAAACAATTGGCCTTTAATCTTTGAAGGCGTCCAAGTCATAAAAGTCAAGGAAAGATTGAGAAACTATTCCAGAATGAAGGAGACTAAAGACACATGGCAACAAAATGAAAAGTGTGATTCTGGACTCTACCCTTTTGCTGTAAAGATGTGATTGGGACAACTGGAAAAGCTGACTGGGGTCTGCTCAGTAGATAATCATGGATGATAGCTGTACTGTGCTCATGAAGGAGACGTCTCTGTAGGAAATACATACGTAAGTAGTCAAGGCATAGGGCGTCAAGTAAGCAACTTACTCTCAGATAGCTTAGGGAAAAAGTTCTTTGTACTGTATTTCCTACAGTTTTACTTTTTAAAAAGTTTTTTTTTTAATAGTGGCTGTTAAGATATAAAGTAGTAGTACAGTACCTAAAAGGCTATCGATGCTCAAAAATGTTAATTCCCCCCCAAAATGCTAATTCTCCTGTTGTAGCAACCACCATGTGTGATGTCTGTGCCCTGCTCTCAGAACTGCCTCTGCAGTCCATAGGAGCAGGTTCCTAGTTTCGTGTTTGAACTATGTGACCCTGACACAAAGGTAGATAAAGATAGATGCCGCCGTCAAGCTGAGTCAACACAATTCTTTCTTCCAGAAATTTAACATTGGAAATCAGATGCTAATTAGTTTCTATAACCCACCTTGAACCTGGAGGATATGTAAATTCAATGTAAATTCAGCTACATCTGACATTTTGGGGTAGCTGTCTTCTGCAGTAAGAATAGAGTAGAAAAATCTGGTCTGCAGAGATGGAAAATAAAGCAGATACAGAGAGAGAAACCTAGAAACAGAGACAAGAAACAAGACCCCAAGACCCAAGAGACAGAAACAGAGACCACCAGCCTTGGTTTGTTATAGCATTCTGAGTATAGTATCTCATGAAGTCTCACTTCCCTTAGGACACCTCAGCATCCTAATAAATTTCCTCCTTTTGCTAAGGCCAGCTAGAGTGGATTTCGTTCAGTTTTACCAGAAAGTCCATGACATCTCCTGCCCCACCTTGTGCCAAACTTTACAGCAATCCTGCTCTTCCATAAAAGGTATCTTGGTGCCACTGCCAAAGCTGGATGTTTTGACCACTGATATGACCCAGTATAGCACTTCTTACAGGCTCCAGGGGGTCTCAAGTCAGTTTCACTTACCAAGGCTGGCCTCGGCCAACAGCAGGTAAGCAGGTACCAGCTCTACTGAACTCAGGCCATGAACACTCATGCGGAAGCGAAGAGAGTGCAAAGCTGCTGGGACAGCATCTTCATGTTTTCCTTCAAAGATATATTTCTGGGCTATGGTGTAGCAAAATTCGATCAAATGCTTCTGTGGGAAAAAAAAAACTAGACTATCTGAGACGGTCTAAAGGTAAAAGGCAATGGTGGATATAGGTACACCTGGAGATAGGGCCAACACCTGATGACCTGCTCGAGAGCACACAGTGAGCCTGTCTGCATTGAGGCAGACATGAGACCCAAAATAGGTGATTAAAAAGGCAAACTCTGGACTGTGAGGTCCTTGAGGTCCAGGAACAAGTATCTTTTCATCTTAGGTTGGTGCTTGGCATAAATGAGTGCTCAATATAAAATTATTAAATGAGGGCTTCCCTGGTGGCGCAGTGGTTGGGAGTCCGCCTGCCGATGCAGGGGACACGGGTTCATGCCCCGGTCTGGGAAGATCCCATATGCCGCGGAGTGGCTGGGCCCGTGAGCCATGGCCGCTGAGCCTGCGTGTCTGGAGCCTGTGCTCCGCAGCGGGAGAGGCCACAACAGTGA
>NW_006779881.1:651857-681929 GCF_000442215.2 Lipotes vexillifer | reverse complement strand
CCACGGCCCGCGGAGCGGCTCGGCCGGTGAGCCATGGCCGCTGAGCCTGCGCGTCCGTCCGGAGGCTGTGCTCTGCAGGGGGAGAGGCCACAACAGTGAGAGGCCCGCATACAGCAAAAAAAAAAAAAAAAAATTAAATGATTATTATTCTTACATTTTTAATAAAATTTTAGTTTAGCAAAGCTATAATGTCTCAGGACAATCTAAAATGTTCTGCCTTTCTATTTGAGTTAATTTTGAAAGAAACATATTTTTTCTTCTGGAGTTATCTTGCTTCACTAATATCACTAATATTAACTAAATATAATATTAACTAATATTAACTAATATATTAACGAATATTAACTAATATAACTAATATTCACTAATGCTGCAGGTTTTCAGTAGATATGTGGAGAACAACAATGGTATTGAGGACATAAAGACATAAAACCAAGTCTCTGCCCTCAGAGGTTATAGTTTAGTGACCTCGCACAGTACAACCTTTTCCCTGGACAGGTTCTCTGCACCCATGAGTTAACCCTGCAACCGTCCTATGAGCCCTACCTGCCGCTGCTGCAGCTGCTGCAGGCCATGCTGCCGTTCTTCCTCTGAGTTGTAGAAGGGCATGGAAGTGCGCAGGGGAATCAGGAGCTGACATATCTTCTCATGGATGCTGCCCCAATCAGCTCTTTGATGAACCACACCACTGACAACGAAAACATGGACTTCGTTAGCTTTACCTTTGGCTTGACCACTGATTCTCCTGGCCCTACTGCTGGCCCAGCCCTAGAATCTAGAAAAGTAAGCCCAACACAAACCAGGCAGGGAGCCCAAAGCCATTTCTGACACAAATCGCTTTTCCTTCACGTGGTTATTGGGCGGTGGTGTAAAAACCAGGGGTGCGGGAGGATGTTGTTTCTGCAGGCAGTTACATGCTGTGGTTATTCTGCTTTTCTTCTTCATTAATGACAACAAAGACAACTTTAACTCTGCATTGGTCTAAGGTCATTTTCAAAATATCTGAACACTGAAGCTGATGAATTTAAGGGTCTTTTTCTTAGGGAAAGGAAAGAAATTTACATTTGATGAGGCTCTAGGAGACACTTTCCCTATAATTAGTATATATACCAATTATAGGTATATATATATGCCAGTTATATATACACCAATTATAAGTATATATACCAATTATAGGGGTGTGTGTGTATATATATATATATATATATATATATATATATGTTGCATGGCTTGGGAGAGCACCATTTGCATTGCCTTCTGTGCTCTAGAAGGGCCATTCACAAAGAATACACTGTAAATGCCCTCCAGTCCTAGTGGTGCAGCAGGTGGTCATGAAAGTAACTGTTTAACTTTTTGAAAACAAGACAAAATCATTATTGTTTTAAGGTAAGGAAGCACAGGTGTCGAGAGTAAGTAGTTACTCTAGGCCTGTACGCCGAAGCCAGTCATTTTTTAGTTCTCCAGAGGGAAGCATTGTGGCAGTTTGGTATACAGCTTTTCTGACTGTTTTATATGCATATTTAGTATTTTTTAAACACTTAATTGGACAGCACAAATATAGAACATTTGCATCATTGCAGAAAAATTCTATTGGGCAGCACTCCTACAGAGAATCTACTCCCATTCTTTTTTTTTTTTTTTTTTTTTAATGGCCGTGCCACGTGGTTTGCAGGTTCTTAGTTCCCCTGACCAGGGACTGAACCCACATCCTCGGTAGTGAAAGCGTGGAGTCCCAACCACTGGGCCACCAGGGAATTGCCTCCTATTCCTTACATAATTGCCTGTACGAATGACTCCCAAATCCATTACCTAATCTGACCCTTCCTCCAAATACGTTTATATAATTGATACATAATTGATATTGATATATAATTCACATACAATAAAAGTCATCCTCTTAAACTGCACAGTTCAATGTTTTTATTATGTTCATGAGGTCATATAGCCATCACCCTATCTAATTTCAGGGCATTTTCATCACTCAAAAAAGAAACTCCATTTATTCTAGCAGGTACTCTCATTCTTCCCTCCAACCACTGTTGCCCAGAAGCCACTAATCTATTTTCTCTATACATTTGCCTGTTCTGGACTTTGCATATAAACGGAAACAGACGATATGGCTTTTATGTCTGTATTCTTTACTACTGAATACTATTCCACTGAATGGCTCTATCATTTTTTGTCTATCCATTCATCAGGTGGTAGATATTTGGGTTGTTTCCAGTTTTTGGCTATTATTATTAATGAACATTTGTGTACAAGATTTTGTGCGAACATATGTTTTCAATTCTCTTGGGTACACATAAGAATGGAATTGCTGGGTTATACAGTAACTTTATGATTAAACTTTTGCGGACTGCCAAACTGTTTTAACATAGGTTGTACCACTTTACAATCCCACCAGTGATGTATGAGGGTTCCATTTTTTCTACATCCTCGTCAATGCTTGCTATTTTCTGTCCTTTTTTATTACAGCCATTATAGTGTGTGTGAGGTAGTATATCATTGTGGTTTTATTTTGCATTCCCTTAATAACTAATAATGTTGAGCATCATTTTATGTGCTTATTGGCCATTTGTATATCTTCTTTGAAGAAATGTTGATTCAAATCCTTTGCCCACTTTTTTAAACCAGGTCCTTTATCTTTTTATTTTTGAGTTTTAAGTGTTCTTTGCATATTCTGGAAAATAGATCCTTAACATATATGATCTGCAAATATTTTCTCCAATTCTGTGGGTTGTCTTTTCACTTTCTTGATAGTGTGCTCTGATGCACAAAAGTTTTTCATTTTGATGGTGCCCAACTTATCTATTTTTCCTTTGGTTCCTTGTGTTTTTAGTGTCATATCTAAGAACTATTCCCTAATCCAAGATCACACAGATTTACAACTATGTTTCCTTTTAAAAGTTTTATGTTTTTAGCTCTTATATTTAAGTCTTTTTGAATATGGTGTAAAGTAGGGGTCCAAATTCTTCATTTGCATATGGATATCCAGTTATCCCTGCACCATTTGGAAGGGACCATTCTTTTCTTAATTGAATGGTCTTGGCACCCTTGTTGAAAATCAATTGACCATACAATTAATCTACAACTAAGGAGACAAAAATATACAATGGAGAAAAGACAGTCTCTTCAAAAAGCGGTGCTGAGAAAATTGGACAGCTACATGTAAAAGAACATTCTCTAACAAACACCATATACAAAAATAAACTCAAAATGTATGTAAGACCAGAAACCATAAAACTCCTAGAGGAAAACACAGGCAGGAACACTCTCTGACATAAATCACAGCAATATTTTTTTGGATCTGTCACCTAAAGCAAAGGAAATAAAAGCAAAAATAAACAAATGGGACCTAATTAAACTTAAAAGCTTTTGCACAGCAAAGGAAGCCACTGACAAAATGAAAAGACAACCTACTGAATGGGAGAAAATATTTGCAAATGATATGACCATCATATATAATCCATCATATATAGATAGCTCATACAACTCAACATCAAAAAACCCAACAATCCAATTAAAAAATAGGAAGAAGAACTGAGTAGACAGTTCTTTCCATAAAAGGCATGTAGATGGCCAATAGGCACATGAAACGATGCTCAACATCACTAATCATCAGCTAAATGCAAATCAAAACCACAATGGCTATCATCAAAAAAGAACACAAGTAAATGTTGGTAAGGATGCAGAGAAAAGGGAACCCTCATACACTGTTGGGGGAAATGTAAATTGGTGCAGCCACTGTAGAAGACAGTATGGAGGATTCTCAAAAAACTAAAAATAGAATTACCATATGACCCGGCAATTCCACTCCTGGGTATATAGCCAAAAAAAACCCCCAAAAACATTCATTTGAAAAGATACATGCACACCAATATTCATAGCAGCACTATTTACAACTGCCAAGATACAGAAGCAACCTAAGTGTCCATCACCACATGAATGGATAAAGAAGATGTGACATATATATATATATATATATATATATATATATATATATATATACACACACACATATATATACATACACATACACACACACAAGAATACTACTAAGATAAAATGAATGAAATTTTGCCATTTGCAGCAACATGGATGGACTTGGAGGGTATTATGCTAAGTGAAACAAGTCAGACAGAAAAAGGCAAATACTGTAATGATATCACTTATATGTGGAATCTAAAAAATACAACAAATTAGTGACTATAACAAAAAAGAAGCAGACTCATTGATATAGAGAACAAACTAGTGGTTACCAGTAGGGAGAGGGGCAATATAGGGGTATAGGGTTAAGAGGCACAAACTACTATGTATAAAATAAGTTACAAGGATATATTGTACAACATGGGGAATATAGCCATATTTTATAATAACTATAAATGGAATATAACCTATATTTCAATTTTTAAAAACTGCAAAAAAAAAAAAAGAAAAAGGAAAAGGAAATCAATTGGCCATAGATGTATGTGCTTATTTTTGGACTCTCAATTCTATTCCATCAGTCCATAGGTCTATCCTTATTCCAGTACCACACTATCTTTATTACTGTAGCTTTGTAGTAAATTTTGAAATTGAGAAATGTGAGTTCTCCAACTTTGCTTTTTGAGACTTTTTTAGCTATTCTGGGTCCCTTTCATTTTCATATGAATTTTAGGATCAGAGTGTCCATTCATGCAAATATGACAATTGGAATTTTTACAGGGATTGCATTGAATCTGCAGATCAAACTGTTTCATATTAAGTCTCCCAGTCTGTGAATATGAAATATCTTTCCACTTATTTAGGTTTTCTTTAATTTTGTTCAACAATATTTTGTATCTTTCCAGTGTATAAGTCTTGTACTTCTATGGTTATTCCTTTATTTAAAGTGCTATTGTAAATGAAATAGCTGTCTTAATTTCATTTTCAGATTGCTCATTGCTAGCATACAGAAATATAATTGATTTTTGCATATTTATCTTGTATATCCTGTAACCTTGCTGAATTCATTTATTAGCTCTAATAGTTTTTTTGTGGGTTCTTTAGGGGTTTCTCTATATAAGGTCATGTCATCTGTGAATAGAGGTACTTTTACTCCTTTTCCAAGCTGGATGCTTTTTATTTCATTGTCTTCCCTAATTGCCCCAACTAGAACCTCTAGTACAACGTTGAATAGAAGTGGTGAAAGTGACATTCTTGCTTCATTTCTGATTTTACAGGGGAAAGATTTTTATAGACTTTGACTATTAAGTATGATGCTAATGTTGTGTTTCTCTATGGTTCTTTCATAGATACTCTTTAGCAAGTTACAGAAATTCCTTTCTATTCCTACTTTGTTAAGTATTTTTATCACGAAGAGTGTTGGACTTTGCCAAATGTTTTTTCTCTATCTATTGAGATGATTATATGATTTTTTTCTTTATTCTATTAAGATGATGTTTTATATTGATTGATATTCATATGTTGAACCAACCTTGAATTTCCGGGAGAAATTCCAGTTGGTCGTGATATATAATTCTTTTTATATTCTGCTGGATTTGGTCTGCTAGTATTTTGTTAAGCATTTCTGCATCTATATTCATAAGGGATATTGGTCTGTAGTTTCCTTTTGATGTTTTTCTCTGGTTTTGGTGTTAGGATAATATTGGCCTCATAAAAAGTTGGGAACTCTTCCCTCTTCTTCTATTTTTTGGAAGAGTTTGTGAAGAATTGTTAAGTCTTCTTTAAATATTTGACAGAATTCACCAGTGAAATCCTCCTGGGCTTTTCTTTGTGAAAAGTTTTTTGATTACTTAGCTAAATCTCTTTATTTATAGACCTACTCAGATATTCTATTTCTTCTTGAGTCAGTTTTGGTAGTTTGTGTGTTATTAGGAATATATTTCATCTAGGACTTCAAATTTGTTGGCATACAATTGCACATAGTATTCTCTTATAAGCCCTTTTATTTCTGTAAAGTTGGTAGCAATGTCTCCACTTTCATTTTCTTTTTTTAAATATTTACTTATTTATTTATTTGGCTGAGCTGGGTCGTAGTTGTGGCATGCAGGATCTTCGTTGAGGCATGCGGGATCTTTAGTTGCAGCACGCAGGATCTTTAGTTGCAGCATGTGAACTCTTAGTTGCGGCATGTGGGATCTAGTTCCCTGACCAGGGATCGAACCCCGGGCCCGCTGCATTGGGAGCGCAGAGCCTTAGCCACTGGACCACAAGGGAAGTCCCTCCACTTCCATTTTCTGATTTTAGTAACTTGAGTCTTCTTTTCTTGGTCAGTCTAGCTAAACTTTTGTCAATTTCAATCTTTTTAAAGAAACAACTTTTGGTTTTGTTGATTCTCTGTATTGTTTTCCTATTCTTTATTTCATTTATCTCGGCTGTAATCTTCACTATTTCCCTCCTGCTAGCTTTGGGTTGAGTTTGCTCTTCTTTCTCTACTCTTTAAAGTATAAGACTAGGTTATTGGTTTGAGATCTTCCTTCTTTTTTAGCGTATGTGTTTATTTAGCTATAAATGTGTTTATTTAGCTATAAATTTCCTTCTAGGTACTGCTTTCACTGCATCACATCAGTTTTAGTATGTTGTGCTTTTGTTTTCATTTCATCTCAAAGCATTTTCTAATTTCTCTTGTGATTTCTTCTTTGACCCACTGGTTGTTTGTGTGTGTTATTTCTACACATTCATAAATTTCCCAAACTTCCTTCTGTTATTGACTACTAATTTCATTTCATTGTGGTTGAAGAACATACCTTGTATATTTTCAATCCTTATAAATTTACTAAGATTTTTTAATGATCTAATAGCTGGTTAACACTGGAGAATGTTCCATATGCACTTGAGAAGAATGTATATTCTGTATTCTATAAATGTCTGTTAGGTCTAGTTCGTTTATAGTGCTGTTCAGGGCTTATATTTCCCTGCTGATCTTTTGTCCAGTTGTTCTATTCATTGTTGAAAGGCAGATATTGAAGTGTCCAACTATTACTATTGAATTATTTATTTCCCCCTTCAGTTCTGACAGTTATTGCTTCATGTATTTTGAGACTGTGGTTGGATGCATACAATCATAGGTTTCTGCATTTCTATTGCCTATTATATATTTTTATTTAAATGTGAGAAAGTTAGCTATTTGATTCCATTTATACATAGTCCAAAACAGGTAACAATAACCTAGGGCAGGGATTAGCAAAGTTTTTCTTGCGGCCAGATAGTAAATTTGGGGCTTTGTGAGCTACTTGGTCTCTGTTGCAACTACTCAACTCTGTTGTTGTAGCATAAAAGCAGTCATAGACAATACATAGCTGTGTTCCAATACTCTCTCTCCTTCCTTTCTTCTGGGACAACAGAAATGCGATAAAGTGTTCTTTATAAACTATGACAGCTCTCATAGAAATGACAAAAAGCATTTTTAAGGGTTTTTTGATAGAGAATTATTGAAAACAAATCAATAAAAGCACTTAACAGCCAGAATAAAGAAATAGGTGACTTCCACAGGGTATTTATTTAGTACGGGCTTACTGAGTAATTGTGTGAGCAATGGAAATATTAACTTACTTAACTGCCTGAACTTTTTTTCTACTGACAGCATCTACATATCTTGCCTTTCTAAAGAAAGGGTGCATATTTATATATTCCTGAGCTCTCTCCTTATTCATCTGTATCACCCCTCACAACTATCACAGGGTCATGCATAAAGAAGGAGTTGAAAAGTATGCTTTCAAATTAGGGCTCACAGTCAAATAGCTTGTGGGCCAGACATGTTTTGTTTGGCCATTACCATGTTTTTTAAACTAATCTGAATGTCGTTAGGCGGGGCATTCATTCTCCAGTTCACCATAGATCTTACTATTGAATACCACTTCACTGTTTTCTCTTCCTGGACAGTGAAAGCATTTTAATTTGTGCCCCATATGTTAAATGAAAGGAAAAATTATTGCAAATTACTCTTATCTATATGCTACGACTTACTAACCTATAGTATTGAAGCCTCTTTCACCTATAATGTTTCACTGTGTACTTTAACAAAAATGCCTTCTCTTAAAAATGTTCTATTTCCTGGGAACATTCTCACAATCCAACACAGAATGATATGCACAAGATTACACAGAGTGTATAAAATAAATGTATTTATAGGAAAAGAACATGAAGAAATTCACCAAAATGTCAGGCTATTAATTATCTGGGCTGTGAGATTATGGATTATTTTTCATCTTTTTTGTATTTTCAAGTTTTCTGTAGTGCGCATGAATTACATTTATAATTGGGAAAAATTATTTTGCAAAAAAATAAACTTTCACAAATCCAAGTTGACTGTCCTTCCTGCTCCTTAAATTTGGGATGAGGAAAAACAATACTTATTGAGTGCCAGCATGGTCTCAGGCATGGGGCTAGATGCTTTACATTCAACCGTGAAAACCCTGGAAGGGGATATTAAAGGCCCTCATTTGTGAGATATAGAACAATTATCACAGTTTTATTTTCTGGAAAAATCATGAAATCTCTAGGACACAAGGATATAGAAATCTGGAGAAAAGGTAGGGGGAGAGTAGAAGACCTTAAAAATAATTAAAGGCAGTGAAAGAAGAGAAAGAAAATAATGGAGGAAATAATAACTTATTCATGCATTCATCAAATATTTAGTTTCAATTATTTCAAGACACTTTGCTGGAGACCATAGGTTATACGCAGATGGGTCTGAAACAGATCAAAAGATAACATACGTATGACAGTCCTTCTACATATTCAACATAATATCCTGCATTAATAGAGCATAATAAAATTGAGCTAACATGTTTGCCAACAACTATGAGGCATGGAAATAAGAGTCATCTGAGAGGTACAGAGTAAGTACAAAGTGAGTTGAGAGGAAGGAGGAATTGCTTCTGGCTGGAGGGATGAAGGGGACAGGGGAAGAGGTAGGTGCTCATATCAGGCAAAGGAGTCTCATCTCTCCCCAGAGTGCCAGTCCTGTACTTAAAATTGTTGACTCAGGACTTCCCTAGCGGTCCAGTGGTTCCAAGACAGGGGACCCGGGTTCAATCCCTGGTTGGGGAGCTAAAATCCCACAAGCTGCACGGTCCAGCCAGAAAAAAAAAAAAAAAAAAAAAGATAGATATTAAACAAGTAAAACAAAAAACGTAAAAGTAAAGAAAAAATGTGAGAGAGAAAATCAGATAAGGGCATTTAGGTTGGGGTTTCCAGAAAGACCTCTTTGAAGAAATAACATTTCTGAGAACAAAGATGAAAGAGAGCTAGGAAGATTCGTGACTGTAGGGAATGATCCCAGCAAAGGCAACGGCATGGGCAAAGAAACTGAGGGAGGAAAAGAGCTGGGAAATTAGAATTGAAAGAAAGCCTCTGTAACTGCATCAAGGAAAAGAGGGGATGACTGGTGGGAACTGAAGATAGAGAAGCAACCAGGGCTTCGCAGTTTCTGTTCCAAATTCTGAATTGTATTCTACATGCATTGAAGAAACAGCAATGAAAACACAGATGCTCTCCTTGCCCTCATGGGGCATACAGCCTGGTGAGGAATACAGACCACTGAACAAGTGATTTCAATCCATGTCATAAATGTGAGGCAAAGGGACCTAAAGAGTGCTGTGAAAGCACCGAGGAGGGACACCTAATTCAGTCTCCACTGGGACCACTGCAACTGAGAAGTTACACAGCCTTCAGTGTCTACCTTCCAATCTAAAACCATCCATGACCCCCCAGAGGATAAATTCCAAACTCCTTGATCTCATGTCACTGTTTGGCCCTAACCTTTATCTTCTTGGTTTAAACTCCTACTACTACCTATCACAATGATTTTGAAACTTTTTTTTAACTCAGCGTACAGTAGGAAATACATTTCACTAGTACAAAGACACATAACCACATAGATCACTAAAACAAAAGTTTCAAGAAACAATTCAATTAGGATTACTCTGATACTGTCTATTCTTTTTTTTTTTTTTTCTCTTAAAACTCTGGTTGTGATTTATTCATGACCTGCTAATGGGCCCTGGACTGCAGTCTGAAAATCAGTGACTGCTCCCTCCACGGCTACCTTCTCTACCCACCTCTGAACAAAGTCTGTTCTCTCACCCTTTACCCAAGCAGTCCTGGATGCCAGGGGTACTCTACCTTTCCCTCTTCCTTGTTCATTCACCTAGCAATTTCCTTCTGACCTCTCAAGACCCAGTGCAAATGTTACTTCTTCAGAGGAACCTTTCCAGATACTGCCCCATCACCATGCTTCCATCCTTAGAGGTCCCAGGGAATAGTACTCCCTGAGTGACAGCACTTGTCATGTAGGGTTGTATTATAATGACTTTCTTTTTGAAACAAGTTAGTCGGCTCTGGACTAGGTTTCTGGACGTCAGCAACCTAGCTGTTTTATCTCAGGTCCCAAATAGGGTCCAATCTGAAGCAAAGATCAGTGGATGTTATGCTGAATAAATGAAAGCTGATCTCATCTTGTACTACCCTCCCCACACTGTCACCATCTTGGCTATGCTCTGACAAACTAACTTTCTATCTATTCCTCAAACACACCAAGGTCTTCCCTCCCTCGGAGCCTCACTGTGCCACTCTTCCCCCAGCATTTCCCTGGCGGGCTGTTCCTACTCTAACTTCAGATCAATAGTCTACCCTCAGAGAGGCTGTCTGCCCAACCTCCCATCACATTTCCTTTGTCTTTATGGCATTTATCACTCTCTGAAATTATCTTGTTTTGTCTGTTGGTTTACTTATCTTTCTCGTTAGAACATTAGATTTTTTTTTTTTTTTTTTTTTGGCCAGAGCCGCATAGCATGTGGGAATCTTAATTCCCCGACCAGGGATCGAACCCTACGCCCCCTACAGTGGAAGCGCGGAGTCTCAACCACTGGACCGCCAGGGAAGTCCTAGAACATTAGATTTTTGAGGGACGTGGTGTCCCGAGTTTCCCCCAGGAAGTTCAGCACCTAGAACAGTGCATAGCGCACAGTAAGCGCGCAACAAAACATCTGGAGAGGAATGACTGAGTGGGAGAGGAAGCGGACACAGACGTAGAACTCTTAGGGACCTGTTTTGAAGCCGCTTTGAGGGTTCCCTGACTGAGAGAGAGGGGGTTGAGGCGCCCAGGTGCCACGTTTCAGGGCCTACCAGTAATAAGTGACTGTGCAGGCCCCGCAGACCCGCTCGGCCGGAGCTTCGCACACCTCACAGCAGATCCGGCGCCCCTTGGGCACCGCAAGAGGGTAGATCACGTTCATGCTGCGGCAGACGGTGTTGTCGGTCTCTAGGACCGTTGCCTGGCGAGGACACACTGGGCGGCGGTGTCACGTGACCAACAAGGCGCAGCCTCATTCCAAGCTTTTCGAGGGCGGGGGGTGGGCCGTGGCTCGACTGACACTTGGAGTGTGTTTGTAGGGTTTAAAAAAACAAAAAACAAAACAAGCCCTGCACTACAAATCCAAAGGTTAAATGGCCGGGCACTCAAATTTTAGCGAGGTCCAAGCCTAGCAGGGTCTGTATGGTAGCCGGTAAGGGTCAAACACGTCCAGATCTTCACCCAGACTAGGAAACTAAACGAGGGGGTGTGACTCGTCCAGATGCCTGCCCAGCCGAGAACTCCGGCCAGCTCAGTGTCAGTTTCGCAGGCTGTGGGGCGGAACCAGCACGCATTTCCAGACCTGCAGAAACCCGGCGCTGGCTTGCAGCGCATGGTAGCGAACCGCCCCCTCACTATTGCGGCTGCGCGTGGGCCAGGTACCGGGGCAGGGGGCGTGGCGCCGAAGACCCCGTAGCTTTCGCTGGTGCGGCGGGTTCCGGGACCGATGGCGGCAGTGGACCTGGTCGCCGAGTTCCCCCAGCCCGCCGGTGCTGCGCGCTGGGCCGAGGTGATGGCTCGGTTCGCCGCCGGGCTGGGCGCGCAGGGCCGACGGGTAGTGTTGGTCACGTCCGGCGGCACCAAGGTCCCCCTGGAAGCCCGGCCTGTGCGCTTCCTGGACAACTTCAGCAGCGGGCGGCGCGGCGCTACCTCGGCCGAAGCCTTCCTGGCCGCGGGCTACGGGGTCCTGTTTCTGTACCGTGCTCGCTCTGCCTTCCCCTTTGCCCACCGCTTCCCGCCCCAGACCTGGCTGTCGGCTCTGCGGCCCTCCGGCCGAGCGGCTTCGGGCTTGCTGAGCTTGGAGGCGGAGGAGAAGGCACTCCCGGGCTTCGCCGCGGCTCTGCGGAGCTACCAGGAGGCTGAGGCTGCCGGCACCTTCCTTGCCATAGAGTTCACCACTTTGGCAGACTATTTGCATCTGCTGCAGGCTGCAGCCCAGGCGCTCAATCCGCTAGGTGCGTGCCTTTAGGAGTCCATCGGATGCCGGGAGGCAGATCCTTTCCCCCAAGACGCTCATCCCCACCCCCTTTTTACGCATGGCTCTCACAGCGGGGGAACCTGAGTTGAAAAGGAGCTGACTCCATACCTTTCTCCGATTTATTACACCCTGTGCTTCTTTTTGCAGGCTCTTCTGCGATGTTTTACCTGGCTGCGGCCGTGTCAGATTTCTATGTTCCTGTGTCCGAAATGCCTGAACACAAGATCCAGTCATCTGGGGGCCCACTGCAGGTGATGGGCGCTTCTCTTCCAGAGATCTGATTCCCTATAACCAATCTTGGGTTAATTTCCTTTTGATCTGGAGATGGCCTTTCTGCATTCCGTATGTGCTAGGCACTAGGGATCAGAGATGACTAAGACACCGCTCTCCCTCAAGAACCTCACAATCTAGTGAGGTTGCTGGACACAGACATAATTACAGTACAGAGTGATAAATACTCTAGTAGAGGTACGTACAAAGTGAAGTCAGAGCATGGGGTGAGTGAATCTCGGGGAAAGTCAGGGCTTTCTGGAGGAGATGGCTTGAACTGGGTTTTAAAAGATGAGCAGAGGGTGTACCAGACAAAGTAGGGAAGGTCACTCCAGACAGAGTAAACGATTGGAGTTTGGAAATGGGCAGTGTGTTGTGAACTGAAGTTGTTTGGTAAGGCTGGAGAGTGGTGGGGATGGAGGGCAGACTGAAGAGACAGCTTCCTACATAGAAGATTTTGTATTCCTTCTTAAGGAGCTTGAACTTTATCCTGTGGAGCCAAGGGCAACCAAAGTAGGAGAATGAGATAAAGTTTTTGTTTGAGAAGAACACTCTGGCATCAGTATGAAAGGTGAATTAGAGAGAGTGGTGGGGGATGATTAGATGGTGGTTATTGTTGCAGTTTAAGGAAGAGGTGTGGGGAAGGTAGTGGTGTGGTTGAGATGCTGAGATGATCTGGCTACTTGGAACCTGAGGGAATTCTTAGTCATTTACTGGGTGATACAGGTAGAATTTAAATAGGAGAAACTACCTGTGGGGCACTTTCTGACTTTGTAGAATAGTTCATTTGTTCATTTCTTCAACAAATATTTATTGAGTACCTACTATATGCCAGGCCCTATTATAGGACCTGGAGATAGAGCAGTGAAAAGAAACATACTGTGCCCTTGTTTCGATTATATTCTGCAGAGGAGACAGTAAGTAAGTCAAATGCATACTATGTTAGGTAGTGATAAATGCTAAAGAGAAAAATAAAGCGAGGAATGGGTATGTGATCCCTATCATACTTGCTAACTCTTTGAGGGGACATCCTGATGGTGAGCTTAGTGATTTCATACTTTTTAAATTCTGGGAGCTTTAGTTTATCCTGTAATTCCTGTCATTCCTAGTTCTATCTTGAAAGTACACAAAATGACTCAACATTCCCCTTAAAAGGGATTGAGAATAATATAGTAGTATTTAATGAATGAAAATACAGTCACTTCTGTTTCCTCAATGCTAAGATGGTACGTGACAATTTTATTTTATTTTTTTTACAAGTTACAATTTTTAAATGGAATCAAATAGCCAGTCTAGCAATGCAAGAAATATTTTAGGCTGAGAGGTTTAAAACTCAACCTTATTTGAACTTCTGCCAAAGTAACATCTGCATAAACAGATTATTTGCATTTGTTTATTTGAGGGTTTGGTTTAAAAAATAAAAGGGAATGTTTGAGAAAATGTAATACTGGTCTTTAGAGTTCTATTAATGGCGATGAGGGTTGCAGAGCAGGGCTAATTCATAAGACATGGTTTGCCCCAGAATATGTATGAAGCTTTGAAATCAGGCATCCTTATGAACACTACAGAGTCAAGGCTTTTAAGTAAGCATTTAATATGCTTTAAAAAGTTTGAAGTGAGAAGTCCCACTTAAACTGACATAGCCAAACATCTGAGTCTCTGCTTCTTTAGTTTCCCTTGAGATTGACCTGGTTGGTAGGTGGTAACCTTGTTTGCTTATTAAGTTTCTCTTTTTCCAATACAGATAACAATGAAGATGGTGCCAAAAATGCTTTCTCCTTTGGTTAAAGACTGGGCTCCCAAAGCGTTTATAATTTCCTTTAAGTTGGAGACTGACCCCTCCATTGTAATTGATCGTGCACGGAATGCTTTGGAAATTTATCGACATCAAGTGGTGGTGGCTAACATCCTTGATTCACGACGGTCCTTTGTGGTTATTATAACCAAAGAGTCAGAAACCAAGTTATTGTTATCAGAGGAAGAAGTAGGAAAAGGCATAGAGATAGAAGAGAAGATAGTGGATGATCTTCAGTCTCGACATACCGCTTTTATACATGACAAAAACTGAAGTAAAAAGCCTTTATTTATAAGATCAAAAATTGTTCAGTGGACCAGGGCTCTTACAGATGGTGAGAACTAGAATAAATCCTTTGCTTTCATAAAGACAGAAAATGAAGGGGGAAAGCAGTGAGTAGTGTGCAGACGAATATTGCTTGGTGTTTGTCTTTTAAAGGTCTTTTAATACTCAGAAAACATGAAAACAAAGGTAAAGCAGTTATGACCAAACCACCTGACACACTCACCTGAATGATATCTTGATTTTGAAAATGATTCAAGTTGTTTCTCACCTTAAGAAAAAAAAAAACTTATTGGGAATTATATTCCTCAAAATATACATGTGGGGCCTGAATATCAGTCTTCTTCATACTGTGAAAGGGATTATGGATGCATGAATGGCCATGCTTTGAAGAGCATATATTTGTTCATGCCTACTATGTGATAGGCCCTGAGGATTTTGAGGATTCAAAAGATGAATAAACATGTGTAGTTTGGGAAATGGATATATAAAAAAATTAAGTACAATAAAGTGTGTGCCCCAAAGCCAACACAGTGGAAAGGATGATGTTGTTGTGGTTTTTTTTTTTTTGAAATTTACTAAAGATGGGAGTAGGAGAGAAGGACGCCTCCCCAAAGATAGATTATCTATAGAATGATGATTGTCCCACAACATTTACTCCTTGCTTCTTGTCCTAGACTCACTCCATATTTGAGTTAAGAATTTACCTTTCAAATATTTTAGAACTGCTCTTGAGGGAAAGTTAACCCGGGCTTCTACCTGGGGCCATGCAGGGCCCAGTTGGTGGCCACTGCCCTGAAGGAGACATTACAAGGTGGTAAAGAGTATAGGTTTTGGAGTCATCTTAGCCAGGTTAGACCCTTCCAGCTGTGCCACCAATTAGCATTGTAAACTTAGATACCTGACTTAGTTTCCTCATCTGTAAAATGGTGATAATTTCTCTACAAAATAACACCATTTGTTGTGAGGATTAAATAAATAAAATGGTGAAGGTAAAGCATGAGTCTGGCACTTGGCACGTAATTCACATTCAATAAGTGGTTGCGATTGCTGTTTTTCTCACTTAGCAAGGCAGTGTTTTCAAAGCTCCCACTGGCCTGGGGTTTGAGTTGGGAGTGCAAAAGAAGTGGAGTCCTGAGAAATACCCTAAATGACCCGTAGGATGGTCCGGAGTGCAATGTGAAAAACTACCTTTAAGAACTAGGTAGAAGCAAGTACTCTACCTCACATAAATGAGTTAAAATGCAGTTCATGGAATGAGTTGGGAAGGGTAGCCCAAAGTGTGTCTGGTAACAGAAGTACAATAAACTTCAATTGAAAAGATATGAACAGAAGTGCTAAGACACATCTAAATACTTCAGGTGAAGTGTTTAGGAAATGTGACTTCATTAAATCAGGAAGCAGAGGAAAAATAACTGCAGCAATCAGGACTTCTCTGGAAGCAGAAATCCTATTGAACAAAAATTTTAAATTAACTTCTGGTTCAATTGGCAAAACCTAAAAAGCAACAGACTAGGCAGTGGCTGCAGTACTAAAGGGGCATGAAATAAAAGATTGATTTTCTTCCCTACATCTATAGCTTATGTGGATGATGGCTGTCATTATCTTTGACTGTACAGTGAGGATAAATGGAGTTAGAACTAGAAGTGATTCTAATGTTTGTTTTTATCATAATTATTACTTCCCTTGGGAACCATTTTCTGTTGTGTTTTGTTAATGCTTAAAAACAACCACCACTACCCTAAATGGAATTATTTAGAGTGTTTTCCAATTCAGTTTAGTTTCCATTCAGAGCATTTAAACAGTATTTACACATGTAGAAATTCCAAGAAGTTGTTTTGTTTGTTTGTTTAATCAGCAAATGGAAGTGTGTAAAGAATGAAAGAAAACTAAGAATGAGGGTGGTCTAATGGTTAGGATGCAGCGCTTTCACTTCCGTGGCCGGGTTCAATACCAAGCCACGGCTCGGACAAAAAAAACACAACCCATGAATGAAAAGGAACGTAAGTCAATGAGAGCAAATAAGGAACTTGATCTAGATCAGAGGACTAAGGAAAGTATCCTTGAGGAGGAAATGACGCTTGAACTGCTACATAGAAGTTAAGTGGGCTGGAGGTGATGGTGGTGAGCATTTCAGATCAGAGAAGAAAACACTTGCAAGGGCTCTGGTGCCAGAGGGAGAGATTGAAGCACTTCTAGAAAGTTAAGGGATAAGATCCGTCCAGATAATGCATGTGGAACCGGCAAAGCTTTGGAAAGGATCCTATGAGAAACTAGAATAAGACTAAGAAATGTCAAGTATGTGTTTGGGATACCAGCAAAGCAAGGGCCCCAAAACATGAGTAAAATCGAGCTTTGATGAACTAACTAGAATCTTGCGGCAAGAGCATTTAAATGAAGATGATAAAAACCGAGGCTATGTTAAATTTTGTGTCTTTTAGATATTTTTATTTTGCATTACGTAGGTGGAGGATACTGTTCGCATAAACCGAATTTTCAGTGCTTAGGGTTTCTGAAGGACTTCAGCTTTAGGGATAGTTCTAGTCAAGTCCGGTTTCTTCATTTTTACAATAATAAGCCGATTCCAAAAGTGTTGTGATTTGCCTTAGCCGCCCCACCCAAGTAATGAGTGACAGATTCTGACCTAAAATTCAGAACTCCTGACCTAGCAACCTCCCCCTTTAAGAATGAAGTTACTTCTAGAAAAATAAATTCAAGTTTATTAGGCTTGGGCTCTCGATAAGGTCTGGCGGGAAGCTACTTGAGAACTATAAACACCCGGTGCCAAAAGTTACACGTAAAGTTGCAAATACACGCCGTTACGTTACCATGGTTACTACAGAGCCAATGGGATGAACCGTACCTTCGTTCCTCGGGCTAAGCCAGAGGCCAATGTTCTAAGCCGTAGCAATGGTGTCTGGCAGGAAGCACAGCCCCTGAGCCAATGGTGCGTGTCGTTTCTATGGTTCCCGCCGGAAGGACGCGGCGTCTCCGCAGAGAGCGCGGTTGCTATGACGCCCGTGACCAGACCGGCACCTGCAGCTCTCCGCTGAGCAGCGGTGGAGCGTAGCTGCCCCCGGACACTCACCGCTCTCTCTGAAGGACAATTTCCAGCCTGGTTCCTGAGGTTCCCGCCGCAGCCCCAAGGAGAAAAGCAGCTATTCTCCGCTCTTTTTTTTTTTTTTTTTTTTTTTAGCATTACAGGTCTTTCCCGCTTTTCTGCCCAGCAGGGCCTGAAACGACAGAAGAGACTCACCTGGCTTGGCCTTTCTCTGCCTAAGGATGGATTCGCCGGTTTCCCGGGACCCACCCGCCGCAGGCCTTTAGAATTAGGCTGCTGCTTTTATTTAAAGAGGGCTTAGAACCCTCAGTCTGTTAGGTAGACGTTCCTCTTCTCACTTTCCAGGCGAAGACTCACCCCTGCACAGAGACTGCATCTGAAGGTCCAGGCCATGACAAAGTCCACCGAGCCACGGATTCCCCTGGTTGTCGGCCTGTGAACAAAGAACTGCCGTTTTCTCCGTTTTGCCCTATGTTCGCCATGCAGAACTTTAATTCCTGATGAAGCTCCGGAGGCCTTTTGTATCCTCAACATCAGGCGTCATCAAGTCAGTTACCTTCTGCCTTTCAAGCTACAACCTCATCCACTTCTCTCATTAATCCTGAGTGCCAGTTTTCTCATCCTGCTCATTCCGCAGCCATTCTCACCCTTTCTCGTCCCCACTGCACACTCCTGAATGTCCATTCGTCTCCACCACCTCTGTCATCTCTACACGACCTCCTTCTTTCCTGCTACAATGCTTTGGGTATCTAAGTCCTGCTTTGGGTATTCTCCAGTCCTGGAATCATTTGGAAGATTTTCTTTGTTTCTCTGTGCTACGGCAAGCTTTCTGTCTCTGGTAAACTAGAGACGAGAATGGAGAAGCACACTTTGGTAAATACAAACAGTAAATTTCTACTAGTGTGTTTTGAAAGTGGAGGGGAAAAAAGTCAAAATGCATTTTGGGGGCTTATCTCAGTCTTATATAAAGAAGGAAGATTGTTCCTTGCTTAAGTGAATACTGTGTTAGGCATACATTTTAGTGATGCATTCATGTATGTGAAAAGATCATTCAGAGTGATCATGTAACAAGATTTCACCTTTAAGTCCATATGAACCCAAACTGTGATACGATAGAATTTTCGGGAAAAGAGATGCTTGAAACAGTTCCTGTGCCTCCTCTTCATGTCAGTTTGTTAATCAGAAACATCCCTTGTGATGTGTGTCAAGAAACAACAACAACAACAAAAACAAAACAGGAGGAATGATTGAAAATAAATATTTTTGGCAAGGGGGCAGGCTTAATAGTCCTAAAAAGACTGGAACAGAGAGGCCTTAAAAATAGAATATGATTTATTTAGATCCAGTGCAATTGTATTTTAGCACGGAAAACTTTAATTTGTCTTAAAGTATGTGTTTCTCATTGAGTCTTACTATTCTTAAATGTAAAGTTATTTTGAAGATATGCAAAGTGTACCTTTTTAACAGGTATTTGTGGGGATAGAATTAGTTAGATATTTTTATTTCTCAGGCCAATTACAGCAGTTATTTGTGATGGTCATGCTTAAAGCCAAGTCAGGTTTCCAAATACTGAGAAATTCAGCTTTCTTTTTTATAGTAGATTGGAAAAGTAAAACAAGTTCTGCAGCATTTTCAATTTTTCACATTAAATGGGAACTGAATAAATTCTAACTCTTGAAAAAAGGGGCTGTTAGATGCTATATGGTAAGGAGTTTTCCTTTCCCCTTCCAATATGTGTTTATTGAACAAACATCATTATGGCAATATTAACATAAAACTAAAAAAATTTTCCTCTCACCCCTAGCCCAGTGGTTCTAAACATGGGACGGGGGTGGGGGTATTTTGCTCCGTAAGGAACATGTGGCAGTGGATGGAGATATTTGTAGTTGTCAATACTGGGGATGTATAACTGGCACCTAGTTAGTAGAAGCCAGGGATGCTGCTCTACATTCTACTGTGCACAGAACAACCCCCCACAAGAAAGAATTAGCCAGCCCCAAATGTCAGTAGTGCTGAGTTGGACATACCAACAGTTCATTTTTCTGTTCTGTGTCAGTCCTTGCTTATGTGCATACGTTTTTTACATAGTTATAATTATAGTGTACATTTTGCCTTTCTTTTTTCACTTAATTTTATATTTTAAGTTTAAACATTGCTACATTGTTCTGAACTTCGAAAAAAAGTATTTTTCTCATTTTATTCAGGGATTGAAAAGGAATAAAAGGTATAATATATACTGTATTTAAGACATCTGTAAGTTTTAAATTATATTTGGGTAGGAGGAAGAAAGAAGGGCTAGGATGAATAACCCAAGTGGATATCTCAGTTTTCATGGCCATACTCTTTACTGTGTTCCCTTATGTCACTCGAAGACCATGGGATCCAACGTTCATCCTTTTCTCAGAGCCAGGAGATGTGCTGTAGCATGAGGTATGGTCCTGGCCCCTGCACTATAGTTGGAGGGCACCTACTAGGAGAAATAAGAAGTCGAAATGACTGCGCTCATTCTTTTTGCCCTCCTCCCATTTAAAATTCTTTGTCTCTGTCTCGGTTTGCTTTGACAGATTTACTGCCTCATTCTTTACATCTAGACATTTTTGGAAGCCCCAAATCGCTACAGGATGTGCTTCTTTCCAGACAGTGGCTTTTTAAGATACTTAATGAGCATTTATTCAGTATCTCCTTTTAAAGAACAGTATTCTTCTATACTTTGTTATGTGGGCAGTTTTAGGCCCACTTTAGAGGACAAAGCATTTAGAATTTAAAGAATTTAAAGAATGAATTTGTATTACCTCAAGATCTGCATTTTTAGAATTTTTGAATTGCTCAACTATTGGGTCTCAATAAATCCACTGGAAAAATGTTAGTTCTGGGATGTCAGAGCAGAACAGGCAGAAGGACCCAGGATTCCAGGCAGAGGGACCCAAATATTCAAAGTCATGGAATAAGCAGCCTGATGGGGATCAAGCCGTACACTGGCATGAAGGGCTGTCAAGGTGTGGCAGGAGATAAGACGAGAGAGACAGGCGAGAAACAGCTTGTGGAGACTCTCTGGTGCCAAGCTAAGGGTTCGAACTCTTCCTGAAAGCAATGCGAATGTTAAGCGGCAAGTGACTTGCATTCACAAGGGGTCAGTCTGAGAGCTTTGTGGAGTACAGACTGAATGGGGGCCAGCCTGGGAGCAGGGAAATCAGGTAAGGATGCTATTACCCTAAGTTGGGCAAATGATGAGGAGAGGCTAAACTAAGAGAGGATAAACTGGAAAATCATAAAATATGTAGAATCTACAAATTCAGGACCGGTTGTCCATGAGAGTGGGATGAATAAGGAGGGGCTAAGGATAACCCCTAGGTTTCTGGCTTGGGAAGCTATATATTGATGGTGATTTTATTAACTGTGGAATACAGAAGGAGGAGCAGGTGTAAGAGAAAGATGAGTGGACTGTTCAAACTGAGTTGTTCACTAGAGAGTTGGATACGCATTGGTCTTAAATAGTAGACTCATTTTGTACTGCCTTCCTAGCCTACATACTCTTCCCTGGAACTTGTACCTCTCCACCAATGCTTGCTTAAAAAGAGTAGGCTTTGGTGGCCGTATTTGTACCCCTACTTCCAACCTATCCCAGCCACAACTGACTGAATGAGGAATACTGTACAACTAACTTCGGAGAGAGGGACATAATTCGTTGGGTGAGCAACAAGTAATTAATTGTCTCTCTTTCATAAATCTGAACTAAGAGGTAGATAACAGGAATGACTTAATCTGAAAAGTTACATAGGCTTAGGACTTGGATGGCTGTTTTTAGCTGATGAGTAAGCAAGCAGAGAAAGTCCATCCATGTAGAAAAACAAGTAAATGGGAGCAGATTCACAAGGAAACCCATAGACAAAGACCTCATGGGTCAGGATAGACTAGTAATGGCTGTCCAGTTCCATATCCATTTCCCATGTAGCTAGGTTTAGTTTGCAGCATATGCTCTTGTATCATATTCTTCCAGTAACCCTCCTGAGTAGTTGGGATTGGTCAGCTGTAAAGGTGAGAAAACTCAAAATAGTAATGGCTTGAAAAAGAAATGTATTTCTCTCACATAAAAGTCAAGAATAAAGCAGCCCAGAACTGATAGGGCAGCATTTTGAAATTGCCAGAGACTCAGATTTCTTCTCTCGCGATACTATATTATCCATGGCCTGTGGCTTCCGCCTCATGGTGTCTGGGATGGCTGCTCGAGGTTCAAGCTATCTTGTCTGCATTCCAGCCAGTAGAAAGGAAGAGGAGGAGGGCATCCTGTTCCTTCAAGGACATTTCCTAGGCTAGGTGGCACACAATTCCATTTACATTCCATTGGTCAGAACTTAGTCACACAGCTGTATCAAGCTGAAAGCAGGCATCCCTGTGATCAGTCAAAAAAATTAAATGTCTTATTTCTGCAGAAAAAGGGAAGAATACATATTGAAGGACAGCTGGCAGTTTCTGCCGCCTGCACTTGTATTTGTTCTAACTTCAATGTATTTCTGTTTCTTTCCACTTTTTCTAGATAGAGTTGGAGCTTAGCAGAGATGGATTATTATTTAATCCTCCTAACAACCCAATGAGGTAGGCATTACTATTATAACCATTCGATTTGGGGGAAAACAAAGTTTTAAAAAGTTAGATGACTTGTGTTAGTCACACAGCTATAAAGTGATGGAGCCAGGGATTGAACGAAGGTATGTCAGACTCCTTTGCCCGAGCTATTCATCCCCATGAGAGTGAGAAGGGCAGAGAGCCAAAGGCAGGGTCCTTAAGAATGGTGGCGTTTGACAGGTCTGTGGAAGAGGAGCCCAGGAAGAACACAGGGAAGGAAAGGCCAGGGAGGTAAGAGTGAAAACAGGAGAAAGTGACGTGACATCATAGAACAGAGAAAGGAGTGGGCAGATACTGCACAGAGGTTGTATATAAAAAGAGCAGAAACACGTCCAGTTGGATTTGGCATTTTAAAAAATTAATTATTTAAATTTGGGCCACATGGTTTGTGGTTCCCCAACCAGGGATTTAACCTGGGCCCTCGGCAGTGAGAGCATAGAGTCCTAACCACTGGACCACCAGGGAATTCCCTGGATTTGGCATTTTGAGCATCGTTGTAAGAGCAGAAGCCAAATGCAGTGATTTGAGGAGTGTGGAAGACATGAGAAACAGGACAATAACTTGAGGGGGATGTGGTGGGATCAAAGAAGAGTTATTTTTGTATCTTTATTTTCAAGATCAGAGACCTCTTGACCTAAGGGCACAACGTCAATAGAGAGGGAGATAATGAGCAAACAGAAAAGAAGAAGTTTCCTTGAGGAAGCAATAGAAGATGGGATCTAGAACACAGGTGAAGGAATTAGCTTTGGTTAGGAGGATGGAAAGCTCCTCCTGGAGGAAAAGAGGAAGGTTAGTGTGTTGGTGGTAGCAGAAGAAGCTGCCAGAGCTTTTTGGGGTTTTTTGGGGGGCGGGGGGGGATTGGATAGTTTTTATTTCTTTTTTTTTCTTTTTAATGTTAATTGTATAGATGCTTTAAATTTTTATGTAATCAGATATATTTATCATTTCTTAATAGCTTAATTTGCCACTTAGTTTAAAAATATATCCTTCATGATTTGCAGTCCATCTTTTTGTTTTTTACATCTTTATTAGAGTATAATTGCTTTACAATGGGGTTTAGTTTCTGCTTTATAACAAAGTAAATCAGTTATACATACATATGTTCCCATATCTCTTCCCTCTTGCGTCTCCCTCCCTCCCACCCTCCCTATCCCACCCCTCCAGACAGCCACAAAGAACCGAGCCGGTTTCCCTGTGCCATGCGGCTGCTTCCCACTGGCTATCTACCTTACGTTTGTTAGTATATATATGTCCATGTCTCTCTCTCGCCCTAACACACCTCACCCTTCCCCCTCCCCATATCCTCAAGTCTGTTCTCCAGTAGGTCTCTGTCTTTATTCCTGTTTTACCCCTAGGTTCTTCATAACATTTTTTTTTTCTTAAATTCCATATATATGTGTTAGCATACGGTATTTGTCCTTCTCTTTCTGACTTACTTCACTCTGTATGACAGACTCTAGATCTATCCACCTCATTACAAATAGCTCAATTTCGTTTCTTTTTATGGCTGAGTAATATTCCATTGTATATATGTGCCACATCTTCTTTATCCATTCATCCGACGACGGGCACTTAGGTTGTTTCCATCTCCGGGCTATTGTAAATAGAGCTGCAATGAACATTTTGGTACATGACTCTTTCTGAATTCTGGTTTCCTCAGGGTATATACCTAGTAGTGGGATTGCTGGGTCATATGGTAGTTCTATTTGTAGTTTTTTAAGGAACCTCCATACTGTTCTCCATAGTGGCTGAACCAATTCACATTCCCACCAGCAGTGCAAGAGTGTTCCCTTTTCTCCACACCCTCTCCAGCATTTATTGTTTCTAGATTTTTTGATGATGGCCATTCTGACTGGTGTGAGATGATATCTCATTGTAGTTTTGATTTGCATTTCTCTAATGATTAATGATGTTGAGCATTCTTTCATGTGTTTGTTGGCAGTCTGTATATCTTCTTTGGAGAAATGTCTATTTAGGTCTTCTGCCCATTTTTGGATTGGGTTGTTTATTTTTTTGTTATTGAGCTGCATGAGCTGCCTGTAAATTTTAGAGATTAATCCTTTGTCAGTTGATTCATTTGCAAATATTTTCTCCCATTCTGAGGGCTGTCTTTTGGTCTTGTTTATGGTTTCCTTTGCTGTGCAAAAGCTTTGAAGTTTCATTAGGTCCCATTTGTTTATTTTTGTTTTTATCTCCATTACTCTAGGAGATGGGTCAAGAAGGATCTTGCTGTGATTTATGTCATAGAGTGTTCTGCCTATGTTTTCCTCTAAGAGTTTGATAGTTTCTGGCCTTACATTTAGGTCTTTAATCCATTTTGAGCTTATTTTTGTGTATGGTGTTAGGGAGTGATCTAATCTCATACTTTTACATGTACCTGTCCAGTTTTCCCAGCACCACTTATTGAAGGGGCTGTCCTTTCTCCACTGTATATTCCTGCCACCTTTATCAAAGATAAGGTGACCATATGTGCATGGGTTTATCTCTGGGCTTTCTATCCTATTCCATTGATCTATCTTTCTGTTTTTGTGCCAGTACCATACTGTCTTGATTACTGTAGCTTTGTAGTATAGTCTGAAGTCAGGCAGCCTGATTCCTCCAGCTCCATTTTTTGTTCTCAAGATTGCTTTGGCTATTCGGGGTCTTTTGTGTTTCCATACAAATTGTGAAATTTTTTGTTCTAGTTCTGTGAAAAATGCCAGTGGTAGTTTGATAGGGATTGCATTGAATCTATAGATTGCTTTGGGGAGTAGAGTCATTTTCACAATGTTGATTCTTCCAATCCAAGAACATGGTATATCTCTCCATCTGTTTGTATCATCTTTAATTTCTTTCATCAGTGTCTTATAATTTTCTGCATACAGGTCTTTTGTCTCCTTAGGTAGGTTTATTCCTAGATATTTTATTCTTTTTGTTGCAATGGTAAATGGGAGTGTTTTCTTGATTTCACTTTCAGATTTTTCATCGTTAGTATATAGGAATGCCAGAGATTTCTGTGCATTAATTTTGTATCCTGCTACTTTACCAAATTCATTGATTAGCTCTAGTAGTTTTCTGGTAGCATCTTTAGGATTCTCTATGTATAGTATCATGTCATCTGCAAACAGTGACAGCTTTACTTCTTCTTTTCCGATTTGGATTCCTTTTATTTCCTTTTCTTCTCTGATTGCTGTGGCTAAAACTTCCAAAACTATGTTGAATAAGAGTGGTGAGAGTGGGCAACCTTGTCTTGTTCCTGACCTTAGTGGAAATGCTTTCAGTTTTTCGCCATTGAGGATGATGTTGGCTGTGGGCTTGTCATATACGGCCTTTATTATATTGAGGAAAGTTCCCTCTACACCTACTTTCTGCAGGGTTTTTATCATAAATGGGTGTTGAATTTTGTCAAAAGCTTTCTCTGCATCTATTGAGATGATCATATGGTTTTTCTCCTTCAATTTGTTAATATGGTTAATCACATTGATAGATTTGCGTATATTGAAGAATCCTTGCATTCCTGGAATAAACCCCACTTGATCATGGTGTATGATCCTTTTAATGTGCTGTTGGATTCTGTTTGCTAGTATTTTGTTGAGGATTTTTGCATCTATGTTCATCAGTGATATTGGCCTGTAGTTTTCTTTCTTTGTGACATCCTTGTCTGGTTTTGGTATCAAGGTGATGGTGGCCTCGTAGAATGAGTTTGGGAGTGTTCCTCCCTCTGCTATATTTTGGAAGAGTTTGAGAAGAATAGGTGTTAGCTCTTCTCTAAATGTTTGATAGAATTCGCCTGTGAAGCCATCTGGTCCTGGGCTTTTGTTTGTTGGAAGATTTTTAATCACAGTTTCAATTTCAGTGTTTGTGATTGGTCTGTTCATATTTTCTATTTCTTCCTGATTCAGTCTTGGCAGTTTGTGCATTTCTAAGAATTTGTCCATTTCTTCCCGGTTGTCCATTTTATTGGCATAGAGTTGCTTGTAGTAATCCCTCATGATTTTTTTTATTTCTGCAGTGTCAGTTGTTACTTCTCCTTTTTCATTTCTAATTCTATTGATTTGAGTCTTCTCCCTTTTTTTCTTGATGAGTCTGGCTAATGGTTTATCAATTTTGTTTATCTTCTCAAAGAACCAGCTTTTAGTTTTATTGATCTTTGCTATCGTTTCCTTCATTTCTTTTTCATTTACTTCTGATCTGATTTTTATGATTTCTTTCCTTCTGCTACCTTCGGGGTTTTTTTGTTCTTCTTTCTCTAATTGCTTTAGGTGCAAGGTTAGGTTGTTTATTCGAGATGTTTCCTGTTTCTTAAGGTAGGATTGTATTGCTATAAACTTCCCTCTTACAACTGCTTTTGCTGCATCCCATAGGTTTTGAGTCGTCGTGTCTCCATTGTCATTTGTTTCTAGGTATTTTTTGATTTCATCTTTGATTTCTTCAGTCATCACCTTGTTATTAAGTAGTGTATTGTTTAGCCTCCATGTGTTTGTATTTTTTACAGATCTATTCCTGTAATTGATATCTAGTCTCAGCATTGTCGTCGGAAAAGATACTTGATATAATTTCAATTTTCTTAAATTTACCAAGGCTTGATTTGTGACCCAAGATATGATCTGTCCTGGGGAATGTTCCATAAGCACTTGAGAAAAATGTGTATTCTGTTGTTTTTGGATGGAGTTTCCTATAAATATCAATTAAGTCCATCTTGTTTCATATATCATTTAAAGCTTGGGTTTCCTTATTGTTTTTCATTTTGGATGATCTGTCCATTGGTGAAAGTGGGGTGTTGAAGTCCCCTACTATGAATGTGTTACTGTCGATTTCCCCTTTTATGGCTGCTAGTTTTTGCCTTATGTATTGAGGTGCTCCTATGTTGGGTGCATAAATATTTACAATTGTTATATCTTCTTCTTGGATCGATCCCTTAATCATTATGTAGTGTCCTTCTTTGTCTCTTCTGATAGTCCTTATTTTAAAGTCTATTTTGTCTGATATGAGAATTGCTACTCCAGCTTTCTTTTGGTTTCCATTTGCATGGAATATCTTTTTCCATCCCCTTACTTTCAGTCTGTATGTGTCTCTAGGTCTGAAGTGGGTCTCTTGTAGACAGCATATATATGGGTCTTGTTTTTGTATCCATTCAGCCAATCTGTGTCTTTTGGTGGGAGCATTTAGTCCATTTACATTTAAGGTAATTATCGATATGTATGTTCCTATTCCCATTTTCTAAATTGTTTTGGGTTCGTTATTATAGGACTTTTCCTTCTCTTGTGTTTTTGTCTAGAGAAGTTCCTTTAGCATTTGTTGTAAAGCTGGTTTGGTGGTGCTGAACTCTCTCAGCTTTTGCTTGTCTGTAAAGGTTTTAATTTCTCCATCAAATCTGAATGAGATCCTTGCTGGGTAGAGTAATCTTGGTTGCAGGTTTTTCTCCTTCATCACTTTCAGTATGTCCTGCCACTCCCTTCTGGCTTGTAGAGTTTCTGCTGAGAGATCAGCTGTTAACCTTATGGGGATTCCCTTGTGTGTTATTTGTTGTTTTTCCCTTGCTGCTTTTAATATGCTTTCTTTGTATTTAGTTTTTGACAGTTTGATTAATATGTGTCTTGGCGTATTTCTCCTTGAATTTATCCTGTATGGGACTCTCTGTGCTTCCTGGACTTGATTAACGATTTCCTTTCCCATATTAGGGAAGTTTTCAACTATAATCTCTTCAAATATTTTCTCAGTCCCTTTCTTTTTCTCTTCTTCCTCTGGAACCCCTATAATTCGAATGTTGGTGCGTTTAATGTTGTCCCAGAGGTCTCTGAGACTGTCCTCAGTTCTTTTCATTCTTTTTTCTTTATTCTGCTCTGCAGTAGTTATTTCCACTATTTTATCTTCCAGGTCACTTATCCATTCTTCTGCCTCAGTTATTCTGCTATTGATCCCATCTCGAGTATTTTTAATTTCATTTATTGTGTTGTACATCATTGTTTGTTTGCTCTTTAGTTCTTCTAGGTCCTTGTTAAATGTTTCTTGCATTTTGTCTATTCTATTTCCAAGGTTTTGAATCATCTTTACTATCATTTTTCTGAATTCTTTTTCAGGTAGACTGCCTATTTCCTCTTCATTTGTTAGGTCTGGTGGCTTTTTATTTTGCTCCATCTGCTGTGTGTTTTTCTGTCTCCTCATTTTGCTTATCTTACTGTGTTTGGGGTCTCCTTTTTGCAGGCTGCAGGTTCGTAGTTCCCGTTGGTTTTGGTGTCTGTCCCCAGTGGCTAAGTTTGGTTCTGTGGGTTGTGTAGGCTTCCTGGTGGAGGGGACTAGTGCCTGTGTTCTGGTAGATCAGGCTTGATCTTGTCTTTCTGGTGGGCCGGTCCATGTCTGGTGGTGTGTTTTGGGGTGTCTGTGGACTTATTATGATTTTAGGCAGCTTCTCTGCTAATGGGTGCGGTTCTGTTCCTGTCTTCCTAGTTGTTTGGCATAGGGTGTCCTGCACTGTAGCTTACTGGTCGTTGAGTAAAACTGGGTGCTGGTGTTGAGATGGAGATCTCTGGGAGGTTTTCGCCGTTTGATATTATGTCGAGCTGGGAGGTCTCTTGTGGACCAGTGTGCTGAAGTTGGCTCTCCCACTTCAGCGGCACAGCACTGACTCCTGGCTGTAGCAGCAAGAGCCTTTCATCCACACGGCTCAGAATATAAGGGTGAAAAAGTAGAAAGAAAGAATTAGTAGAAGAAAGGAAGAAAGAAAAAGAAAGAAAGGAAGGAAGGTAGGAAGGAGGGAGGGAGGGAGGGAGGAAGGAGTGAAGGAAGGAAAAAAAGAAAGAAAGAAGATAAAGTAAAATAAAGTAAGATAAAATATAATAAAGTTATTAAAGTAAAAAATAATTATTAAGAAAAAAATTAAGAAAAAAAAACGGACAGATAGAACCCTAGGAGAAATGGTGGAAGCAAAGCTATACAGACAGAATCTCACACAGAAGCATACACATATGCACAAAAAGAGGAAGAGGGGAAAAAATCATAAATCTTTCTCTCAAAGTCCACTTCCTCATTTTGGGATGATTCGTTGTCTAGTCATGTATTCCACAGATGCAGTGTATATCAAGTTGATTGTGGTGATTTAAGCCGCCGCTCCCGAGGCTGCTGAGAGAGATTTCCCTTTCTCTTCTTTGTTCACACAGCTCCCTGGGCTCAGTTTTGGATTTGGCCCTGCCTCTGCGTGTAGTTCGCCTGAGGGCATCTGTTCTTCGCTCAGACAGGACGGGGCTAAAGGAGCAGCTGCTTCGGGGACTCGGGCTCACTCAGGCCGGGGGGAGGGAGGGGTACAGAGTGCGGGGCGAGCCTGCAGCGGCAGAGGCCGGTGTGACGTTGCACCAGTCTGAGGCGCGAGGACCCTGGCAGTGGCGGGCTGCAAAGGCTCCCGGGAGGGGAGGTGGGGATAGTGACCTGTGTTTGCACACAGGCTTCTTGGTGGCGGCAGCAGCAGCCTTAGCGTCTCATGCCCGGCTCTGGGGTCCGCGCTGTTAGCCGCGGCTCCCACCCGTCTCTGGAGCTCCTTTAAGCAGCGCTCTTAATCCCCTCTCCTCGCGCACCAGGAAACAGAGAAGAAGAAGTCTCTTGCCTCTTCGGCAGCTCCAGACTTTTCCCCGGACTCCCTCCTGGCCAGCCGTGGCGCACTAACCTGCTGCAGTCTGTGTTCACGCCGCCAACCCCAGTCCTCTCCCTGCGCTCCGACCGAAGCCTGAGCCTCAGCTCCCAGCCCCACCCACCCC
>NW_006779881.1:647573-651760 GCF_000442215.2 Lipotes vexillifer | reverse complement strand
CGCAGTCTCTGCCCGCGAAGGGGCTTCCTAGTGTGTGGAAGCCTTTCCTCCTTCACAGCTCCCTCCCACTGGTGCAGGTCCCGTCCCTGTCCTTTTGTCGATGTTTATTTATTTATTTATTTATTTATTTGTGGTATGCGGGCCTCTCACCTTTGTGGCCTCTCCCGCTGCGGAGCACAGACTCCGGACGCGCAGGCTCAGCAGCCATGGCTCACGGGCCTGTTCTTTTTTCTTTTGCCCTACCCAGGTACGTGGGGAGTTTCTTGCCTTTTGGGAGGTCTGTCTTCTGCCAGCGTTCAGTAGCTGTTCTGTAGGAGTTGTTCCACGTGTAGATGTATTTCTGGTGTATCTGTGGGGAGGAAGGTGATCACCACGTCTTACTCTTCTGCCATCTTCAGATAGTCTTTATTTCTAAACAGAAGAGTTTCCGAATGGTGGAGTCTGTTGTGCTAACCATTGTAACTTTTAGTTTAACAAGTCGCAGGAGAATCACGGATTTTAAAGACAAGGAAATCTTCCCAGGTTTATGCAGCCACTAACGAATACCGGTGGTGATATACAGATATGATGGCCTTAGTTTTAGTGCTATGGGAGACAAGGTCGTGGACCAGCAGAGGGGAGAGGTGAGATTTGGAGTTTGATGGGAGAGGTGGAAATCCTGAATATTTACCGAGTGAAACGGTAGCAGAAGCTGGCAAAGCGCATAGAATGACCTATGCAAGTAAAGGAGCTTGGCTCAGGCTGCAGACCATGGATTTGTAGTGGCTCCAGTCTGCATACTTGTTGCATTTTTCTCTACCAGCAACTCAGCAAACTAAAATTAGGCAGAGGAAAGTCAAATGGTCAAACTTGCCCTTGGATTTGGGTTTGCAGGGAAGGTGGGACAAGGAGCTAGATAACTGGGGACATTGGTGAGAGATTGATTGAAATGAACAACAGTTGGGTCCAGGCTTGAGCGGGAAATAAGTGAAACCAAAGAGTTTTTGCTAGTTTGAGAGAGGATGTAATGGTCCAGGGACTGGAGGGTTCAACTATTATTATAGAATAAGTATAGTTTAAGAAAGCAACAACTTCATACCCATTACTATGGTGATTATTTATATTTTTATGGCAGTTCCTCAAAAAGTTAAACATAGATTTATATATCCAACAATTCCAAAACAATGAGCAGGGACTCAAACAGATACTTGTTACACCAGTGTTCATAGCAGTGCTATTCACAATAGTCAAAAGGTGGAAATAACCCAAATGTCCATCAACAGATGAATGGCTAAACAAAATACATGCAATGCCATGTTATTCCACCTTAAAAAGGAAGGAAATTCTGATCCATGCTATAAAGTGGATGAAACCTAAAGCCATTATGCTAAGGGAAATAAGCCAGAAATAAAAGGACAAATGTGTGATTCCACCTATATGAGGTACCTAGAATAGGCAGATTTATAGCTACAGAAAGTAGAATACAGTGGGAAATGGGGACTCATTGTTTAATGGGTATAAAGTTTATGTTTGGGATAATGAAAAGTTCTGAAAATGGATAGTGGTGATGATTGCACAACAGTGTGGATGTGCTTAATGCCACTGAATTCTACACTTAAGTATGGTTAAAATGGTAAATTTTAAGTTTCATGAATTTACCACACACACACAAAAGAGCAGAAGGTGGTGGTCAGAGTGGGACATTTGGAGCTGAGGACTGCAGGATTTCAACAGTAGTTTAGGCTATGGCAAGAGCTTGGTTGTAGCCATGGGCATGGATGACTAAGTGGAATGGAGGTTAAAGATCTCTGGCTTTGGAAGGGTGTTCAGTCTAGGAGCTTGGATGAGTTGGGTATTGACTTGCAGCCTCTACCGCCCTCCTGACCAGCCAAGCCCCCTCTTCCTATATCCCTGCTTACCTTCCGATACCCCAAATCTCCCAGAAGCCAAGGATCCAAAGGTATTCTCAGTATCCCCCATCCCCTTCTCCTTTCCACTTCCTCCAGCCTAAGACTCTCTCACTCCACCCCACAACATGGGTGGTGGGGGTTATGCTACTCTCCGGGGGCAAACAACTCACAGTATAGGACATGTAATAATTCAAACATTTGTTTTCTAATTATTCACAATCTCATCAGTTTATCACAACTGTGTTTTAACATTTTGATGTGTTTGCTTCCATTCTTTTCCTTCTGTGTCTGGTTTTTACATAGTTGTAATAATACCTTTATGTCTACTTTTTCTCTTTATTATAACATAAGCATTTTTCTGTATTGTCAAATAGGCCTCAAAGAATGTAATGTATTCCTAGTGTGCCCTGATACCCAGGACTAAAACCACAAGGAACTGAATAGTGCTAAAAAACCTTGTAGGGTGGAGGGTAAGAGTGCGGACCAGACGATGTGGGTAGAGTGGGGAGGAGCACGAGAAGACTTTTAGCTGTAAGTCATGGGGAGGAAACATGGGGGCACAAAGATTCAGATCTGGGTCCCCTTGTTTGTTTTTTAATTATCAGATGATAATTAACATTCTGTTTATCATCCACAAAAACTGTTGATGTGAAAAGGATGCGACTCTGGAAAACTTAGCAAGAAAAGATAAAAATAATCAAAATATAGTTTTGCTCTTAAAAAGCAAAACTGAATATAATTATGTAGACTAGCTGCAGTACAATAACAGTTATGCTTATCCCTACAATCTCGGTCAGATTAACTTGGTTAAAAGTTATGTTTGATTGTACCAGCAAGTCTTATTCACAGTTAGTGATTCTAGTAACACAGATACCACTTCATCAATCAGCAGACATTTATCTCTCCCCCACCGTGTAGTGCAAGCTGTTATGTAGCATGACTACTTCCAAGTTAAAAAAAATTAAAGACAATATCTATGGCAGGCTTAGATCAAGAAGTTTTAGAAGAGAGTTGAATGACTTAGAAGTCAACAAAAATTATAAGACATATTCTGTGAGCAAAATAGTTCCTTGATAGTACAGAATTAATGGGCTCTCTAGCTTCCAGAGGAGTCCTTTTATTTCTAAATATTCAAAAGAATAGACAGAAACTTCTTTGGAATTTATAACATCGCAAGGGGCCTGTGGGAGATTTTCATATTATTAAATTGCAAACTTCAGAACTGGGCAGACAGAAAGCTGATTTTTTTAATGCATATATTTCATGTCATTTCTTATTTTAGAAGATATAATACAACTCTTCAAAGCTTTAATATTTTTTGTATTGCTAGCTATTTCATGTAAGTGCTCATTATAAATGGATAACCTAACCATTAATTAATAGGAAAACTAAACTATACTTTGTAGAGAGTCTAACTCTACATATGAGATTTCTTGCATGCTCAGCTGTATATTTACACGTGTGTACACATATGCTTATCTCTTTTATCAAGGGAAAAGTTCAATTAGAAGACTTACTTCACCATCTTGAGAAAGAAGGGATTGAACTCCTTGCCTTTACGGAAGAACAACTTTACTTTGTCTGGTGCTTGTTACAGCAAAGACAGGCTGAGGACTGCTACCAGAAATCTAGAAGAGCTGTCAGGGAAGCACATGGAAGAAATTAAAGAAGTAAGAACTAATATCATAAAGTTTTAAGATAGCTGTGGTTTTGGGACTTCTCTGGTTGTCCAGTGGTTAAGACCCCATGTTTCCAGTGCAGGGGGCACGGATTCAACCCCTGGTCAGGGAAGTTCCGCATGCTGCGCAGTGCAGCCAAAAAGAAAAGGAAAAAAGGTGGCTCTGGTTTTGTTTATTGTCCTTCATTATATTAGCATATTAAAAACCAACATTTGAATATCACTGTATAATTTGCAAAGCACCCACATGTACACTTTTTTTTAATGAAATATGTCAACAAGCTGTATTGGTTTCCAATAGAGTACATGTACAGGACATTGCCCAGAGATGACTAGTTGACCATCCAAATAGGTCTGCTCAAGGTGCTTTCATTATCTTGGTAAATTCATCCTTGTCTCAATAACCAACCCTCTAGCTGACTCTCCTCCTAGTAGGCTTAGAAACCTGATTAGTCAGTGTACTGTGAGTGGATCTGCTTCTCAAAGGTGACCTTGTATTGACCAAACTCACAGAGAAGTTTGTAGAAAAATAGATACCAGCTTTTTAGTTGACAGTAAGAAATATAAGTGCCAAAGGAACCAGACACATATATCCTGTGACTGATGCCTTTTTTCCCTAC
>NW_006779881.1:546284-647432 GCF_000442215.2 Lipotes vexillifer | reverse complement strand
AGGCACACTACATAGGAAGCCAAATTTTAATCAAATGTCTACTTGCTGAACAAATGATTCTAATTTTTTAGAGCACTAGCTAAGATAGCCAGATTTACACCATAAAGCTATCCATACCTGCCCTTATTTCTGGACCTGTTATATCCTAGAACCAGGATACCTAGCCCTTAGATGAGCAGATAATGGCACCTTTTGACTCTTTTTGATGTGTCCAGTACTGATGAACCTACTTTCTTACATATAAGCTACTTTCTTTAAATGAGTTAATAAAATTTTCTCAGGTTGCTTGCAGATCACTGTGTTGTGTTTTGACAGCTCAGCTAACTTGTTGATTTTTAAATTTAACTCTTAGAGGGCAGTTTGATTTCCAAACTCTTAAAGAAGAGCACAGCTCCTTTAGAACAAAAGCAGGATAGCATAGTAGACCATGAACTTTAACATTAGGCAGTTGGGAGTGAAAAATTGCCTTTGGCACTGACTCTGTGTAACCTTGGGCAAGTTACTCAACTTCTTTGAGCTTGAAATTTCTCTTCTGTAAGTTGGAGATGATAACAGCTCCTTCAAAAGGATTTGTGAGGTTTACACATATAACGTGTAGAAAACATTTCACATACGTACTTGGCACCCAGCAAGTATTCAATAAATTATAACTGTTATTATTAGAAATAAGTAGTATTGTACCTGCCATTTTAAAGAGGAGGAAACTGAAGCATACCAGGGAGTGATAAAGTTGGACTGCGGTTCTGTGTTCCTTCTACTATATCATTCAGCTTTTTGTTCATATTCTGAGCAGTTGTCCCGGAAAAAGGCTTCAACCCAGTTCAGCAAAATGCTGTTATTTTGGTAGTCTCCTTCTAAGTAAGTTGGCATAGTAAGAGCTCAGGCTCTGGCTCTGGCCCACCTCAGTGTGAAGTCCGGCTCCCCCCTTTCCGCTTTGCTTGACAACACAAGTCCGTCAGCCTCTCTCAACCACCCTCACCTATGAAGTGGGAGATAACAGTGTCACAGGGTTGTGGTGAAAACTCAATATTTGATGTCCTTAACATAGTACCTGGAGCATATAGTTAGCTTTCAATCTATTATTATTAGCCACATAAAAGTGCATTTTGTGAAGCTGTCTTATTAATCAGAAACTATTTTTAAAGAATACCCATAGTTTATTTTAATACAAGCTCCTATTAGCATTTAAGAAATCTTAATCATGAGTTTTGCTTAAGATATAAAATACTGTGTAGATACTTCTCTGTTCCTGAGTATCATGACCATATTTCATAAACCATAGATAAGGAGACTTGATTTGAAACCTGATTTGTTAATGGAAAAAAATATCAGCGATTGTGACTGTCCCAGAAATTTGTGGTGATGTGTCATCCTATCTGTGGGAAACAGTGTCTGATAACATATGACAGCTGGAAGGAAGTTTAGGGAGAGAGACCCACACTTAAGCAAAGTTGAATTTTCTGTTTATTTCTTAGATTATAAACATTGGTAGTATGGTGATCCCTTAATGGCTCTTTCACTTCATAGACTTGTAAGAAAATGTATTATTTTCTTCTTAGGTAGAAAATTGTGCAAACCGTGTCTGTAACTTACCAGAGGAAAAGGAAGCATTTTGTCATGGTTACGAAAAGGAAAGCAAGCAGCCTAGACATGAGTTTAAAGGGCTCCAACTCAAACCAGGTAATTTTTCCTTTTGTAAACATGTAAATTTTAATTTTTTCCCTAATTCTAATAATTAGCATGAGACAGTTACAGAAAATTTGGGAAATGTGTAAAAGTAGAAGGAAGGAAAAAAAATTACTACATATCCTCCACCTCAAGAAAAGTACTTGTAGGGCTTCCCTGGTGGCACAGTGGTTAAGGATCCGCCTGCCAATGCAGGGGACATGGGTTCGAGCCCTGGTCCAAGAAGAACCCACATGCCACGGAGCAACTAAGCCCGTGCGCCACAACTACTGAGCCTGCGCTCTAGAGCACGCAAGCCACAATTACTGACGCTCACGTGCCTATAGTCCATGCTCTGCAACAAGAGAAGCCACCACAATGAGAAGCCCGGGCACCACAACGAAGAATAGCCCCCCATTCTCCACAACTAGAGAAAGCCTGCGCACAACAACGAAGACCCAACACAGCCAAAAATAAATAATAAATTTATAAAAAAGAAAGAAAAGTACTTGTAATGTTTTAGGTGTATTTTCTGCCTGGCTTTTTAAGTTATGCATTCTGAAATATTCTCAAATGTGTGTGAGAGATTACAGAGTGGTGATTTTCTTTAATGTCGATTACAGCACTTACTACACTATGTCCTAACTACCTGTGTCAGCTCTTCTGGGGCAGAGATCTCATTCTAGTCTTCCTGGTTTCCGTGTTTTTGACAACACCGGCCTTGTAAAGTACCTAGCATGTTAAGGGCTCAGGAAATGTTTATTAAGTGCTCCAAAGCTACAACGGAAGATACAGATAGGACCCCTTTAGACTACTGTATTTGTTTAACTCCATAAATTAGATATTATTGTGATATATGGTCAATGATTATTTACATTTGCCACACATTTATGATTTTCTTTGCTCAGCATTTTTCTTTGCATCTCAGATATCCCATTTGGGATCATTTTCCTTTTTTCATTTTAGAACTTCCTTTCATAATGGTCTGTTGATGGAAGGTTTTTCTGTATTTTGAATCTCAGGTGCAGAGAAAATTGAGCTAATCACAGGACATAATTCATATGTACTACACTCGGGTTTCATTTTTTCCCGCTTTTTTGTTATCCATTGGATAATTGAGTTTTCATCTTCTGGTTTAAAAGCTTGTGTTCTAGTTTTGTTCATATGGTGGTTGCATTTTAAGAGTTTTAAAAATTTCTTCTGACATTTTTAGTTATTCTCGGCAGCAGGGTTGTTCAGAGCTCTAATCTGCCGTACTGTAAGAAGCAGAAGCTACTCTATGTCCTGCTCCTAACATAAATTAGCTCACGAAGGATTGGGAAGTAGGGGAGTGATGTCACTATAATGTGGAAGTTCACATGTAATTTCCCCCAGCATGTTAATGATTTGGGCCCACCAGCAAGCCTTGGAGTTCATACATAAAGCCCGTTCATTCCATGTTCCTCTTCTGGTTTGTTTGGCCACATGTTTTGTCTTGGCAGTGCTTATTGCAAAGATATTACTGATCTTTTGCGTTTTGCCTTTGTTTCCAACTCTGCAGACTCAGCTCCTTCTTTAGCTCACCTTTACAGTAAACCTGATTTTTTAAAGAAGACAGAGTCCTATATTTGCTATAGTATTCCTATATTTTTTAGGAATTTGACACATCTGTAAATCTACCAGTATAATATTAGGATTGTCAGTGTTTTTTATAGCACTCTAGCTACACAATGACAAAGGTTTTGAGTGCTCTATGCCAACCTTTCTTCCATAAGCTCCATTATTTTTAGAGAGCAGTTTTGCGAAATACAAGTTTACTTGTTTGTTTCAGGAACACATACCTCAATCATATCAGAAATGCTTCTGTAATTAAAGGATGTCTTTTGAAGGTGGAGCTAACATGATTTGGTAATGTATTTCATGTTGGGTGGGAGAAAAGGAGAGAAATCACTGGTGACCCACAGCTTTTTGGCCTGAGCAGTTGAAATATGGGAGTTCCTAACTACTCAGATGGGGGATACCATGGGAGGTCCTATTTGGGGAAGACAGTAAAGAGTTTGCTTTTGGACATCTACATTGGATGTGAATATTAGACATCCAAGTGGAAAGGTCAAGTAGGCAATTTTGTATATGTTTGGAACGCAATGTGAACTAGAGATGTAAATTTGGGAGTCATCAGCATATAGCAAATACTTAAAGCCTTAGGACTGTAGGAGATAACCTAGGGAGTAGAAAGAAGAAGATTCAGAGCTGGGCCCTAGGTCATTCCAGTGTTTAGAGGCTGGAAAGGTAAGAAATTAACAAAGGAGTCTGAGAAGGAGTGGCATGGAAGGTAGGAGGAAACCTAGCAGAGTGTGGTGTCCCATAAGAGAAATGATGAAAGTGTTTTAAGAAAAGGAAGGGAACAACTGGGTCAAATACCATTGATAGGCTATGTGGAGTGAGGACAGGTAATTGATCATTGGATTTGGTCACATGGGGGTCATTGTGACTTTGAGGAGAGCTGTTTCTGTGGAGTGGTGGATATGAAAGCCATTGGAGTGAATTCAGGAAAGAATGGTAGGAGAAGGGGAGGGAACATGGCTGTGGTTGATCCTTTCATTTTTTTTTTTTTTTGATCCTTTCTTGAAGTTGTGCTGCAAAGAGGAATGAAGAAATGGTGGAGGAGCTGGAGGGCGTTATGAGTTTGAAGGAAAATTTTGTTGTTTTCATCACTGTTGTTTTTAATGGGAGATGTTATACCATGTCTCTAAGATGATTAGTTGGGAAGAAACCTCCATGAGGCAATAGAGATAAGAGTCAACTGCAGGAGTTTTATCTTTGAGAGGAGAGGGAATGGGATCCAGTGTACAAGCGGGGGAGGGGGGTGGGGGTGGTGCTGGCCTTAGGAGCCAAGGATAGTTTGTTACATCTCACAAGAGGGAAGAGTACGGGGGAGCTGGCAGATTTGGTAGGGGAGCTTGTGGAAGCTCTCTTCAGAGTGCTTCTCTTTTCTCGGTGAAATAAGATGTAGGGTATTCGGGCTTCCCTGGTGGCGCAGTGGTTGAGAGTCCGCCTGCCGATGCAGGGGACACGGGTTCGTGCCCCGGTCCGGGAAGATCCCACATGCCGCAGAGCGGCTGGGCCCGTGAACCATGGCCGCTGAGCCTGCGCATCCGGAGCCTGTGCTCCGCAAGGGGAGAAGCCACAACAGTGAGAGGCAAAAAAAAAAAAAAAAGTAGGGTATTCAGGTGAGAGTGAGGATGGGGAAGGAGGTATTAGAGATATGATGAGGGAGAGGGATGAAACAAGCAGGGGAATGTAGGACGATTGCTGGGCAGCAGTAAGGGCTCACTTGAGGTTAGTAGTCGTGAGTTTGAAATGAAACCACTCAGCACTACCTGTGCAGTTTTCTGTAGCCCCATCCAGCTTCTGGAGTGTGCTGGTGAAGAGCTGGATTTAAACAGGTTGGAGTTTTGTCACCAAGTATAATGGAAGGAAAGAGGGGCAAGAGAGTAGTGAATATTTTCAAGGGAGTGATTGTAATGATGGACTATAGAATCTAAGCTGGGTAAGTGAGAACAGGAATGGGATAAGGAACACTGAAAAGTGTTTAAAGTCAATGGATGATAGTTTCCAGTATGGTCAAAAATTATTGAAATTGAGCTGCTAGTACATAAGAAGGGATGATTGGAGGATAAGATGTTTGAAATTGAAGCTAGGGAGAAGTTACAGAAAATATAGAGGCTAATGACCAGGTCTAGGGAATTACTGTGGAGTAGGTGGCTGAGTGGGATAGAGGACTAGATCTTTGGAAGTTAGCTGGTAAAGGAACTGAAAAGCCAGGGGACTGGAATAATCATCTACCTGAATATTGAAATCATCGAGAATTTTGGCAGGATTAGTTGAGTGACTGTAGACAAGTTTCTTGGTTTCCTGGTGCCTGAGCCCTCATTTCTTAAAAGGGAAAATCATGGTTCCTACCTCACTGGGTTGTTGTAAAGATTAAATAAGATAGATTTATCTCAAATGCTTAGTACAATACCTGCCACATAGTAAGCACTCACTAAAACAACAATACACTTTAAAGTTATGCAAGAACAAATTTTAAACTTCTGCAAGTAGTAAGAATATCTGCTGCTTTTGAGAAACTTTTCTCACTACTTTTTAGTCATTTGCCTGCCTTTCTTTTAACAATTGTGTTTCTGGTGTTTCTTCCTAACAGAAGTGCAAATAAAGGAGGTTGAAATGTTGTATCAAGAAGGCTTGTCTGAAATAGCTCTGTGCAGCCCTAGTGAACAGATTGCACACTTACTCATGGAAAGAAGTACACTCTTGAGGAAACTGGAACGAGGGGATCCCAAACCAGAATTACAAAGATGTCTGAGCAGTAACCTACAGAAAGAATTTCCCCAGGTATTCAAAATTAACTGGGTAATTGAGTAAGAGACAGGCTTGTTGAAAAATGCATTTGTTCATTTAACCATTCATACATTAAACTATCAGGAAGCCAGTTTTGATAGCGCTTAAGAATATAGGCTTTGGGCTTCCCTGGTGGCTCAGTGGTTGAGAGTCCGCCTGCCGATGCAGGGGACATGGGTTCGTGCCCCGGTCCGGGAAGATCCCACATGCCGCAGAGCGGCTGGGCCCGTGAGCCATGGCCGCTGAGCCTGCGCATCCGGAGCCTGCGCTCCGCAACAGGAGAGGCCACAACAGTGAGAGGCCCGCGTACCGCAAAAAAAAAAAAAAAAAATTGATAAGGAAATGCAAAGGAACTTGAATAGCCAGAACAACTTTGAAAAAGAACTAGTTGGAAGATACACACTTCCTGCTTTCAAGACTTACCACAAAACTGCAGTAATCAAGAAAGTGCAGTATTGGTATAAAGGCAGATATATAGATCAATGGAACAGAATAAGGAGTCTAGAAATAGACCCACACCTACATGGTAAGTTGATTTTCAACACAGGTGCCAAGGTAATTTAATGGGGAAAAGATACACTTTTCAACAAACAATGCTGGCACAATTGGATAGACATATGCAAAAAAACAAAAAACAAAAACAAAACCCTCAACTCTATTGAGGTTCCCTTCCCCGCTGGTAAAGGAGGGAGTCCCTACCCTAAATACTATGAGATAGCCAAATACATGACACCCAACATTGAACAGAGATGTGATTGATAGTTTGTCAGATGGACTCACAGCCCAGGGAGGACACTGCCTGTCATGCAGGGCCACAGGGATTGTACTCAGGAATGGAGTGAACCCATAGGGGCCATGGGAGACAGACTTTGTAGTACCAATACGTTGAGGTGCCCCCTAGTTCTCATGGGAGGATATGACTGGTTTATTTTAAAAATTCCATGGGTTGGCAGTGAAATGGCAGCCATTAGGCTGAGGACTGGATAAAATATAGCTGTTCTGGCTGGTAAGGGCACTAGCTGGGTGGAGAATCTTTCCCGTTGGATGGGGGCATATCTGGCAAAAGCAGGGGAATTCATGCTTAGGCTTTTGGTGCACTGTGAGTTACAAGGGTGTCAAGGTAACACATGAAATTTTAGGCCTTACAATACATTTATCCTATATCATATACAAAAATTAACTCAAAATGGTTCATAGATCATGTAGGAGATAAAATTTACAGAAGAAAATCTTAGTGACCTTGGGTTTGGCAAGATTTTTATAAGACAGGAAAAGAAAAAAAAATGGACTTCATAAAAGTTCAGAACATTTGATCTTCAAAAGACAAAAATAAAAGAGCAAGCCACAGGCAGGGAGATAATTTTTTTAAAAATATATCCAACAAAAGCTTTGTATCTAAATATATAAATAAATCTTATAACTCAACAATAATAACACATACGACCCAACTAAAAACTGGTCAAAAGACTTAAAAAGTGACTGCACTGAAGAATATATACAAATGGTAAATAAACACGTGAAAAGATGCTTAACTTCATTTATTATTAGGAAAACACAGAAATTACAATGAAGTAATTTATTATGAGGTAACTATTAATGTATCAATGAATGGCTAAAATTTAAGACTAACCATATCGAGTGTTGGTGACAGTGTGGAGCAACTGGAATTCCCTTATCCTACTGATGGGAATATAAAATGATACAACCACTTTTGGAAACTAGTTTAGCATTGCCTTAAAAAGTCAAACATATACTTATCACATAACCCTGCCATTCCACTCCTAGGAATATACCCAAGAGAAATGAAAGAATGTGCCCACATAAAGACATACATGTTACAGCAACTTTAATTGTAGTAGCCCTAAACTAGAATCAACTCAAATGTTCATCAAAAGGTAAATGTATAGATCCATAGAATGGAATATTACTTGAATAAAAAAGAATAAATATACAACAAAACAGATAAATTTCAAAATAATAATCTAAGTGAAATAAGCCAGACCAAAAAGAGTACATAGTCTATGATTCCATTTGTATAAAATAGTAGAAAATGCAAACTAATATATAGTAAGAGAAACAGATCAGTGGTTGCCTGGGGACAGTGTTAGGGGAGGAATGAATTATAAGGAAGCGTAGGAAACTTTTAAGGGTGATGAATATTTTCATTGTCTTTATTGTAGTATTTGTTTCATGGATGGATACATGTAAAAAAATATGTACACTGTAAATATGTGCAGTTATTATATATCAGTTATACCTTTAAAAAGATTTTTTAAAAAGATTTTTCAGGGCTTCCCTGGTGGTGCAGTGGTTGAGAGTCCACCTGCCGATGCAGGGGACACGGGTTCATGCCCCGGTCCGGGCAGATCCCACATGCCGCGGAGCGGCTGGGCCCGTGAGCCATGGCCGCGGAGCCTGTGCTCCAGGAGAGGCCACAACAGTGAGAGGCCTGCGGATCGGGAAAAAAAAAAAAAAAAGATTTTTCAAAGATCGTATTATGAAATGTAACTTGTAAAAATTTCATTGCCTCCCTAGGTGTGTGTGTGTGTGTGTGTGTGTATATGTATTTTTAAAATTAATTAATTTATTTATTATTTTTGGCTGAGTTGGGTCTTCATCGCTGCACGTGGGCTTTCTCTAGTTGTGGCGAGCGGGGGCTACTCTTCATTGTGGTGTGCGGGCTTCTCATTGTGGTGGCTTTTCTTGTTAAGGAGCACAGGCTCTAGGGGCATGGGCTTCAGTAGTTGTGGCACATGGGCTTCATTGCTCCGCGGCATGTGGGATCTCCCTGGACCAGGCCTCGAACCTGTGTCCCCTGCATTGGCAGGCATATTCTTAGCCACTGTGCCACCAGGGAAGTCCCCCTAGGTATATTTTAATAGGTCAATACTGAATCAACCTGTGCATAAAGTAGATGAGAGAGTCATTCCAACCAAAGTGAGACCACATAAAGTGACACGGAAGTTGAAGAATTTTGCAAGGCCTGATCTATACACTAATTACATTTTACCTAACATTTGTTTTTTGTTGGTTTTCTGACTTAATACAGGCACATAGTAGAAACAGATTCAAGCAGTATAAAATTGAATGAAAAATGAGTTTTCTCACCCCAATCCTCAGTTCCATACTCCTATACTACCACTGCTGACAATTTTTTATTTATCTTTCCAGAAAATTTTCATCCTCTTAAAATACAAATTATGTTCCATAGTGCATATTTTTTTCATTTTCTGTATTAGTGTATATAGATTTGCCTTAGTCTGTTAGACAACATATATTCTTTTGAATGGATGTATCAAAATTTATTTAATCACTTTATTGTTGCATGGGGCAGAGGACAAAGGGATGACATTTAAAGCCAAGAATAATCAAAGATTTTAAAAACATTTTATTGTGGAATATAACAGCATATATGCAGAAAAATGATAAAACTTAAAAAATACAGTTTGACAAATAGTTATGGAACAAACACCCATGTAACTACTGGTCCTGTGAGGAATACAACGTTGCCAAATTCCTAGAAGCTTCCTTTTCTGATCACAACCCCCTTCCTCCCCACAAAGGTGTGCATCCCTAAATAATATATATAGTAGTTTAGTTTTGTCTGTTTTTGAACATTACATACAAGGAATCAACTTTGGGAACTGCTTTTTTGTAAAACATTATGTTTGTATTATTTATTTTTAATTAGCTTGTCATTACTATGTACCATTCCTTTGTGTGAATATATGGCATGAGACTATCCATTCTAAGTTGTTTGGGGTTGTTTCCAATTTATATCTATTATGAATGTAATATAAGCTGTCAGTTATGCTGCTATGAATATTCTTGTATATGTGCATGCACTTGTGTAGGGTATATACCTAGGAGTAGATTTAGGGAGTTATAGAGTATGTAGATCTTCAGCTTTACCAGATACTGTCAAACTGTCTCCTTAAGTAGTGGTACCAATTTATACTGGCACCAATAAATAGTGTATGAGAGTGCCTTTGTTCCTCATCAACACTTGATGTTGTCAGACTTTTAAATTTTTGCTAAACTACTGGGTGCATAATGATAACTCATGTTGGTTTTAATTAGCATTTCCCTGATTACTAGTGAACTTAGTATGATTATCTGTCATTTGGATTTCCCATTTTATTAGTGTTTATTCAGGTCTTTTGTCCATTTAAAAACTGAGTTGTCTTTTTCTTACTGATTTATAGGAATTCTCTAAGTTCTGGTTTCAAGTCTTTTATTGATTATGTGTATCACAAATACTTTTATTCCCACTTTGTGGTTTGTCTTTTTAATATTCTTAATAGTGTCTTTTAATGAATGGAAGTTCTTAACTTTAATGTAGTTCAATTTATCAATCATTTATCTTATGGTTAGTATTTTTCTGTCTTGTTTAAGAAATCCTTGCTTTCTGGGATTTTGATTTTTGCTTTTATTGAATCTATAAATCAATTTAAGAGGAATTGACTATCTTAAATTATTGATATCATTTGTGATCATGGACTGTCTCTCCATTTTTTTTTTTTTTTGACGGTACACGGGCCTCTCACTGTTATGGCCTCTCCCGTTGCGGAGCACAGGCTCCGGACGCGCAGGCTCAGCGGCCATGGCTTACGGGCCCAGCCGCTCCGCAGCATGTGGGATCTTCCCGGACCGGGGCACGAATCCGTGTCCCCTGCATCGGCAGGCGGACTCCCAACCACTGCGCCACCAGGGAAGCCCCTCCATTTATTCTTTAATGTATATAAACAAAGTTTTATAATTTTCCCTATAAAATCTTGCATTTTTTAAATATTTATTGCTAGGTACTTCATATTTTGGGGTGCTATTAATAGTAAATGCTATATTTACTAAGAATTTAATTTTCTAATGATTGCTAGTATTAAAAGTATAATTTTTTTATATATTGACTATACCTACCAATGTTGCTAAAATTTCTCATTTATCTTAATAATTTATTTGAAGATTTAAAATTTTTTCTACCTGTACAGTCCTATCTGGGAATAATGATATTTTTGTTTCTTCCTTACCAATTTGATTCCTTTTAATTCTTTTATTTACCTTACTATACTGGCTACGATCTCCAGTATTATCTTGAATAGGAGACATACTTGTCTAGTTAATGATATTAGAGAAAAAGTATTCAGTGGTATGATGTTTGATTAAGGGTTGGGTTTTTCTTTTTTTTTTTTTTTTTAAAATCCACTACCATTTAAAGATTTTTAATTTTTTAAATTTTATCTTTATTTATTTATTTGTGCTGTGTTGGGTCTTCGTTTCTGTGCGAGGGCTTTCTCTAGTTGTGGCAAGTGGGGGCCACTCTTCATCGCGGTGCGCGGGCCTCTCACTATCGCGGCCTCTCCCGTTGCGGAGCACAGGCTCCAGATGCGCAGGCTCAGCAGTTGTGGCTCACGGGCCCAGCTGCTCCGTGGCATGTGGGATCTTCCCAGACCAGGGCTCGAACCCATGTCCCCTGCATCGGCAGGCGGACTCTCAACCACTGCGCCACCAGGGAAGCCCCAAGGGTTGGGTTTTTCTTAATGATACCCTTTGTCGGGTTAAGAAAGTTCTCTTTAGCCGGCCCGCACGCTGAGCCGACCTTGACGGGTCCTCGCGATTCGGCCCGACGCGCCCCCTCTCGCGACATCATGGTGGCGTACTGGCGACAAGCTGGACTCAGCTACATCCGATACTCCCAGATCTGTGCAAAAGCAGTGAGGGATGCACTGAAGGCGGAATTCAAAGCAAACACCGAGAAGACTTCTGGCAGCAGCATAAAAATTGTGAAAGTGAAAAAGGAATAATCTACCCTGACTACAGCTTGAAATGCTGCATGTTCATGGTGAAGATGTGTGGGCACGTGTTATGGCAGATTGAAAACGATCCCTCTTCGTGGGGAAAAAAAAAAACAACCTGTCTTGTTCATAGATTGACAATGCCAATAAATTAAAGTACAGTTCAAAAAAAAAAAATTTTCTCTTTTATTCCTAGTTTGCTAAGAGCTTTTATTAAGAATTAATGCTGAGTTTATAAACTGTTTTTTCTATAGCCATTGAGATAATGAAGTAATTTAGAACTTCCATCTGTTAATGTGAGAATTTCATTGATTAATTTTTCTAATGTTAAACCTATCTTGCGTTCCTGGGATAAATCCAGCTTGTTCATGATTTGTTATCCTTTCTAAATATTATAGATTCAGTTTGATAAAATTTTGTTTATGTTTTTGTATCTATGTTTATGAGTGAGGTTGCACTGTGAGTTTTCTTTTTGTATTATCGTTGTCAGGCTTTAATATCAAGGTCTGGCTTGCCAGTGTTAGCCAACCTTTTTTTCATTATTGCCTCCATAATGACACTTTTTAAAGTTTCTTTTGTTTTGTTTGTTTGTTTAACTTATTTTATTTTTGACTGTGTTGGGTTTTGGTTTCTGTGCTTGGGCTTTTCTCTAGTTGTGGCGAGCGGGGGCTACTCTTCGTTGCAGTGCACAGGCTTCTCATTGCAGTGGCTTCTCTTGTTGCGAAGCACGGGCTCTAGGTGCACAGGCTCAGTAGTTGTGGTGCATGGGCTTAGTTACTCCACGGCATGTGGGATCTTCCCAGACCAGGGCTCGAACCTGGGTCCCCTGCATTGGCAGGCAGATTCTTAATCACTACGCCACCAGGGAAACCCAATAATGACACTTCTTAGATAATTTTTTTCTGTCACTCTCCCATGAAATTTTAATGGCACTGATATAAAGTAATTCTATTTTTGTACTGTAGGCATCTGCACTTTGTACTTGAAAGGGTAAGATTCCCCCCTGCCTAGAAATCAGTTTGCACTCCCTTGGGGGCAATATTGTCTCATTGAGAATGCATGGTCTCGCCTCATAAAATGGATTGGACTGTGCTCCCTCTTTTTTTCACGTGGTTATTCTTTAAAATTTAAATGACATTTTTATTCATGAAGCTGATTGATGTAATTTTCATTCACCTCTTAATATTTACTTAGGAGAAATTTGAACAAACTCACCAGCCTCTGCAAAGGGAACATCATAAACATCAAGAACTTGTGCATCAGTCGAAAAAAAGTCTGAGTGAGGTAAGAAAAAATTACAGTCTTTTACTTAATAACAGTAGCTAGTTACAGGTTAGCTTTTACCTTGGAAGTATTTTGTTTGAATATATTAAAATATACAAATCCAAGCTAAAAGATATCAGTTGTACATAAGAGTATTATAAACACGTCACAAAAATTTGGGAAGAAGAAAAAAGTCAATCACCCATTTAACACAATAGCTGATTTTTACTGAATGTATCAAAACTTAAACAATCGATGTGTGTTATGTCCTTTGAAAAATCACCTTGGGACAGTACACACTTCTTCCCAAATACGTTTGGAGCTTCTTTTGGGGGGGAGTCCTTTAGACTGTATAGCACATTATTTTACATATAATTAATTCTGTTTGTGGGAATTATTTTTTGACCTGGGGAAATGTTATTAAGAGCTACATCCAAAAGGCCATATATGACAAGCCCACAGCCAACATCATCCTCAATGGTGAAAAACTGAAAGCATTTCCACTAAGATCAGGAACAAGACAAGGTTGCCCACTCTCACCACTTATTCAACATAGCTTTGGAAGTTTTAGCCACAGCAATCAGAGAAGAAAAGGAAATAAAAGGAATCCAAATCGGAAAAGAAGAAGTAAAGCTGTCACTGTTTGCAGATGACATGATACTATACATAGAGAATCCTAAAGATGCTACCAGAAAACTACTAGAGCTAATCAATGAATTTGGTAAAGTAGCAGGATACAAAATTAATGCACAGAAATCTCTGGCATTCCTATATACTAATGATGAAAAATCTGAAAGTGAAATCAAGAAAACACTCCCATTTACCATTGCAACAAAAAGAATAAAATATCTAGGAATAAACCTACCTAAGGAGACAAAAGACCTGTATGCAGAAAATTATAAGACACTGATGAAAGAAATTAAAGATGATACAAACAGATGGAGAGATATACCATGTTCTTGGATTGGAAGAATCAACATTGTGAAAATGACTCTACTTCCCAAAGCAATCTATAGATTCAATGCAATCCCTATCAAACTCAAACTACCACTGGCATTTTTCACAGAACTAGAACAAAAAATTTCACAATTTGTATGGAAACACAAAAGACCCCGAATAGCAATCTTGAGCACGAAAAACGGAGCTGGAGGAATCAGGCCCCCTGACTTCAGACTATACTACAAAGCTACAGTAATGAAGACAGTATGGTACTGGCACAAAAAGGGAAAGATAGATCAATGGAACAGGATAGAAAGCCCAGAGATAAACCCACGCACATATGGACAGCTTCTCTTTGATAAAGGTGGCAGGAATGTACAGTGGAGAAAGGACAGCCTCTTCAATAAGTGGTGCTGGGAAAACTGGACAAGTACATGTAAAAGTATGAGATTAGATCACTCCCTAACACCATACACAAAAATAAGCTCAAAATGGATTAAAGACCTAAATGTAAGGCCAGAAACTATCAAACTCTTCGCAGAAAACATAGGCAGACACTCTATGACATAAATCACAGCAAGATGCTTTCTGACCCACCTCCTAGAGAAATGGAAATAAAACCAAAAATAAACAAATGAGACCTAATGAAACTTCAAAGCTTTTGCACAGCAAAGGAAACCATGAACAAGACCAAAAGACAACCCTCAGAATGGGAGAAAATATTTGCAAATGAAGCAACTGACAAAGGATTAATTTCCAAAATTTACAAGCAGCTCATTCAGCTCAGTAACAAAAAAACAAACAACCCAATCCAAAAATGGGCAGAAGACCTAAAGAGACATTTCTCCAGAGAAGATATACAGACTGCCAACAAACACATGAAAGAATGCTCAACATCATTAATCATTAGAGAAATGCAAATCAAAACTACAATGAGATATCATCTCACACCAGTCAGAATGGCCATCATCAAAAAATCTAGAAACAATAAATGCTGGAGAGGGTGTGGAGAAAAGGGAACACTCTTGCACTGCTGGTGGGAATGTGAATTGGTTCAGCCACTATGGAGAACAGTATGGAGGTTCCTTAAAAAACTACAAATAGAACTACCATATGACCCAGCAATCCCACTACTGGGCATATACCCTGAGAAAACCATAATTCAAAAAGAGTCATGTACCAAAATGTTCATTGCAGCTCTATTTACAATAGCCCGGAGATGGAAACAACCTAAGTGCCCATCGTCGGATGAATGGATAAAGAAGATGTGGCACATATATACAATGGAATATTACTCAGCCATAAAAAGAAACGAAATTGAGCTATTTGTAATGAGGTGGATAGACCTAGAGTCTGTCATACAGAGTGAAGTAAGTCAGAAAGAGAAAGACAAATACCGTATGCTAACACATATATATGGAATTTAAGAAAAAAAAATGTCATGAAGAACCTAGGGGTAAGACAGGAATAAAGACACAGACCTACTAGAGAACGGACTTGAGGATATGGGGAGGGGGAAGGGTGAGCTGTGACAAAGCGAGAGAGAGGCATGGACATATATACACTAACAAACGTAAGGTAGATAGCTAGTGGGAAGCAGCCACATGGCACAGGGGTATCTGCTCGGTGCTTTGTGACCGCCTGGAGGGGTGGGATAGGGAGGGTGGGAGGGAGGGAGACACAAGAGGGAAGAGATATGGGAACATATGTATATGTATAACTGATTCACTTTGTTATAAAGCAGAAACTAACACACCATTGTAAAGCAATTATACCCCAATAAAGATGTTAAAATAAAAAAAAAAAGAGCTACACCCAGTGAATAAAACATATACAGAGAATTTAACAATGGGAAGTAACCCAAGATAAATATATATGGATGAAACTGTATATCCATCATAATATTATTTTCAATATCAAAAATTGGAAACTACCAAAATGTTGAAATGATTATATAAATTATCTGCACCCACTGGAGCATTATATAGCCTTTAAAAATAATCATCACAAAATCTGTACAGCAATATAGAAAAATGTTCCTCATATAATGTTAAATGAAAAAGCCAGACAGAAACGTGTATATAGATTGGGATTATGACTATGTGAAAAATGTACGTAAATAAAAAATACTGCAAGGAAATATACCACTAAGCTAAAAATAGTTTTGTTATGTAGATGGTATTGGTTATTTTCTTATTTTTTAGAAAAATTTATGTAATGATTATATTTATATAAAATAAATACATATCTTGGGGATCTAAAGCAAAATATCACTGAGGTTGAATTTCTTTCTTAGTTTTTAACATGCTTTGAAAGTAATTGTAGGAAAGGAGCTCTAAACATGATTTGAGCCTTAATTGTGTACATACCTTGAAATTAAATGAAATACCTTATGTAAAGGCATTTTATAAACTGTATTTAATTACCATATAAATGAGGAGTATTTTCACTCTCTTGGGCCCGATGATAATTTTTATGATTAAATTTCTATTATATAACCATAATCTCTTAGATATGTTAGGTTTGAACCTTGTGAAATTGCATGTTTATAGGTTAAAAACAATCAAATATCACCAATTTTCTATGGTTCAACCTAGTAAAAGAAATGCACATAAATATTCTGTTTGCTGCTCTTCTTTATTGGCTTTCAAACATTTATAGGTAATAGCACGATGTCATAAGGGTATATTTACTTTTTGGTGTACTACTAACAATCGTTTTATTTCAGTCCCATGATGAAGACCCAGAAAAAGGTAAAATATCACAAAACTGCAGAGAGAGAGATATGGAACAAGTAACAAGGAGGTTAGGGATGGCCCATGAAGAGATCCAAAGGCTCACTGATGAACTGCAAGGGAAGGAGAAAGAACAGAGTAAATTAGGTAAGCTGTGGTTACAGATGAACATGTCTAACAATGTTTTAAGTGTAATGATACTACTCAGGTTGGAACATGAGAGCACTGAGAAAAAAAATCTTTTAAGATAAACACATAAAAGTCTGATATACAGCCTCATTTTCTACAGTGTCCAGAAATTTTTATTGAAGCATAGCATAACATACCTACCAAAAAGTGTACAACTCCAATATTTACACTACCCAGTGCAAGAAATTTCCAGCACTCTGGAAGCCCTGTTTCTTCTTCCTATGTCTGCATATTCTCTCCTCCCCCAAAATAATGACTCTCCTAACTTTTAAGGTTATTTCTGAGTTTTGACTACAGGGAGTATGCATCCTTTAGTTTTTTTCTTTCGTTCAATCTTATGTTTGTGAGATTCATTTATGTTGTTGCATGTAGCAGTAGTTTGTTCACTTTTGTTGTTTGTACTCTAGTATTCCATTGAATAAGCCTACTCAATGTATTCTATTTATCCATTCTACTGATGATGGACATTTATGTTGTTTCCAGTTGTGCTCTATTATGAATTGTGCTGCTATGAATATTCTTGTGCTTATCTGTACATCTCTGATCATGACATTCCTAAGAGTAGAATTATTAGATCAAAGGGTTACGGGTTTGTTCTACTTTGGTAGATACTGCCATACTGTCTTCCAAATAGTTGTATTAACTTAAGGTCTTCTCAGTTGTATATGAGATTTTGGTTGCTTCACATTCTTTGTCAATACTCAGTATTGTCAGTCTTATTAATTTTACCTTTTCTGTTGAGTATGTACTAGTATTTAATTGTGGCTTTACTTTGCATTTCCCTGACGGCTAACGATGTTGAAAATCCTTTAATATGTTTGTTGTTGTTGTTATTGCTCATTTAGATATACTATTTTGTGAAGTTCCTGCTCAAGTCTTGCACATATTTTTCTATTGGGTCATATCTTTATGTTTTGTAGGAGTTTATTAATTTGTAGGAGTTTTCTGTATATTCTGGATATGAGCCTTTGGTTGGATATAAATGTCATGTTAAGTTTTTTTGCCATATAGAAATGCTAATATTTATCAAGTCAAATTTAACCAAGTTATTCTTTATGGCTTCTGGGTTTTCATGTGTAAAGCCTTTTCTGTATCACTACAAGGTTATTGAAAATGTTCTCCTCTGGTGTTTCTTTTTCTTTTAGTGCATTTATGGATTTATTATTTATGTTTCAATCTTTGCTTTATCTATAATTTATTTTAGTATGAAGTTTAAATTTTTTTAATGATTTCCTCTCTATATAATTTGCAATAATTAAAGAAATTAGACTGATTCTTTTTCATGCAGTATATATGTTACTTTAGGATCATTTCTTAAAAATGTTAAATGTGTAAAACAATAATGATCCTGCCAAATTGATTGTGGAATTAAAAACAAAGAATATCAGGAGAGTTGAGATTTTGTTAAGAATGTATTTTAAACAGTGAACACAAATGACCTTTTCAGAATGATGGAAAATTGGGCTAATGGGTACACAATTGCATATATCTGTCAAAATTCATCAAATTACTTAAAAGGATGAATTTTACTGTATGCAAAGTATATCTCAATAAACCCAATTAGAAAAAAAAAGAAATTTTGCCACGTGAGTCTGATGAGAAGCAGTCTGCTACTTGTAGTACAGAAGGAGAAAGGAAAAAGTAGGAGCCCTGTTATGTTTAGTTACATTTGGATGCAGCAGAGCACAATCACATAGCACCCCGTTCCATCAGCACTTGGTTGCTCTGGTGTATCCTAAACTATTAATTGAAAACTGTCTGCACAGTGAGTATCCCTAGGGGACCTCTGGGAAGCTGAGTTAGCAAGTCCTTTTACAATATCATATGTAGTGTCAGTGTGGGTCTTACGTGTTATTTCTTGAATCATCCATCAATTTATAGCCAGAATTTATCTCTAGGTATATGTGTTACATGATAGTGTTTCCCAAGTATTAGCCGATTTCTTTCAACAAACTGATTCTTTTAAATGAAGGACTTTATTTTAGTTTATTTTCTAGCTCTCTTTGTATCACACCCAAAAATTTGGATGGGAATGAAAAATTTTGGCCAATAATAAAAATAGTTTTCGGGCTTCCCTGGTGGCGCAGTGCTTGAGAGTCCGCCTGCCGATGCAGGAGACGCGGGTTCGTGCCCCGTTTCGGGAAGATCCCACATGCTGCGGAGCGGCTGGGCCCGTGAGCCATGGCCACTGAGCCTGCGCGTCCGGAGCCTGTGCTCCGCAAATGGGAGAGGCCACAACAGTGAGAGGCCCGCATAACGCAAGGAAAAAAAAAAAAAAAATAGTTTTCAATAATAACAAAGAATACATGCCAAATATTTATTTATTCTTCAATAAATAAATTACAAGAAAAAGATGAATTTTTAAAGGTTTGAAGGAATTATTAACCAAATATAATGTGTGGCCTTTACTGGATTCTGATTCAAACAGATTTTTTAACATTTATGAAACAGTTGGAAGTTTGAATGCTAATTGGCTATTTGTATTAAGGAATTCTTGTTAAATTTCCTTAATCACACATAATGGTATTGAGTTTATATTTTAAAAGAGTCCTTATCTTTTAGATATACATAGTGAAATATTTATAGATGAATGATACGATGTCTGGAGATGCTTCAAAATAATACAGACCCCTACCTCACACCTACACAAAAATTAACTCAAAGTGGACCACAGAACTAAATGTAAGAGTTAAAAATTATAAAATGCTTAGAAAAAAACACAGGAGTAAATCCTTATGATCTGGAGTTAGGCAATCATATGTTAGATATAACACCAAAAGCAAGAGTGATAAGAGAAAACCTAATAAATTGTACTTACTCAAAGTTTAAAATTTCTATACTTCAAAATATACTAACAAGAAAGTGAAAAGACAAACCACAGACTGAGAGAAATATTTGCAAATTATGTGTTTGATGTGGGACTCATATCCAGAATATATGAATTCTCACATATTCTTTTATATTATTATAAAAAGACAGCCCAATTTTAAAATAAACAAAATAAAATTTGAGTAGACATTTCTTTAGAGAAGGTATATGAATGGCCAATAGGCACATGAAAAGATGCTCAACATCATTGGTCATTTGGGAAGTGCAAATTAAAACAATGAGATCCGTCTTCACACCCTCTAGAATGGCTATAATAAAAAAGACAATGACGAGTGTTGGCAAGGATGTGTAGAAATTGGAACATTGTTGATGGGATTGTAAAATGATGCAGACACTTTGGAAAACAATTTGGCAGTTTCTCAACGTGTTAAATGTAAAATTATCATGTGACCCAGCAGTTCCACTCCTGCGTGACCGAGGGGAAATGAAGATGTATGTCCACTCAAAAACTTGTGTGAGACATTAACACAACATTGTAAGTCAACTACACTTCAGTAAAATAAATTTTAAAAAAAACCTTGTATGTGAATGTTCAGAGCACTATTATTTACAGTAGCCAAAACAGAAACAAATCAAACGTACATCATTTGGTGAGTATATAAACAAAACGTGGTATATCCATCCTGTGCAGAAAATAGTTAACATAGAAAACCTGCTAGTGGGAAGCTGCTGCATAGCACGGGGAGATAAGCTTGATGCTTTGTGATGACCTAGAGGGATGGAGGAATAGGGAGGGTAGGAGGGAGGCTCAAGAGGGAGGGGATATGGGGATACATGTATCCATATAGCTGATTCACTTTATTGTACAGCAGAAACTAACACAACATCGTAATGCAATTATACTCCAATAAAGATGTAAAAAAAAAGAAGACCTGACACTGCTGTCCTTAGAAAGTCCTGCTTGTCAGGTTAGCCCTTGGCTAACATCTGGAAACTTGCATTTGGGGAAGGTTCCCACCATTCCCCAATTTGTAATAGTGGCTCACTGTGCTTGACCTCTTTGTACAAACAATGTGATTTATGCTGAAAACCTGCTTTCCTTCTGAGAGTCTGGGATTTTGATGTGTCCTAGGCAGAAGGTGGTGTCTATGTCACCAGCCCCCAATAAATATGTTGGCCACCGAGTCTGTAATGAATTTTCCTGGTAGACAACATTTCACACAAATTGTCAATTTGTTGCTGGAGAAATTAAGCAAATCCTGTGTGACTCTGCCGGGAGAAGACTCTCGGAAGCTTGTGCCTGATTTCCTCGTGCACCTTTTCTGTGTGATTGGGAATGATCTCTTACAAGATTCATGTTAGTGTCTTACTTCTGGGAGATCCCTCAACTTGCCGTTATAGGAGGCCTATCAGCCATACCATTGGTGATGAGTATAACCACAGGAGGCAAAGTGATAAAACCTGGGTTAGAGCACCCAAATCCAAAAGACTACAATGCCCCATATACTTTCCTTATGCCCTTCTGCTCTCCTCATAAAATTCTTAAGTAGTACCAAAAGCTATTTCCTGAAATTTTGCTATTTTGATATTTCTAGAAACTACTGGCAAAATTCTAAATATTATTAATTGCAGGAATTAATTTTAAGTATTTCTGTGTGTAATTTCTTTTTACTAAACTGGTAGTACCATGCTTAAAAACTTTCAGCTGTTCCTGTTGTTTACAGTAGTCCAAACTCTTCAGCATAGAATCTGGTTAGGGAAATGGAAAGATTACAGATCAGATGGTATCAAGGACAGGGATAAATATAAGGTGCAGTAGGAATATTAAGAGGGGAATCTGGAAAACATTCCGGGAGGAGGTGACATTTATGCAGAAAGTCAGGGGACAGCCATCAGAAAGAAAGTGTTCCAAAGAGAAATAGTAGTTTGAAATTTGATTATTATACTAATCAGTTGCTCCATACACAAATATTTTGTTCTTTTTTTCTTTTAGATTCTGCACTTGAGAAGTCTCAACTAGAAATTGAGAAATTGAAAGAAAATTTGATAAAGCTGAAAGAAAATGGTGAGTCATTTTAGCAGATATAACAATATTTAATAATAAAATATTGAACAATAATATAATTTATGTTAAGTAATATTTTTAAATAATATTACTTAATAAATGTAATAATATTACTACTACTGCTATTGAGGCAGGAGATAGATGGGCCTCAGGCTGAACAGTTGGAGTTCGTCCCCTGTGGACAGATACTCCAAAGTAGCAGGAGGGAGGAGAAGCTAAACCCTGCCCAGACAAAAGATAAAAGACCACATATTCCTCATTCGCGAAGGAGGAGACCTTCCTGACTACACACATGCAGAAAGGATCCTTGAAGGTCGAAAAGGGAGGGGGTGCCACCCCATAGTAGGTGATGTCAGGCTACCCATAGGCCTCTTTGCTAGAATCCATCTTGGCTAAGAGATGTGCGCGCACACGTGGGAGGACCCTGAGATATATCAAATACAGGCTCAGGCCAGGCAAACCAAGATGATTAGCCAAGGAAACCTGGAAGAAATGCTCCATAAAAGTGAATCAAACTACCACGAGGGTGCGACTCTCTCTCTGAGCGCCCCAGTGTGTCTATCCACAGGTACCCTTTTTCCTCCAAATAAACACTTTACTTGTTTCACTACTTTCTGTCTTTGGGAATTCATTTCTGCAGAGCTGTACGGGCCAGGGCTTTGTCACTGCCCACTGGTCTAGTGCCTAGGATTCAGCACTCTCACTGTCGTGGCCTGACTTTAATCTCTGGCTGGGAACCAAAATCCTGCTTCAAGCCGCTGCAGACTGAGGCCACCCTAGATCACTATTATCACTATATCTACTGCTATTACTATTACTACCACTTGTTGCTTACAAAGAGGTACACTGTCAAGCATTTTACTTTATTTATTTATTTAAAAAATTTTTTTTAACATCTTTATTGGAGTATAATTGCTTTACAATGGTGTGTTAGTTTCTGCTTTATAACAAAGTGAATCAGTTATACATATACATATGTCCCCATATCTCTTACCTCTTGCATCTCCCTCCCTCCCACCCTCCCTATCCCACCCCTCTAGCTGGTCACAAAGCACCCAGCTGATCTCACTGTGCTATGCGGCTGCTTCCCACTAGCTATCTATTTAATGTTTGGTAGTGTATATATGTCCATGTCACTCTCTCACTTTGTCCCAGCTTACCCTTCCCCCTCCATGTATCCTCAAATCCATTCGCTAGTAGGACTGTGTCTTTATTCCCATCTTGCCCCTAGGTTCTTCATGACCTTTTTTTTTTTTTTAGATTCCATATATATCTGTTAGCATATTGTATTTGTTTTTCTCTTTCTGACTAACTTCACTCTGTATGACGGTCTCTAGGTCCATCCACCTCACTACAAATAACTCAATTTCGTTTATTTTTATGGCTAATATTGCATTGTATATATGTGCCACATCTTCTTTATCCATTCATCTGTCGATGGACATTTAGGTTGCTTCCATATCCTGCCTATTGTAAATAGAACTACAATGAACATTTTGGTACATGACTCTTTTTGAATTATGGTTTTCTCAGGGTATATGCCCAGCACTGGGATTGCTGGGTCATATGGTAGTTCTATTTGTAGTTTTTTAAGGAACCTCCATACTGCTCTCCATAGTGGCTGTATGAATTTACATTCCCACCAACAGTGCAAGAGTGTTCCCTTTTCTCCACACCCTCTCCAGCATTTATTGTTTCTAGATTTTTTCATGATGGCCATTCTGAGTGGTGTGAGATTATATCTCATTGTAGTTTTGATTTGCATTTCTCTAATGATTAATGATGTTGAGCGTTCTTTCATGTGTTTGTTGGCAATCTGTATATCTTCTTTGGAGAAATATCTATTTAGGTCTTCTGCCCATTTTTGGATTGGGTTGTTTGTTTCTTTGATATTAAGCTGCATGAGCTGCTTGGAAATTTTGGACGTTGTTCCTTTGTCAGTTGCTTCATTTGCAAATATTTTCTCCCATTCTGACAGTTGTCTTTTGGTCTTGTTTTTGGTTTCCTTTGCTGTGCAAAAGCTTTGAAGTTTCATTAGGTCCCATTTGTTTACTTTTGTTTTTATTTCCATTTCTCTAGGAGGTGGGTCAAAAAGGATCTTGCTGTGATTTATGTCATAGAGTGTTCTGCCTATGTTTTCCTCTAAGAGTTTGATAGTTTCTGGCCTTACATTTAGGTCTTTAATCCATTTTGAGCTTATTTTTGTGTATGGTGTTAGGGAGTGATCTAATCTCATACTTTTACATGTACCTGTCCAATTTTCCCAGCACCACTTATTGAAGAGGCTGTCCTTTCTCCACTGTATATTCCTGCCACCTTTATCAAAGATAAGGTGACCATATGTGCATGGGTTTATCTCTGGGCTTTCTATCCTATTCCATTGATCTATCTTTCTGTTTTTGTGCCAGTACCATACTGTCTTGATTACTGTAGCTTTGTAGTATAGTCTGAAGTCAGGCAGCCTGATTCCTCCAGCTCCATTTTTTGTTCTCAAGATTGCTTTGGCTATTCGGGGTCTTTTGTGTTTCCATACAAATTGTGAAATTTTTTGTTCTAGTTCTGTGAAAAATGCCAGTGGTAGTTTGATAGGGATTGCATTGAATCTGTAGATTGCTTTGGGTAGTAGAGTCATTTTCACAATGTTGATTCTTCCAATCCAAGAACATGGTATATCTCTCCATCTATTTGTATCATCTTTAATTTCTTTCATCAGTGTCTTATAATTTTCTGCATACAGGTCTTTTGTCTCCTTAGGTAGGTTTATTCCTAGATATTTTATTCTTTTTGTTGCAGTGGTAAATGGGAGTGTTTTCTTGATTTCACTTTCAGATTTTTCATCCTTAGTATATAGGAATGCCAGAGATTTCTGTGCATTAATTTTGTATCCTGCTACTTTACCAAATTCATTGATTAGCTCTAGTAGTTTTCTGGTAGCATCTTTAGGATTCTCTATGTATAGTATCATGTCATCTGCAAACAGTGACAGCTTTACTTCTTCTTTTCCGATTTGGATTCCTTTTATTTCTTTTTCTTCTCTGATTGCTGTGGCTAAAACTTTCAAAACTATGTTGAGTAAGAGTGGTGAGAGTGGGAAACGTTGTCTTCTTCCTGATCTTAGTGGAAATGCTTTCACTTTTTCACCATTGAGGACGATGTCGGCTGTGGGTTTGTCATATATGGCCTTTATTATGTTGAGGAAAGTTCCCTCTGTGCCTACTTTCCACAGGGTTTTTATCATAAATGGGTGTTGAATTTTGTCGAAAGCTGTCTCCACATCGATTGAGATGATCATATGGTTTTTCTGCTTCAATTTGTTAATATGGTGTATCACATTGATTGATTTGCTTATATTGAAGAATCCTTGCATTCCTGGGATAAACCCCACTTGATCATGGTGTATGATCTTTTTAGTGTGCTGTTGGATTCTGTTTGCTAGTATTTTGTTGAGGATTTTCGCATCTATGTTCATCAGTGATATTCGCCTATAGTTTTCTTTCTTTGTGACATCTTTGTCTGGTTTTGGTATCAGGGTGATGGTAGCCTTGTAGAATGAGTTTGGGAGTGTTCCTCCCTCTGCTATATTTTGGAAGAGTTTGAGAAGGATAGGTGTTAGCTCTTCTCTAAATGTCTGATAGAATTCACTTGTGAAGCCATCTGGTCCTGGGCTTTTGTTTGTTACAAGATTTTTAATCACCGTTTCAATTTCTGTGCTTGTGATTGGTCCGTTTATATTTTCTATTTCTCCCTGGTTTAGTCTCGGAAGGTTGTGCATTTCTAAGAATTTGTCCATTTCTTCCAGGTTGTCCATTGTATTGGCATATAATTGCTAGTAGTAATCTCTCATGATCCTTTATATTTCTGCAGTGTCAGTTGTTACGTCTCCTTTTTCATTTCTAATTCTATTGATTTGAGTCTTCTTCCTTTTGTTCTTGATAAGTCTAGCTAATGGTTTATCAATTTTGTTTATCTTCTCAAAGAACCACCTTTTAGTTTTATTGATCTTTGCTATTGTTTCCTTCTTTTTCATTTATTTCTGATCTGATCTATATGATTTCCTTCCTTCTGCTAGCTTTGGGGTTTTTTTGTTCTTCTTTATCTAATTGCTTTAGGTGTAAGGTTAGGCTGTTTATTTGAGATGTTTCTTGTTTCTTAAGGTAGGATTTTATTGCTATAAACCTCCGTCTTAGAACTGCTTTTGCTGCATCCCATAGGTTTTGGGTTGTCATTGTCATTTGTTTCTAGGTAGTTTTTGATTTTTTCAGTGATCTCTTATTTATTAAGTAGTGTGTTGTTTAGCCTCCATGTGTTTTTATTTTTTACAGATTTTTTCCTGGAATTGATATCTAGTCTCATAGTGCTATGCTCAGAAAAAATACTTGATACAATTTCAATTTTCTTAAATTTACCAAGGCTTCATTTGTGGCCCAAGATGTGATCTATTCTGGAGAATGTTCCATGAGCACTTGAGAAAAATGTGTGTTCTGTTGTTTTTGGATGGAATTTCCTATAAATATCAATTAAGTCCATCTTGTTTCATGTATCATTTAAAGCTTGTGTTTCCTTATTTTATTTCATTTTGGATGATCTGTCCATTGGTGAATGTGAGCTGTTAAAGTCCCCTACTATGATTGTGTTACTGTCGATTTCCCCTTTTATGGCTGTTAGTATTTGCCTTATATGAGGTGCTCCTATATTGGGTGTATAAATATTTACAATTGTTATATCTTCTTCTTGGATTGATCTCTTGATCATTATTTAGTGTCCTTCTTTGTCTCTTATAATAGTCTTTGTTTTAAACTCTATTTTGTCTGATATGAGAATTGCTTCTCCAGCTTTCTTTTGGTTTCCATTTGCATAGAATATCTTTTTCCATCCCCTCACTTTCAGTCTGTATGTGTCCCTAGGTCTGAAGTGGGTCTCTTGTAGACAGCATATATACAGGTCTTGTTTTTGTATCCATTCAGCCAATCGATGTCTTTTGGTTGGAGCATTTAATCCATTTACATTTAAGGTAATTATCGATATGTATGTTCCTATTCCCATTTTCTTAATTGTTTTGGGTTTGGTATTGTAGGTCTTTTCCTTTTCTTGTGTTTCCTGCCTAGAGAAGTTCCTTTAGCATTTGTTGTAAAGCTGGTTTGGTGGTGCTGAATTCTCTTAGCTTTTGCTTGTCTGTAAAGGTTTTAATTTCCCCGTCAAATCTGAATGAGATCTTTGCTAGGTAGAGTAATCTTGGTTGTAGGTTTTTCTCCTTCATCATTTTAAATGTGTCCTGCCACTCCCTTCTGGCTTGCAGAGTTTCTGCTGAAAGATCAGCAGATCTTTTGTTGTTGTTGTTGTTAACCTTATGGGGATTCCCTTGTGTGTTATTTGTTGTTTTTCCCTTGCTGCTTTTAATATTTTTTCTTTCTATTTAATTTTTGATAGTTTGATTAATGTGTGTCTTGGTGTGTTTCTCCTTGGATTGGTCCAGCATGGGACTCTCTGTGCTTCCTGGACTCTCTCTATTAACTATTTTCTTTCCCATATTAGGCAAGTTTTCAACTCTAATCTCTTGAAATATTTTCTCAGTCCCTTTCTTTTTCTCTTCTTCTTCCGGGGCCCCTATAATTCGAATGTTGGTGCATTTAGTGTTATCCCAGAGCTCTCTGAGACTGTCCTCCATTATTTTCATTCTTTTCTCTTTATTCTGCTCTGCAGTAGTTATTTCCACTATTTTATCTTCCAGGTCACTTATCCGTTCTTCTGCCTCAGTCATTCTGCTATTGATCCCTTCTAGAGAATTTTTAATCTCATTTATTGTGTTGTTCATCTCTGTTTGTTTGCTCTTTAGTTCTTCTAGGTCCTTGGTAAACGTTTCTTGTATTTTCTCCATTCTATTTCCAAGATTTTGGATCATCTTTACTATCATTATTCTGAATTCTTTTTCAGGTAGACTGCCTATTTTCTCTTCATTTGTTAGGTCTGGTGGGTTTTTGCCTTGCTCCTTTATCTGCTGTATGTTTCTCTGTGTTCTCATTTTGCTTAACTTACTGTGTTTGGGGTCTCCTTTTCGCAGGCTGCAGGTTCTTAGTTCCTGTTGTTTTTGGTGTCTGTCCCCAGTGGCTAAGGTTGGTCAGTAGGTTGTGTAGGCTTCCTGGTGGAGGGGACTAGTGCCTGTGTTCTGGTGGATAAGGCTGGATCTTGGCTTTCTGGTGGGCAGGTCCATGTCTGGTGGTGTGTTTTGGGGGTGCCTGTGGCCTTATTATGATTTTAGTCAGCCTTTCTGCTAATGGATGGGGTTGTGTTCCTGTCTTGCTAGTTGTTTGGCATGGGGTGTCCAGCACTGTAGCTTGCTGGTCATTGAGTGGAGCTGGGTCTTGGTGTTGAGATGGAGATCTCTGGGAGATTTTCACTGTTTGATATTACGTGGAGCTGGGAGGTCTCTTGTGGACCAGTGTCCTGAACTTGGCTCTCCCACCTCAGAAGCACAGCCCTGAGGCCTGGCTGTAGCACCAAGAGCCTGTCATCCACACAGCTCAGAATAAAAGGGATAAAAAAGAAAGAAAGAAGATAAAATAAAATAAAGTAAAATAAAATAAAGTTATTAAAATAAAAAATAATATTAAGAAAAAAATTTTGTTTTTTTAGAAAAAAATTTTTTAAGTAAAAAAATTTTTTTAAACACAAGAACAGACAGACAGAACCCTAGGACAAATGGTAAAAGCAAAATTATACAGAAAAAAATCACACACATGCACACTCACCAAAAGAGAAAAAGGGAAAAAATATATATATATCGTTGCTCCCAAAGTCCACCTCCTCAATTTGGGATGATTCATTGTCTATTCAGGTATTCCACAGATGCAGGGTACATCAAGTTGACTGTGGAGATTTAATCGGCTGCTCCTGAGGCTGCTGGGAGAGATTTACTTTTCTCTTCTTTGTTCGCACAGCTCCTGGGGTTCAGCTTTGGATTTGGCCCTGCCTTTGCATGTAGGTCGCCTGAGGGCACCTGTTTTTCACTCAGACAGGACGGGGTTAAAGGAGGAGCTGACTAGGGGGCTCTGGCTCACTCAGGCCGGGGGGAGGGAGGGGTACGGAGTGCAGAGCGAGCCTGTGGTGGCAGAGGCCAGCGTGACGTTGCCCCAGCCTGAGGCGCACCGTGAGTTCTCCCGGAGAAGTTGTCCCTGGATCCTGGGACCCTGGCAGTGGCGGGCTGCACAGGCTGCCGGGAGGGGCGGTATGGACACTGACCTGCTTGCACACAGGCTTCTTGGTGGCTGCAGCACCGTTAGCGTCCCATGCCCGTCTCTGGGGTCCGCACTGTTAGCCGCGGCTCCCGCCTGTCTCTGGAGCTCCTTAAAGTGGCCCTGGTGCACCAGGAAACAAAGAGGCAAGAAAAAGTCTCTTGCCTCTTCGGCAGCTCTATACTTTTTCCCGGACTCCCTCCCGGCTAACCGTATCACACTAGCCCCTTCAGGCTGTGTTCACAAAGCCAACCCCAGTCCTCTCCCTGGGATCCACCTCCGAAACCCCGAGCCTCATCTTCCAGCCCCCACCCGCCCCAGCGGGTGAGCAGACAAGCCTCTCGGGCTTGTGAGTGCCGGTCGGCACCGATCCTCCGTGCGGGAACCTCTCTGGTTTGCCCTCTGCACCCCTGTGGCTGTGCTCTCCTCTGGCTCTGAAGCTTTCCCCCTCCGCCACCCAGTCTCTGCCCGCGAAGGGGCTTCCTAGTGTGTGGAAACCTTTCCTCCTTCACAGCTCCCTCCCACTGGTGCAGGTCCCGTTCCTGTTCTTTGTCTTTTTTCTTTTTTCTTTTTCCCTACCCAGGTACGTGGGGAGTTTCTTGCTTTTGGGAGGTCTGAGGTCTTCTGCCAGCGTTCAGTAGGTGTTCTGTAGGAGTTGTTCCACATGTAGATGTATTTCTGATGTATTTGTGGGGAGGAAGGTGATCTCCGCATCTCACTCTTCTGCCATCTTGAAGCTCCTCTCCTGTCAGGCATTTTAAATGGATTATCTCTAATGTTAACAACAGTGCCAAGTTGTAATATTATTCCCATTTCATCGATAAAAAAACTGAGTCATGACAAGGCTAAATGAATTGTCCGAGAGCTACATTAGAGACTTCCCTGGTGGCACAGTGGTTAAGAATCTGCCTGCCAATGCAGAGGACTCCTGATCAAATCCTGGTCGGGGAAGATCCCACATGCCGTGGAGCAGCTAAGCCCACGCACCCCGACTACTGAGCCTGTGCTCTAGAGCCCATGTGCTGAAACTACTGAAACCTGCGTGCCTAGAGCTCGTGCTCCATAACAAGAGAAGCCACCGCAATGAGAAGCTCGCGCACCACACAAAGAGTAGCCCCTGCTAATCGCAACTGAGAAATGCCCATACGCACCCCAAATAATAAAGAATAAAATAGCTACATTAAGTATTAGAGCTGGTATTTGAGTCCATATATGTCTGACTCCAAAACCTTTGGTCAACACAAACAATACATATTTACTGGGACCACTGAGATCAAGACAACTTATAATACATTTAACAACACTTCACACATATTTGTTTGCTAGGAAGCCAATAGGCTTGGAATAAGTGGTGAATTAGTTAATCTGACCCTGTCTTGGCTGTGTAAAAATGATATCAGCTATAAATAATGTAATGACATTTGAGTGTCATAATGGTAGTAACTACAAAAATAATTTAAAATATGTTTACCGGTTTTAATAGTAATAAAACTAGGTTGATTTACCCAGTGCTATTGTGATTTATAATAAGAAACATGTATTTGGTCTTCATCCTTGTTTCTGCCAAACCCTGGGAATTTCCTAAGTGATTAAGAACAGTAGGGGTGTCTTTTGTCATGGTAATGAGGACTTTTGGAAAGCCCCTCAGTAACCAAAGGATGGGAGTTAGTTGCCAGGGGAGCCAACAACGTGATTAGAGGGTTGGAACTTTCAGTCCCACCCTCCACCCCCTCTGTAACGCCAACTCCTCCTGTCCCCACCCCCAGCTCCTAGGAGGGGGGAGGGGCTGGAGATTAAGTTCAATTGCCAGTGGCCAGTGATTTAATCAGTCGTGCCTGTGTAATGAAGCTTTCATCGAAACCTGAAGGAGGGGGTTCAGAGAGCTTCCGGGTTGGTGAGCACATGGAGATTTGGGGAGCGTGGCACACTCAGGGAGGGCGTGAAAGGTCTGCACCCCTTTCCCCAGTCCTTGCCCTTAGGCATCTCTTCCATCTAGCTATTCCTGAGTTACATTCCTTTATAATAAACAGGGTAATCTAGTAAATAAAACGTTACCCTGAGTTCTGTGAGATGCTTTAACAAATTAATCAAACCCAAGGAGGAGGTCATGGGAACCTCTGATTTATAACCAATCGGTCAGAAGCACAGATAACAATCTGCCCTTGCAATTGGCATCTGAAGCAGAGGGCAGTCTTGTGGGGCTGAGCCCTTAACCCGTGGAATCTGATGCTATCTCCAGGTAGATAGCCTCAGAACTGAGTTGAATTGTAGAACACCAAGCTGGCATGTGAGAATTACGTGGGTGTGTGGGGAAAAAAACCCACGCATTACAATTGATGATCAGGATTGTTTAAAAAATATATGAATACAGTTATAAAATGAACACTGCTTTCTTAGTAACTGATAGAGCAAGAAAACAAAATGAGTAACCATATAGAAGACCTAATAACACTACTAAGTAACATGACATAATCGATAATTATAGAAAACTCCACCAGAAGTATTATATTCTTTTCAAGTACACATGGCACATTCACAAAAATATGCTATCACCATAAAACAAATTTCTGCAGAAGAACTGAAATCATACAAATTATGTTCTCTGACCATAATAGAATGAAACCAAAAAGGAGTAACAGTAGTATGTTTAGAAAATCGCCAAATATTTGGAAGTTAAATAAGATACTTCTAAATTGCCATGCCTTCCGAGAAAAAATTACAAGGGATATTACAAAATATTTTATATGAATTAACTTGAATAACAATGAAAACACTGAACATATCAGTATTTGTGGGATGCATCTAAGCCAGTGCTTAAGAGGGAAACATCCCATTTAATGCTTATACCAGAAATCAAGAAAGGACTCAAAATAATCTAAGTTTCTAATTAAAAAACCCAGGATAAGAACAAATTAAATCCAAAGCAAGCAAAATGAAGGAGATGTTTAAAATAAGGTTGAGGTCAATAAAAGTAAAAACAGAACAAAATAGAATAAATTAGTGGAATGAAGGGCTGGTTCTTTGGAAGGATCAATAATATTGGTAAACGTCTAACTAGATTGTTCATGAAAAAATGAGAAAAGACACACATTACCAATATAAGCAATGACAGAGAGAACATTTCTACAGATCAAAAAGATAATAAGGGAATAGATTGAGCAACTTTATGACAACAAATTTGATGACCTGGATAAGATGGACACATTCCTTGAAAGACACAAATTACCAAACCTCACTCAAGAAGAAACAGCCCTAAATCTACCAAAGAAATTGAATTTATAGTTAAACATCTTCTCACAAAGAAAACTCCGGGTTCAGATGGCTTCACTTAACAAACTTTTAAGCAATAAATAATACTGATTTTACATAAACTCTTCCAGAAAATAGAAGAGAGAATACGTACTTCCCAACTGTTAAGTGGTCAGCATTACCTTGATGACAAAACCAATGACATTACATTATTCCCAATGACAGCAGAAGAAGACCTTGTAAAAGTACAAAGAGTAAGGAGTAATTTTGGGGTAGTAAAATCAAATTGTGTTTATCTGCAGTGGGTTGGCTAAGAAAGTGACCACACAATGGATACCTTCATAAGAATGACATAGATTTTTGTGCGCTGACATGAATAGATGTGTATGACATGTTATCAAGTGAAAAAAGCAAGCTGTAGAGTAATACATGTAGTGTAATGTCGTTTTGGTTTTTATTTTTATAGGGTGTGTGTGGAGGGGATGTGTGTGTGCATGTGTATGTGCACTCACAGGACTGTATGAGGTGATACACATTAGTATGGCAGTAAAGTTGTGAATACACTGGGATAGTTTTGTATAAGTTCTAAGTAGCTACTGCCCTGCATCTGTCAAGTGTCTCCCACCTACCCCAACTGTCCCAGGTCCTTCCAGCTCCTTGTCTTTCCAGACACCAGAGGGATAATACTTGGCACAGCAGGATGTTCTGTAGAACTCTGCTCCAGAGCTACGTTCTCATAGATGAGGGTCCACGCTTTACCAGTTGTTAAATATTTTCAATACAACCCTTGTCTATACATTAGAATATGCATATAAAAAATTTTAAAGAGTATTTACCAAGTATTAACAGCATTATTTCGGGTCAGGATAGATAAGAGTTGGATGAGAATATCTGCTCTGAACATAACCATATAGCTTGATTTTTTTCTTTTTAAAACAAAAAGCCTATATTCCATTTGTAATAAGCAAAACAGTACTGATTTTAGTGACCTATTTAAAATAGGCCATTATTCAGCTGTATTTTTAAGATCTGTGAAAATTAAAAATACTGGTAATATATAGTCTAGAGAAATGGACAATGGCATTGTGAGAACGTAGCTTTGTACAATCTTTTTGAAGAATAATTTGGCAGGCTCTGTCAAACTTTTTTAATGCACATGTCTCCTGATCCAGCTATCCCTTTTCTTTCTGGGGATTTATTTTTTGGAAATAATGTCATAAGTACCTAGAGATTCATGAACAAGGAAAATAATTTTAGAATTGTTTACAACAATAAGCATTGGCAACAAACCTAAATCTTCATCAGGGGAAAAGTGACACAAAAAATGGCAATTTGGACGGTGGCATACTATGCAGAACAAAGTGAGATAATGCATAAACAAACTGTGGTATATTAATAAGATGGACTGGGCTTCCCTGGTGGCGCAGTGGTTGAGAGTCGGCCTGCCGATGCACGGGACACAGATTCGTGTCCCGGTCCGGAAAGATCCCACATGCCACAGAGCGGCTGGGCCCGTGAGCCATGGCCGCTGAGCCTGCGCGTCCAGAGCCTGTGCTCTGCAACGGGAGAGGCCACAACAGTGAGAGGCCTGCATACCGCCAAAAAAAAAAAAAAAAAAAAAAAGATGGACTAAAGAGTCAAGAGGAAAAAATTATTGATAAAACACCAATGAATCCCAAAAATACTGTATATATTGAGTGAAAGAAGCCTGACACAAACATATGTGTATTGTAAGATTTTATTTCTATGAAAACCAAGAACGAGCAAAACTAGTCTATGTGACGGAAGTCAGAAAGTGGTTGTAGGGGTGGGTGGGAGTGGAGAACTGACTGGAAAGGATTTGAGGGAACATTATGGGGTGATGAAGATGTTCTATATCTTTTTCAGGGGAAGTTCACGGGTATATAAAATTGTCAAAACTCATTGAACACTTAAGATATGTACATTATATTGTATATAAATTATACCTCAATTAAAAAATAGTTCCAAATAAGAAATGGAAAATGACTTTATAAGGGTTGTCCTGTAAAGATATCCATGATGGAGACTTCCGGGAAGATGGCGGAAAAGTAAGACACGGAGATCACCTTCCTCCCCACGGATACACCAGAAATACATCTACACGTGGAACAACTCCTACAGAACACCTACTGAACGCTGGCAGAAGACCTCAGACCTCCCAAAAGGCAAGAAACTCCCCACGTACCTGGGTAGGGCAAAAGAAAAAGGAATAAACAGAGACAAAAGGATAGGGACGGGACCTGCACCAGTGAGAGAGAGGTGTGAAGGAGGAAAAGTGTCCACAACACTAGGAAGCCCCTTCGTGGGCAGAGACTGCAGGTGGCAGAGGTGGGGAGCTTTGGAGCCGTGGGGGAGAGCACAGCCACAGGGATGCGGAGGGCAAAGCAGAGAGATTCCAGCACAGAGTTCAGGGCCGACTGGCACTCACCAGCCCGAGAGGCTTGTCTGCTCCCCCGCCAGAGGGGGCGGGGCTTCAGTCAGAGCGCAGGGAGAGGGCTGGGGTTGGCGGCGTGAACACAGCCTGCAGGGGGTTAGTGCGCCATGGCTGGCTGGGAGGGAGTCCGGGGAAAAGTCTGGACCTGCCGAAGAGGCAGGAGACTTTTTCTTCCCTCTTTATTTCCTGGTGCGCGAGGAGAGGGGATTAAGAGCGCTGCTTAAAGGAGCTCCAGAGACGGGCGCGAGCCGCGGCTAAAGGCGCGGACCCCAGAGACAGACATGAGAAGCGAAGGCTGCTGCTGCCGCCACCAAGAAGCCTGTGTGCGAGCACAGGTCACTATCCACACCCCCCTTCCGGGGAGCCTGTGCAGCCCGCCACTGCCAAGGTCCCGGGATCCAGGGACAACTCCCCCGGGAGAATGCACGGCGCGCCTCAGGCTGGTGCAACGTCACACTGGCCTCTACTGCCGCAGGCTCGCCCTGCACTCCGTGACCCTCCCTACCCCCGGCCTGAGTGAGCCAGAGCCTCTGAATCAGCGGCTCCTTTAACCCTGTCCTGTCTGAGCAAAGAACAGACGCCATCCGGTGACCTACACGAAGAGGCAGGGCCAAATCCAAAGCTGAGCCCCTGGGAGCTATGAGAACAAAGAAGAGAAAGGGAAATCTCTCGCAGCAGCCTCAGAAGCAGCGGATTAAAGCTCCACAATCAACTTGATGTACCCTGCATCTGTGGAATACATGAATAGACAAGGAATTAAGGAGGTGGACTTTGAGAGCAAGATTTATTATTCTTTCCCCTTTTCCTTTTTTTGTGTGTATGTGTATGCTTCTGTGTGAGATTTTGTCGATAGCTTTGATTCCATTTGTGCAAAGGTTCTATCCATCTTTTTTTTTTTAATTTTTTTTCTTAATAATTACTTTTTATTTTAGTAATCTTATTTTTTTACTTTATCTTCATTCTATCTTTCCTTCCTTCCCTCCTTTAGACAACAAATCATCCCAAATTGAGGAGGTGGACTTTGAGAGCAAGATTTATGATTTTTTTCCTCTTTTCCTCTTTTTGTGAGTGTGTATCTGTATGCTTCTGTGTGAGATTTTGTCTGTATAGCTTTGCTTCCACCATTTGTTCCAGGGTTCTATCCATCCGATTTTTTTGTTTTTTGATTTTTTTTCCACTTAATAATTACATTTTAATTTTAATAACTTTATTATATTTTATCTTACTTTACTTTATTTTACTTTATCTTCTTTCTTTCTTTTTTTCCTTCCTTCCCTCCTTCCTTCCTTGTTCACTCCCTCCCTCCCTCCCTCCCTCCTTTCTTTCTTTTTCTCTACTTCTACTAATTCTTTCTTTCTACTTTTTCTCCCTTTTCTTCTGAGCCGTGTGGATGAAAGGCTCTTGGTGCTGCATCCAGGAGTTAGTGCTGTGCCCCTGAGAGGGAGAGCCAAGTTCAGGACACTGGTCCACAAGAGACTTCCCAGCTGCACATAATATCAAACAGCGAACATCTCCCAGAGATCTCCAGATCTCCATCTCAACACCAGCACCCAGCTTCACTCAACGACCAGCAAGCTACAGTGCTGGACAACCTATGCCAACCATATAGCAAAACAGGAACACAACCCCACCCACTAGCAGAGAGGCTGCCTAAAATCATAATAAGTCCACAGACACCCCAAAACACACCACCAGACGTGGACCTGCCCACTAGAGAGACAAGATCTAGCCTCATACACCACAACACAGCCACTAGTCCCCTCCACCAGGAAGCCTACACAACCCACTGAACCAACCTTAGCCACTGGAGACAGACATCAAAAACAACGGGAGCTACGAACTTGCAGCCTGCAAAAAGGTGAACCCAATCACAGTAAGATAAGCAAAATGAGAAGACAGAAAAACACACAGCAGATGAAGGAGCAAGATAAAAACCCACCAGACCTAACAAATGAAGAGGAAATAGGCAGTCTACCTGAAAAAGAGTTCAGAATAATGATAGTAAAGATGATCCAAAATCTTGGAAATAGAATGGACAAAATGCAAGAAGCAGTTAACAAGGACCTAGAAGAAATAAAGATGAAACAGACAATGATGAACAACACAATAAATGAAATGAAAAATACTCTAGATGGGATCAATAGCAGAATAACTGAGGCAGAAGAACGGATAAGTGACCTGGAAGATAAAATAGTGGAAATAACTACTGCAGAGCAGAATAAAGAAAAAAGAATGAAAAGAACTGAGGACAGTCTCAGAGACCTCTGGGACAACATTAAACGCACCAACATTCGAATTATAGGGGTCCCAGAAGAAGAAGAGAAAAAGAAAGGGACTGAGAAAATATTTCAAGAGATTATAGTTGAAAACTTCCCTAATATGGGAAAGGAAATAGTCAATCAAGTCCAGGAAGCACAGAGAGTCCCATAGAGGATAAATCCAAGGAGAAATCCACCATGACACATATTAATCAAACTGAAAAATTAAATAGAAAGAAAAAATATTAAAAGCAGCAAGGGAAAAACAACAAATAACACATAAGGGAATCCGCATAAGGTTAAGGCTGATTTTTCAGCAGAAACTCTGCAAGCCAGAAGGGAGTGGCAGGACATATTGAAAGTGATGAAGGGGAAAAATCTGCAACCAAGATTACTCTACCCAGCAAGGATATCATTCAGATTTGATGGAGAAATTAAAACCTTTACAGACAAGCAAAACCTGAGAGACTTCAGCACCACCAAACCAGCTCTACAACACCTGCTAAAGGAACTTCTCTAGGACAAAAACACAAGAGAAGGAAAAGTCCTATAATAACGAACCCAAAACAATTTAGAAAATGGGAATAGGAACATACATATCGATAATTACCTTAAATGTAAATGGACTAAATGCTCCCACCAAAAGACACAGATTGGCTGAATGGATACAAAAACAAGACCCATATATATGCTGTCTACAAGAGACCCACTTCAGACCTAGAGACACATACAGACTGAAAGTAAGGGGATGGAAAAAGATATTCCATGCAAATGGAAACCAAAAGAAAGCTGGAGTAGCAATTCTCATATCAGACAAAATAGACTTTAAAATAAGGACTATCAGAAGAGACAAAGAAGGACACTACATAATGATTAAGGGATCGATCCAAGAAGAAGATATAACAATTGTAAATATTTATGCACCCAACATAGGAGCACCTCAATACATAAGGCAAAAACTAGCAGCCATAAAAGGGGAAATCGACAGTAACACATTCATAGTAGGGGACTTCAACACCCCACTTTCACCAATGGACAGATCATCCAAAATGAAAATAAATAAGGAAACACAAGCTTTAAATGATACATTAAACAAGATGGACTTAATTGATATTTATAGGACACTCCATCCAAAAACAACAGAATACACATTTTTCTCAAGTGCTCATGGAACATTCTCCAGGATAGATCATATCTTGGGTCACAAATCAAGCCTTGGTAAATTTAAGAAAATTGAAATTATATCAAGTATCTTTTCCGACCACAACGCCATGAGACTAGATATCAATTATAGGAAAAGAGCAGTAAAAAATACAAACACATGGAGGCTAAACAATACACTACTTAATAACGAAGTGATCACTGAAGAAATCAAAGAGGAAATTAAAAAATACCTAGAAACAAATGACAATGGAGATACAACGACCCAAAACCTATGGGATGCAGCAAAAGCAGTTCTAAGAGGGAAGTTTATAGCAATACAAGCCCACCTTAAGAAGCAGGAAACATCTCGAATAAACAACCTAACCTTGCACCTCAAGCAATTAGAGAAAGAAGAACAAAAAAACCCCAGAGTTAGCAGAAGGAAAGAAATCATAAAAATCAGATCAGAAGTAAATGAAAAAGAAATGAAGGAAATGATAGCAAAGATCAATAAAACTAAAAGCTGGTTCTTTGAGAAGATAAACAAAATTGATAAACCATTAGCCAAACTCATCAAGAAAAAAAGGGAGAAAATTGAAATCAATAGAATTAGAAATGAAAAAGGAGAAGTAACAACTGACACTGCCAAAATACAAAAGATCATGAGAGATTACTACAGGCAACTCTGTGACAATAAAATGGACAACCTGGAAGAAATGGACAAATTCTTAGAAAGGCACAAACTGCCAAGACTGAATCAGGAAGAAATAGATAATATGAACAGCCAATCACAGAACACTGAAATTGAAACTGTGATTAAAAATCTTCCAACAAACAAAAGCCCAGGACCAGATGGCTTCACAGGCGAATTCTATCAAACATTTAGAGAAGAGCTAACACCTATCCTTCTCAAACTCTTCCAAAATATAGCAGAGGGAGGAACACTCCCAAACTCATTCTACGAGGCCACCATCACCTTGATACCAAAACCAGACAAGGATGTCACAAAGAAAGAAAACTACAGGCCAATATCACTGATGAACATAGATGCAAAAATCCTCAACAAAATACTAGCAAACAGAATCCAACAGCACATTAAAAGGATCATACACCATGATCAAGTGGGGTTTATTCCAGGAATGCAAGGATTCTTCAATATACGCAAATCTATCAATGTGATTAACCATATTAACAAATTGAAGGAGAAAAACCATATGATCATCTCAATAGATGCAGAGAAAGCTTTTGACAAAATTCAACACCCATTTATGATAAAAACCCTGCAGAAAGTAGGTGTAGAGGGAACTTTCCTCAATATAATAAAGGCCGTATATGACAAGCCCACAGCCAACATCATCCTCAATGGCGAAAAACTGAAAGCATTTCCACTAAGGTCAGGAACAAGACAAGGTTGCCCACTCTCACCACTCTTATTCAACATAGTTTTGGAAGTTTTAGCCACAGCAATCAGAGAAGAAAAGGAAATAAAAGGAATCCAAATCGGAAAAGAAGAAGTAAAGCTGTCACTGTTTGCAGATGACATGATACTATACATAGAGAATCCTAAAGATGCTACCAGAAAACTACTAGAGCTAATCAATGAATTTGGTAAAGTAGCAGGATACAAAATTAATGCACAGAAATCTCTGGCATTCCTATATACTAATGATGAAAAATCTGAAAGTGAAATCAAGAAAACACTCCCATTTACCATTGCAACAAAAAGAATAAAATATCTAGGAATAAACCTACCTAAGGAGACAAAAGACCTGTATGCAGAAAATTATAAGACACTGATGAAAGAAATTAAAGATGATACAAATAGATGGAGAGATATACCATGTTCTTGGATTGGAAGAATCAACATTGTGAAAATGACTCTACTACCCAAAGCAATCTACAGATTCAATGCAATCCCTATCAAACTACCACTGGCATTTTTCACAGAACTAGAACAAAAAATTTCACAATTTGTATGGAAACACAAAAGACCCTGAATAGCCAAAGCAATCTTGAGAACGAAAAATGGAGCTGGAGGAATCAGGCCCCCTGACTTCAGACTATACTACAAAGCTACAGTATGGTACTGGCACAAAAACAGAAAGATAGATCAATGGAACAGGATAGAAAGCCCAGAGATAAACCCACACACATATGGTCACCTTGTCTTTGATAAAGGAGGCAGGAATATACAGTGGAGAAAGGACAGCCTCTTCAATAAGTGGTGCTGGGAAAACTGGACAGCTACATGTAAAAGTATGAGATTAGATCACTCCTTAATACCATACACAAAAATAAGCTCAAAATGGATTAAAGACCTAAACGTAAGGCCAGGAACTATCAAACTCTTAGAGGAAAACATAGGTAGGACACTCTATGACATAAATCACAGCAAGGTCCTTTTGGACCCACCTCCTAGAGAAATGGAAATAAAAACAAAAGTAAACAAATGGGACCTAATGAAACTTCACAGCTTTTGCACAGCAAAGGAAACCATGAACAAGACCAAAAGACAACCCTCAGAATTGGAGAAAATATTCACAAATGAAGCAACTGACAAAGGATTAATTTCCAAAATTTATAAGCAGCTCATGCAGCTCAACAACAAAATAACAAACAACCCAATCCCAAAATGGGCAGAAGACCGAAAGAGACATTTCTCCAAAGATATACAGACTGCCAACAAACACATGCAAGAATGCTCAACATCACTAATCATTAGAGAAATGCAAATCAAAACTACAATGAGATAGCCTCTCACACCAGTCAGAATGGCCATCATCAGAAAATCTAGAAACAATAAATGCTGGAAAGGGTGTGGAGAAAAGGGGACCCTCTTGCACTGCTGGTGGGAATGTGAATTGGTATAGCCACTGTGGAGAACAGTATGGAGGCTCCTTAAAAGGCTCCAAATAGAACTACCATATGACCCAGAAATCCCACTACTGGGCATATACCCTGAGAAAACCAAAATTCTAAAAGAGTCATGTACCAAAATGTTCATTGCAGCTTTTACAGTAGCCCGGAGATGGAAACAACCTAAGTGTCCATCATTGGATGAATGGATAAAGAAGATGTGGCACATATATACAATGCAATATTACTCAGCCATAAAAAGAAACTAAATTGAGCTATTTGTAATGAGGTGGATAGACCTAGAGTCTGTCATACAGAGTGAAGTAAGTCAGAAAGAGAGAGACAAATACCGTATGCTAACACATATTTATGGAATTTAAGAAAAAAAATGTCATGAAGAACCTAGGGGTGAAACAGGAATAAAGACACAGTCTTACTAGAGAATGGACTTGAGGATATGGTGAGGGGGGAAGGGTAAACTGTGACAAAACGAGAGAGAGGCATGGACATATATACACTACGAAACGTAAGGTAGATAGCTAGTTGGAAGCAGCCGCATAGCACAGGGAGATCAGCTTGGTGCTTTGTGACCGCCTGGAGTGGTGGGATAGGGAGGGTGGGATGGAGGGAGATGCAAGAGGGAGGAGATATGGGAACATATGTATATATATAACTGATTCATTTTGTTGTGAAGCTGAAACTAGCATACAATTGTAAAGCAATTATACTCCAATAAAGATGTTAAAAAAAAAAAAGATATCCATGAGGTATTCACAGGTGGTAAAGTTGCAGGCAGTTTTGCATAGCATTGTTTAAATTTTTTTAAATTGCATATGCAAAAGGTAGAACAAATCTTGTCCTCCATATATGTATATGGATTGTGAATGCTTTTTTTTTTCTTTTTGGTGTGTTTTCAGCATTTTTCAAGTTAAAAAAATTTACACACTAAGGAAAAAAGGAGGGTAGTAAGGGAAACAAAAGAAAAAATGAAGAAAGAAAAATACAAGCAAAAACAGAACAGGCAATGAAGAAGGAAAACAAAGGAGACTAAAGCAGCAAAAGAAAAATAGGAGAAACATAAGTGAAAAAAGAAACAGCTGCAAATACAAGAAAGTTACAGGCAACAAGTTTGTACTATTGAAACTTTGATGAGTGCTGGAAAGAGCAGGTCTTAACATGAGGTGCTGAGCTGAGAGTAGCCTACAGGCAGAGGTGCTACAGGAGAAAGATGGTTTTGATGAATCAACTTGATTTCACTGTACAGTCTGTCCGTTCACTACGCCTAGCTCACTACATCAGCTGTCTATGGAGGCCCTGCAGTTAATGAGTGCAAGAGAAGTATCTTGGAATATGTGAGGAATATATGCGGTGTATAAGAGAGATAGGACCACAGGACCACCAGGAAGATGATTTTTTTAGTGGTTTCACTTTTAGAAGGCAGGCTCAATTGTTTTAAAGTTCCAGGTCCTGGAAGAATCTCTATTGCTGGAAACCCTATACTCAAAAAGTCCAGCTCGTTAGACTGGTATGAGAAATAAAAAACATTCTGTTCTGTTTCATTAGTTGGTAGAACATTCTAGGGCTGGACTTGAGAGTCTAGCAGCTCTTCTTTGTGGAGAATCACATATGCAGAGACACGGTAGGACTGACAAGAATGGCAGGAAACAGCACTTCCTCAGTTTTTAGAGTTAACGCCCCCAAATTAAAACTTCGATCCAGTTGAGTCAACTACGTTTTCCCTGTTTTAGACTCAGTTGACCTACGGAAAGCAAAGGAACATAATCAGAGACTGGATGAGGAAATTCTGGCTTTAAGAAATCGAGTTCGATCACTTGACTCAGAAAGAAAGGTACTTGGCGAAGAGGTAAGTTATTTAATTTTTTCTTAGAGTTAATTTAAATGTGTATAGAATAGTAACAGTCAGCAGCTAAGCAAGCTAGATGTATCAATACATCATTTATTGGTCATTAGTGAAGACTGATTCTGGTGGCTATAGCATCCCAGGTAGAGCTGTACTTTGACCTAGATGCTTTCTATCAGTATTTCTATTTTATACATTTTAACTACATATGCTGAACAGTAATGTTACTGCTATTGTGTCAGTTTAGGATCTTTTCTTTTTAATAAGGATTTAGATAATAGTTTATACCTATCACATTTACCAAAGTTTGAGATTATTAATACTAAAGCGGTAGTTGTGTTATGTTTTTGAATCATTTCTTCTTAGGAATTTATTGATTTTTAATATGTACTTCCAAGTTCTAAATATACTATATGTCACTTCCATTTTAATTATATTCATTTCACAATCATATCTCTAGTGTCTAATACAATGCCTGGCATATAATAAGTGCTCAAGAAGTTTTGTTGCAAGAATGAATAAATATTCATTAGAATGGCTATTATCAAAACAATAAAAAATAACAAATGCTGATGAGGAACTGGAGAAATTGGAACCCTTTGTGCATTGTTGTTAAGAATGTAAAATGGTACAGCCACTGTAGAAAACAGTATGGGACTTCCTTTAAAAAGTAAACATAGAGACTTCCCTGTTGGCGCAGTTGTTGAGAGTCCGCCTGCAGATGCAGGGGACATGGGTTCGTGCCCCGGTCCGGGAAGATCCCACATGCCGCGGAGCAGCTGGGCCCGTGAGCCATGGCCGCTAAGCCTGTGCGTCCGGAGCCTGTGCTCTGCAACGGGAGAGGCCACAACAGTGAGAGGCCCACATAGTGCAAAAAATTAAAAAATTAATAAAATAAATTAAAAGTAAACATAGGGTTACCATATGATCTGGCAATTCTGCTTCTGGGTATACACCCAAAAGAATTGAAAGCAGGGACTTGAACATATATTTGTTCACTCATGTTCATAGCCAAAAGGTTGAAACAACCCAAGCATCCATTGACAGATGAATGGATAAACAAAATATGGTGTGCACATACAATGGAATATTATTCCACCTTAAAAAGAAATATGCTACAACATGGGTGAAACTTGAAGACATTATGCTAATTGAAATAAATGAGTCACAGAAAGACAAATAGTGTATAATTCCACTTATATGAGGTACCTAGAGTAGTCAGAAATCATAGAGCCAGAAAGTAGAATGGTGGTTTCTAGGGGCTGTGGGGGAGGGCATAATGAAGAGTTATTGTTTAATGGGTGTAGGGTTTCAGTTTTGCAAGATGAAAAGAATTATGGAGACGGATGGTGGTGATGGTTGCACAGTAATGGGAATGCGTTTAGTGCTACTCAACTGTATACTTATAAATGGTTAAGGGGCTTCCCTGGTGGCGCAGTGGTTAAGAATCTGCCTGCCAATGCAGGGGGACATAGGTTCGAGCCCTGGTCCGGAAGATCCCACATGCCACGGAGCAACTAAGCCTGTATGCCACAACTACTGAGCCTGCGCTCTAGAGCCCACAAGCCACAACTACTGAGCCCGCGTGCCACAACTACTAAAGCCCGCCCACCTAGAACCCGTGCTCTGCAACAAGAGAAGCCACAGCGAAGAGTAGCCCCCCGTTCACGTCAACTAGAGAAAGCCTGCGCGCAGCAACGAAGATCCAACACAGCCAAAAATAAATAAATAAATAAATAAATAATTTTTTAAATGGTTAAAATGGTAAATTTTGTGTTATGTATATTTTAGCCTAATTTTTAAAATGCAGTCATAAGAAAGAATGAATAAACACTGTTCAAGTTGTCTAAATCTCTGTAAATTTGTATATCTGATACTGGTAAAATATGTTTAATGTATGTTAAACATATGTTTATGTTTTATATATACACAAACATACACATACATGTGAGATAAAGTTCAGGAAAGGTATATCCCAAACATTATTACTTCTGGAAAGGGAAATGGGATTGTGGGGTAGAGTTATGTGAAGGAAAAAATCACTTGTTGCTGTATATACCTATATGTTGTTTAAATTTTTTACACAAAGAATGTATTCATATATAACTGGTATATTTTTAAAACAAAGCCCCCGTCCCTTTTTTTTTTTTTTTGCGGTACGCGGGCCTCTCATTGTTGTGGCCTCTCCCGTTGCGGAGCACAGGCCCCGGACGCAGGCTCAGCGGCCATGGCTCACGGGCTAGCCGCTCCGTGGCATGTGGGATCTTCCCGGACCGGAGCACAAACCCGTGTCCCGTGCATCGGCAGGCGGACTCTCAACCACTGCGCCACCAGGGAAGCCCCACCCCCACACTTTTGTATTTAAAATACTTTTGTATTTCAGGTTGAAAGGCTTAAAGGACAAATTTGTGAATCTCAAGAGAATAAGCAACTTGGAAACCACTCTCCTGGAAAAATGGTGGGTGCTGAACAGAAAGTAGAGGTATTAAAATTATGTTCTTTCTGACTTCTAATTTTGAAGTGAGTTGCATTTTGCAAGAGTGCACCAGAGCAATAGGTGCTGAGCATTTGCTATTCTTCTCTTGCCTGCCTTTTTCTATTGCTTTGCCAGTGAGTATGGAGTAAGAAATTGGGGTACAGAGGATATGTTTCTGTTCACTTCCTCGCCACAGGGAACAATTAATATGAAAAATATAATGGGTTTCGTTAAAGAAAAAAAGACTCTTACAAAGATACAACCAACTTGGGCATTTTTAATCATCAAAATGAAGTTGCCTTACAGAATCAACTAGTGATAGGGGAGTGGGTAGTTGGAACCACATATCACAGAGAACTAATATGGTTTAGGCTCCAGTGTGTACAGCACCTAATCTTTTCAGAACGATCAGCCCCTGAAGGGGTGGGCAAAGTGATCAAACACAAGGCAGATGGAAGCAAGAGCCAGTGTGTTGTAGAGAGGGTGATTTCAGATATTCAGCTCAAGGAGCTAGACTGCTTTGCCTTTCCTCTCACACACCTAAGATGAGTGACATCCCTGTTGCTGAGGGATCTCCTTCACCAGAGCTTGTTTTTACTGTAACTCCCTGGGCCCTATACCCCCAACCTCCTTGGTAGCAAGGAACTGTAGCCACCAGATTTATTGTTTCCCCGCCCAAGGAGCCTGTATCCTTCTTGTCTTCCAGAACTCTCTTGTAGATAAATAATGCATTTTGTAGGAAGGAAGGGAGGAAGGGAGGGTGGGAAGGAGAGAAGGAAGGAAGGAAAGAAGGAATTTCCAGGCAAGACTTCAGTAACTTTTACCAAAATTTTTCCCAGAGCACCCAATGGTGCTGCTCTAATTTACAGAAGTTGACTTATTAGTAACTATTTTTATTAGTTTCTTATTTATCCTTCCAGTATTTATTCCAATAGAAGCATTTTGAACATTTATTCAGATTTCCTCCTTTCTTGGTTTCTCTTCCCTTCCCTTCCCTTCCTTTCCCTCCCTTCCTTCCTTCCTTCCTCCCTCCCTCCCTCCCTCCCTCCCTCCCTCCCTTCCTTCCTTCTTTCCAAGTTTCCTTCCTTTCTTTTTAACTAAAATGCTCCTGGAGACCCTTCTATATCATACAAAGAGATCTTCCTGATTCTTCAGAGCAGCTAGCATTCTGTTGTGTGGATGTACTATAGTTTATTTAACCAGTCTCCTGTTGACGGACACTTGGGTTTTTTCCAGTCTTTTGCATATTTATGCAGGTGTTTCTACAGGTTAGAGTCACAGAAATGGGATTGTGAGGTTAGGGGGTAGCTAGGTCTGTAATTTTGGTCGATATTGCCAGATACTACTCAGTGGAAATTGCACCATTTTCCTCTTCCATCAGCAATGTATGAGAAAGCTAGTTTCCTAAAATTTCACTAACTGAATATATTGTCAAACTTTTGTATTTTTACTAAATGATAGGTGAGAATGAGTATCTCAGTGTAGTTTTCATTTTCAGTCATCTATTTATAGCGAGATTGAGCATTTTTCAAATGTTTATATTTAACATCAATATTTATATTTCTTGTATAAAATTAACTTTATTGAAATATTTAATACAATATAAACATACATATTTTAAGAGTTGAGTTCAATGAGCTTTGACAAATGCACAACCACTCCAGTCAAGAAAGAAACCATTCATTAGCCTAAAATTTTCCCTTCCCTTTTGCTATCAATGCCTCCCACTCTGCTACTGCCTATGACCATACCATTTCTAGAATTTCAAATAAATAGAATCATCTGGTATATACTCTTTTCTATTTGGCTTCCTTCACTTATAACAATACTTTTGAGATTTATCCATGTTGTTGTCTATATCACTGATTCATTTTTAAATGGCTGAGTAATATTCCAGTATATATGGATATACCATACATTGTTTATCTATCCACTGGTTAATAGATAATCAGATTGTTTTCAGCTATTATGAATAAATGTGCTACTAGTATTCATATGCCAGTATGTTTTTTTTCCCTCTTGGATAAATACCTAGCAGTGGAATTACTGAATAACAGAGCAAGTACATGTTTAATTTTATAAGAAACTGCCAGACTGTCTTCCACTTTGTAATGAATAATGCTGCTATTAACAATCATGTACAAATTTTTTTGTGAACATGTTTTCATTTTCCTTGGGTATGTACATAGGAGTGGAATTGCTGGGTCATATGTAAATTCTATGTTCAACTTCTTGTAGAACTGCCAGACTATTCTCCAAAGCACCTCCACCATTTAACAATTCCCATCAGCAGTGTATGAGTGTTCCAATTTCTCCACATCCTTAGCAGGATTTGTTATATTTTGTCTTTTTTTTATTATAGCTATCCTGGTGGGTATAATAAAGTAGTATCTCAGTATAGATTTTTCTTTTTTTAACAACTTTATTGGAATATAATTGCTTTACATTGTGTTAGTTTCTGCTGTAAAACAAAGTGAATCAGCTATGCATATAGTTATATCCCTATATCCCCTCCCTCTTGCATCTCCCTCCCACTCTCCCTATCCCTCCCCTTTATGTGGTCACAAAGCACCAAGCTAATCTCCCTGTGCTATGCGGCTGCTTCCCACTAGCTATTTTACATTTGGTAGTATATATAAATCCATGCCACTCTCTTACTTCACCCCAGCTTACCCTTCCCCCTCCCTATATCCTCAAGTCCATTCTCTACATCTGTGTCTTTATTCCTGTCCTGCCCCTAGGTTCTTCATCACCATTTTTTTCTTAAATTCCATATATATGTGTTAGCATATGGTATTTGCTTTGGGTAGTAGAGTCATTTTCACAATGTTGATTCTTCCAATCCAAGAACATGGTATATCTCTCCATCTATTTGTATCATCTTTAATTTCTTTCATCAGTGTCTTATAATTCTCTGCATACGGGTCTTTTGTCTCCTTAGGTAGGTTTATTCCTAGGTATTTTATTCTTTTTATTGCAGTGGTAAATGGGAGTGTCTTCTTAATTTAACTTTCAGATTTTTCATCATTAGTATATAGGAATGCCAGAGATTTCTGTGCATTAATTTTGTATCCTGCTACTTTACCAAATTCATTGATTAGCTCTAGTAGTTTTCTGGTAGCATCTTTAGGATTCTCTATGTATAGTATCATGTCATCTGCAAACAGTGACAGCTTTACTTCTTCTTTTCCGATTTGGATTCCTTTTATTTCCTTTTCTTCTCTGATTGCTGTGGCTAAAACTTCCAAAACTATGTTGAATAAGAGTGGTGAGAGTGGGCAACCTTGTCTTGTTCCTGACCTTAGTGGAAATGCTTTCAGTTTTTCGCCATTGAGGATGATGTTGGCTGTGGGCTTGTCATATACGGCCTTTATTATATTGAGGAAAGTTCCCTCTACACCTACTTTCTGCAGGGTTTTTATCATAAATGGGTGTTGAATTTTGTCAAAAGCTTTCTCTGCATCTATTGAGATGATCATATGGTTTTTCTCCTTCAATTTGTTAATATGGTTAATCACATTGATAGATTTGCGTATATTGAAGAATCCTTGCATTCCTGGAATAAACCCCACTTGATCATGGTGTATGATCCTTTTAATGTGCTGTTGGATTCTGTTTGCTAGTATTTTGTTGAGGATTTTTGCATCTATGTTCATCAGTGATATTGGCCTGTAGTTTTCTTTCTTTGTGACATCCTTGTCTGGTTTTGGTATCAAGGTGATGGTGGCCTCGTAGAATGAGTTTGGGAGTGTTCCTCCCTCTGCTATATTTTGGAAGAATTTGAGAAGGATAGGTGTCAGCTCTCCTATAAATGTTTGATAGAATTTGCCTGTGAAGCCATCTGGTCCTGGGCTTTTGTTTCTTGGAAGATTTTTAATCACTGTTTCAATTTCTGTGCTTGTGATTGGTCTGTTCATATTTTCTATTTCTTCCTGGTTGAGTCTCAGCAGGTTGTGCATTTCTAAGAATTTGTCCATTTCTTCCAGGTTGTCCATTTTATTGGCATAGAGTTGCTTGTAGTAATCTCTCATGATCTTTTTTATTTCTGCAGTGTCAGTTGTTACTTCTCCTTTTTCATTTCTAATTCTATTGATTTGAGTCTTCTCCCTTTTTTTCTTGATGAGTCTGGCTAATGGTTTATCAATTTTGTTTATCTTCTCAAAGAACCAGCTTTTAGTTTTATTGATCTTTGCTATCATTTCCATCATTTCTTTTTCATTTATTTCTGATCTGATCTATATGTTTTCTTTCCTTCTGCTAACTTTGGGGTTTTTTTGTTCTTCTTTCTCTAATTGCTTTAGGTGCAAGATTAGGTTGTTTATTCGAGATGTTTCCTGTTTCTTAAGGTAAGATTGTATTGCTATAAACCTCCCTCTTAGAACTGCTTTTGCTGCATTCCATAGGTTTTGGGTCATCGTGTCTCCATTGTCATTTGTTTCTAGGTATTTTTTTATTTCCTCTTTGATTTCTTCAGTGATCACTTCGTTATTAAGTAGTGTATTGTTTAGCCTCCATGTGTTTGTATTTTTTACAGATCTTTCCTGTAATTGATATCTAGTCTCATAGCGTTGTGGTCGGAAAAGATACTTGATACAATTTCAATTTTCTTAAATTTACCAAGGCTTGATTTGTGACCCAAGATATAATCTATCCTGGAGAATATTCCATGAGCACTTGAGAAAAATGTGTATTCTGTTGTTTTTGGATGGAATTTCCTATAAATATCAATTAAGTCCATCTTGTTTAATGTATCATTTTAAGCTTGTTTTTCCTTATTTATTTTCATTTTGGATGACGTGTCCATTGGTGAAAGTGGGCTGTTAAAGTCCCTTAGTATTAATGTGTTACTGTCGATTTCCCCTTTTATGGCTTTTAGTATTTGCCTTATGTATTGAAGTGCTCCTATGTTGGGTGCATAAATATTTACAATTGTTAAATCTTCTTCTTGGATCGGTCCCTTGATCATTATGTAGTGTCCTTCTTTGTCTCTTGTCTTTATTTTAAAGTCTATTTTGTCTGATATGAGAATTGTTACTCCAGCTTTCTTTTGGTTTCCATTTGCATGGAATATGTTTTTCCATCCCCTCACTTTCAGTCTGTATGTGTCCCTAGGTCTGAAGTGGGTCTCTTGTAGACAGCATATATATGGGTCTTGTGTTTGTCTCCATTCAGCCAGTCTTTGTCTCTTGGTGGGAGCATTTAATCTATTTACATTTAAGGTAATTATTGATATGTATATTCCTGTTCCCATTTTCTTAATTGTTTTGGGTTTGTTATTGTAGGTCTTTTCCTTCTCTTGTGTTTCTTGCCTAGAGAAGTTCCTTTAGCATTTGTTGTAAAGCTGGTTTGGTGATGCTGAACTCTCTCAGCTTTTGATTGTCTGTAAAAGTTTTAATTTCTCCATCAAATCTGAATGACATACTTGCTGGGTAGATTCATTTTGGTTGTAGATTTTTCTCCTTCATCACTTTAAATATGTCCTGTCAGGCACTTCTGGCTTGCAGAGTGTCTGCTGAAAGATCAGCTGTTAACCTTATGGGAATTCCCTTGTGTGTTATTTGTTGTTTTTCCCTTGCTGCTTTTAATATGTTTTCTTTGTATTTAATTCTTGACAGTTTGATTAATATGTGTCTTGGCGTATTTCTCCTTGGATTTATCCGTATGGGACTCTCTGTGCTTCCTGGAGTTGATTAACTATTTCCTTTCCCATATTATGGAAGTTTTCAACTATAATCTCTTGAAATATTTTCTCAGTCCCTTTCTTTTTCTCTTCTTCTTCTGGGACCCCTATAATTCGAATGTTGGTGCATTTAATGTTTTCTCAGAGGTCTCTGAGACTGTCCTCAGTTCTTTTCATTCTTTTTTCTTTATTCTTCTCTGCAGTAGTTATTTCCACTATTTTATCTTCCAGGTCACTTATCCGTTCTTCTGCCTCAGTTATTCTGCTATTGATCCCTTCTAGAGTATTCTTAATTTCATTTATTGTGTTGTTCATTGTTGCTTGTTTCCTCTAGTTCCTCTAGGTCCTTTTTAAATGTTTCTTGCATTTTCTCTATTCTATTTCCAAGATTTTGGATCATCTTTACTATCATTATTCTGAATTCTTTTTCAGGTAGACTGCCTATTTCCTCTTCATTTGTTAGGTCTGGTGGGTTTTTATGTTGTTACTTCATCTGCTGTGTGTTTTTCTGTCTCCTCATTTTGCTTATCTTACTGTGTTTGGGGTCTCCTTTTTGCAGGCTGCAGGTTTGTAGTTCCCGTTGGTTTTGGTGTCTGTCCCCAGTGGTTAAGGTTGGTTCAGTGGGTTGTGTAGGCTTCCTGGTGGAGGGGACTAGTGTCTGTATTCTGGTGGATGAGGCTGGATCTTGTCTTTCTGGTGGGCAAGTCCACGTCTGGTGGTTTGTTTTGGGGTATCTGTGGTCTTATTATGATTTTAGGCAGCCTCTCTGCTAATGGGTAGGGTTGTATTCCTGTCTTGCTAGTTGTTTGGCATGGGGTGTCCAGCACTGGAACTTGCTGGTGTTTGAGTGGAGCTGGGTCTTAGCGTTGAGACTGAGATCTCTGGGAGTCTCTTGCCAACTGGTATTACGTGGGGCCAGGAGGCCTCTGGTGGTCCAGTGTCCTGACCTCCGCTCTCCCAACTCAGAGGTTCAGGCCTGACAGCCGGCCAGAGCACCAAGACCCTGTCAGCCACACAGCTGCTAGTGTTGGAGGGTCTCCTGCAGAGGTGGTGGGGTGGTTGTGGCTCATCTCAGGGACAAGGACACTGTTCTGGGAAGTACTCCTTGGCATGAGTCCTCCCAGCGTCCACCATTAGCCCCAAGAAAGAGCCTGTAACCTCAGTATAGTTTTGATTTGCATTTCCTGAATGACTAATGATATTAAGTGTCTTTTCGTACACTGATTGGCCATTTCTAGAGCTCATCATTACTTTGTCCAGATCCACGTTTCCATCTGGTTCAATACTTTTTCAGCCTGAAGAACATGATTAACATTTCTTCTAGTGCAGATCTACTAGTGATAAACTCTCTGGTTTTGTTTGTCTGCGAATGTCTTTGTTTTACTTAATTTTTTTTCAATTTTTTTTACTGTAATAAAATACACATAACAGATAATTTACCATGTTAATGATTTTTAAGCATCCAGTTCAGTTATATTAAGCACATTCATATTGTTATTCAACCGTCACCACCATCCACCTCTAGAACTCACTTCATCTTGCAAAACTGAAACTCTATACCCATTAAGCAGTACCTCCTTATTCTGCCCTTCCCTCACAGTCTAGGCAGCCACCATTCTACCTTCTTCCTCTATGATTTTGACTACTCTAAATACCTCATATAAGTGGAATCATACACTATTTGTACTTTTGTGACTTTCTTATTTCAGTTAGCATAATGTCTTCAAATATCATCTATGTTGTAGCATATATCAGAATTCCCTTCCTTTTTTAGGGTGGATAATATTCCATTGTATGCATATACCACATTTTATTTATCTATTCATTTATCTTTGGATACTTGGGTTGCTTCAATGTTTCAGCCACTGTGAATAATGCTACTATGGACATGAGTATACAAGTATCTGTTCAAGTCCCTGTTTTCAATCCTTTTGGGCAGGGGTCTCCACCCCTGGGCTGCAGACCAGTACCAGTCCGCGGTCTGTTAGAAACCGGGCCGAATAGCAGGAGGTGAGTGGTGGGCGAATGAACAAAGCTTCATCTGCCGCTCCGCATCTCTCTCCATCGCTCACATTACGGCCTAAACCATCCCCCCTGACCCCCGTCCATGGGAAAATTATCGTCCATGCAACTGGTCCCTCGTGCCAAAAAGGTTGTGGACCGCTGCTTTTGGGTATATACCTAGATGTGGAATTGCTGGATTATATGATAATTCTGTTTAATTTTGCGTGGAACCACCATACCATTTTCCATAATGACTGCACCACTTTACATTCCCACCCACAGTGCACAAGTGTTCCAGTTTTGCCACATCCTCATCAACAGTTGTTATTTTATATTTTATTTGATGATAGCTATCCTAATGGGTGTGGGATGTGGTATCTCACTGTGGTCTTGGTTTGCATTTCCCTAATCATTAGTGATGTTGAGCGATTTTTATTTGCTTATTGACCATTCATATATCTTGATCTGAGAAGTATCTATTCATGTCCTTTGCCCATTTTTTAAATCAGACTGTTTGTTTTTATGTTGGTGAGTTTTAAGAATTCTCTATATGTTCTACTTATATTAATCCCTTATCAGATATATAACTTACAAGTATTTTTCCCATTCCATAGGTTGCCTTTCACTCTGTTAAAGTATCCTTTTTTAATATTTATTTATTTATTATAAAGTATCCTTTGATGCACAAAAAAAATTGTTTTCATGAAGTCCAGTTTGTCTATTTCTTCTTTTGTTGCCTGTGCCTTTGATGTCATATCTAAGAAATCACTGTCATATTTAAGAAAATGTTGCAAAATTTTTCCCCTATGTTTTCTTCTATGAGTTTTAGAGTTTTGGGTCTTAGATTTAAGACTTTGATAAATTTGAGTTACTTTATATATATGCTGTTAGATAAGGGTCCAACTTCATTCTTTGGTATGTGAATGTCCAGTTATTCCAGCATCGTTTGTTGAAAAGACTGTCCTTTTCCCATTGAATGGTCTTGGCGCACTTATCCAAAATCACTTGATCATATAAGCAAAATTCTATTACTGGTCTCTGTGTTCTATTCCTTTGGTCTATATGTCTGTCTTTATGCCAGTAACACAGTTTTGACTGCTGTAACTTTGTGGTAAGTTTTAAAATCAGGAAGTGGGAATCCATCAGCTTTGTTCTTTTTCAAGGTTGTTTTGGCTATTTGTCATCCCTTGAGATTCAATATGAATTTTAGGATGGGTTTTTTTTTTATTTCTGCAAAGATTGCACTGAATCTGTAGATCACTTTGGGTAGCAATAACATCTTAACAATATTAACACATTATTGACTGGGGGATTTTTGCAGATACTGATGCTTGTGTCTGGTGATTTGTTGTGTAAGTGAATATTGAAACACCCACATTTGAGTAAATATGAACAACTTTTTTTTTTATTTTTCAAAACCTCTTTATGACTTTATGACTGAGTTGTATGTTTAGATAGATGCTGGGAATAAAGGGATGAGTTTTACCTGCACTCAGAAGAAACATTCAGACTTTGAGGTAATTGGGGAAGGAGTTTTTCTGTTCTTCATAATCTGCAAATGCAGAAGCAATAAGTTCTGATTGGAAAGAGAGAGGTCCGGGATTCTCGTTCATGGAGGAAATATTTGAAAACATTCCAAGATCAAGACCTCTTCCTTTAAAATATGCCTGAAGGGTTCTGAAAAACCCTAGGTTCTTCATGACATTTTTTTTTCTTAAATTCCATATATATGTGTTAGCATACGGTATTTGTCTTTCTCTTTCTGATTTACTTCCCTCTGTATGACGGACTCTAGGTCTATCCACCTCATTACAAATAGCTCAATTTCGTTTCTTTTTATGGCTGAGTAATATTCCATTGTATATATGTGCCACATCTTCTTTATCCATTCATCCGATTCAACAACTTTTTTTGCACTTAATGTATTTATTTGAAACTTTGTACGTGTCTTACTAAAGGATTCTAATATTTTGTTAGAGTGTGATAGGCGGTATAGTAGGTACCTCCGTGCAGGGGGACAGAAGATCTATTACAAATACACTCTGTTTCACTGCACTTTCCCCTGGAAAAGCAGACTACACTTTCTGACAGCATTTTTTTTTTTTTTTTTTTTAGTCCTGTAGGACATTTCCTCTAGAATATATTCCTTTATTTAACTGACAGTTGACAAGGTGGATCTCTGCAGGGGGCTCTTGTAGAAATGCCACAAGAGGGACCAGGGTGGGACCACCACTGCATTCACCAGAATGGTCAGTTACCCTACTGACCATTCTCTAGCTACGGCTAACAAAAACTGCTTGTAAGTCATTTTATTCTGTGCCTTAAGGCTACAATAAATTTTAAAAGCATTGAATAAACTGCAATTACTGAAATAGAAACCCACTTTCTTATACCATTTTCGAATTTTCCAAAGGATTTTGAGGTTTGCCAGGTATTGATTGGATCGATTAACTCCTTTCACATATTCATTATACTCCAGTATACAAGTGGGCTTAGTTTTCTGATGGCCAGTCCTCCTGTCTTCCTTTCCTGTAGGTGCTATGGAGGCATCATGAATAGTTGCCACCATGCAGACTAGCCTCTTGTCTTTCCATATAAGAAGAATCACTTCTCCCTTCTGTAAGAATGTCATTTCTCCCCTCTGTAGATTTTTAGATTTCAACTTTAATTGGTTTGGTAGACCATGATTCTCTCTTATAGTCCCACAAACTCTGGTTTTATTTTTCAGCAATATTTCAGATGTGGACACACTGTTGTAATAATTATCTTGGTAAATATGGTGCCATGAACCAAGATAAGGTTGTAGGCCCAATAATATTGTTTCTTGCAGTTTCTTTCCTTCAACAATGTAAATCTCAAAGTTGCATATGTATCCAGTTTCACTTTCTCTAACCATCCTGACCAAAATTCCATATTTTATAAGTTTTTCGGGATTATAGGTTTTGAATCTGAGTCGTCCTCTCCACTTTATCATAGCCTCTTCAAGTGATAGCTCTTGTTTGGGTATATAGATCGATTGAAATTTTGGTAGAAAATAATCCAAAAGAGGTTTAGCTTTTGAAATTCTGTCTACAGGAAGTGGAGTTTCCAAGTTATCTTTAAACTGAAAAAAGGTCATTATTTGTTCAAACCTTCTTCTTGTCATAATCTTTGTTCAAACCTTCTTCTCATCATAATCTTTGGTATTTCGAGTAAGGGATCAGTCGACCAATATTTTTTCCAGTGTGACTTTCTTTTTGGTCCCATCAAAATTATTAATCCAAGAAACTTCTTCACATCATTGGTTACATCAGTCTATTTTAAAGTCTTATACTTTTTATATGATTTTTTATTCTGTTGGTGATTCAATTTTGTTTGAGAAGTGACCAACTCAAAAAAATTGTTACCAAAAATTAATTCTCTTATTTCACTAACACTTTGCAGGTTATTACATTCAACAGTTACATCTGACACACCTGTAAAGTCTTCTAATTTTCGTGAAATGTTGTCTTCAGTCCACTCTTCTGTAGAATCAAAGGAGCATTCTCCAGCACCATGAGTTTCATTTTCACTTTCCGTATCAGAGTCAGTCACTAAGGTTTTTTGTCTTTTTGTTGATCTAATATTCACATCGTCTGAATCAAAACTGTATTCTGTAGAACTATCGTGTTCTGAGACACTAGTATATATGTCGCTTGGACAATCAGAGAAAGTATCTGCATAAAATTCACCAAAAAATTCTTCTTCACTCAGAATTTTATGATGTGTCATTTTCAAAAATTTTGCAGTAATAAACTTGTGTTTATAATATACAAAAGGTTGGAACAAAAACCTAATGGAGCAAAATGTGAATGATAATGGCAATCATAAGTTGTATAATGAATACTTGATAAATTTTAAGCTCTAACAACTTCCGTGGTGATGTTAGTTGTATCACTCTCTAAAAACGTATTGATACGTCTCTGGTCAATAACATTTGGCATATTAATATGGCTCCAGTCAATAAATTGTTAAGTCTTTCAATCCATGAACATGGGATGTGTTTTTATTTATGTCTTCTACAATTTCTTTTAGCAGTGTTTTGTAGTTTTCATTGTGTAAGTCTTTCGCCTCTTTGGTTAAGTTAATTCCTAAGTATTTTATGCTTTTTGATGCTACTATAAATGGAACTGTTTTTCTAATTTCCTTTTCAGATTGTTCACTGTTAGTATACAGAAGTGCAACTTATTTTTGCGTGTTGCAGTTGTATCCTGCTACTTGGCTGAATTAATTTATTATTTCTAACAGTTTGTGGAATCTTTAAGGTTTTCTACACATAAGATCATCTGCAAACAGAGATAATTTTACTCTTTCCTTTCCAATTTGGATGCCTTTTTTTTTTTCTTTCTAAATTGCTCTGGCTGATTCCAGTACTATGTTGAGTAGAAGTGGTGAAAGCAGACATCCTTGCCTTGTTCCTGATCTTAGAGGAAAAGCCTTCAGTCTTTTCACCATTGAGTGTCATGTTCACTGTGGGTTTTTCATATATATTTTATTATGTTGAGGTAGTTTCCTTCTATTCCTAGTTTGTGGAGTGCTTTTTAATCATGAAAGGGTACTGAATTTTGTCAAATGCTTTTGCAGCATCAGTTGAGATGATTATGTTTTTTTCCCTTTATTGTGTTAATGTGTTGTATTACATTGATCAGTATTCCTATGTTGAACCATCTTTGCATTCTAGGAGCAAATCTGATTTGGTCATGGTGTATAATCTTTCTAATACGGTGTTAAATTTGTTTTGCTAGTATTTTGTTGAGGATTTTTGCATCAATGCTCATAAGGGATAGTAGCCTGTCGTTTTCTTTTCTTGTAGTGTCTTTGCCTGCCTTTGGATAAGGTTTATGCTGCCCTCATAGGATGACTTAGGAAGTGTTTCTTCCCTTTCAAGTTTTGGGGAAAGTTTGAGAAGGATTGGTATTAGTTGGTATTAGTTCTTCTTCTTCTTCAAATAATTTGTAGAATTCACCAGTAAAGCCATCAGATCCAGGGATTCTCTTTGTATAGGAGATTTTTGATTACTAATTCAATGTCCTTGCTAGTTATAGGTCTATTCAAATTTTCTATTTCTTCATGATTGGTTTTGTATTGCTAGGAATTTTTCCATTGCATGTAGGTTATACAGTTTGTTGATGTACAGTTGTGCAGAGTACTCTCTTATAATCCTTTTTATTTCTGTAGAATCAGTAGTAATGTCCCCACTTTCAGTTCTTATTTTAGTAATTTGAATCTTCTCTCTTTTTTCCTTAGTTATTCCAGCTAAAGGTTTGTCAATTTTGTTGATATTTTCAAAGAACAAACTTTTGGTTTCACTGATTTTCTAGGTTTTTCTATTCTGTTTTGTTTATCTCTGCTCTAACCTTTATTGTTTCTATTTGCTACCTTTGCATGTAGTTTGTTGTCCTTTTTCTAGTTTCTTAAATTGTAAAGTTAGGTTGTTGATTTGAAGTCACTCTTGTTCTTTAATATCTGTAGCTATAAAATTCCCCCTTAGTACTGCTTTCATTGCATCCTGTATGTTTTAGTATGTTGTGCTTTCATTTTCATTCATCTCTAAGTATTTCCTTATTTCTCTTATGATTTCTTCTTTGATCCATTGGTTGATTAATAGCATGTCATTTAAATTTCCACAAATATGTGAATTTTCCAGTTTTCCTTCTGTTATTAATTTCTTTTTCTTTTTTTACATCTTTATTGGAGTATAATTGCTTTACAATGGTGTTAGTTTCTGCTTTATAACAAAGTGAATCAGTTATACATATACATATGTTCCCATATCTCCTCCCTCTTGCATCTCCCTCCCTCCCACCCTCCCTATCCCACCCATCCAGGTGGTCACAAAGCACCGAGCTGATCTCCCTGTGCTATGCAGCTGCTTCCCACTAGCTATCTATTTTACGTTTGGTACTGTATATATGTCCATGCCCCTCTCTCATTTTGTCACAGTTTACCCTTCCCCCTCCCCATATCCTCAAGTCCATTCTCTAGTAGGTCTGTGTCTTTATTCCTGTCTTACCCCTAGGTTCTTCATGACATTTTTTTTCTTAAATCCCATATATATGTGTTAGCATACAGTATTTGTCTTTCTCTTTCTGACTTACTTCACTCTGTATGACAGACTCTAGGTCTATCCACCTCATTACAAATAGCTCAATTTCGTTTCTTTTTATGGCTGAGTAATATTCCATTGTATATATGTGCCACATCTTCTTTATCCATTCATCTGATGATGGGCACTTAGGTTGTTTCCATCTCCGGGCTATTGTAAATAGAGCTGCAATGAACATTTTGGTACATGACTCTTTTTGAATTTTGGTTTTCTCAGGGTATATGCCCAGAAGTGGGATTGCTGGGTCATATAGTAGTTCTATTTGTAGTCTTTCAAGGAGCCTCCATACTGTTCTCCATAGTGGCTATACCAATTCACATTCCCACCAGCAGTGCAAGAGTGTTCCCTTTTCTCCACACCCTCTCCAGCATTTATTGTTTCTAGATTTTTTGATGATGGCCATTCTGACTGGTGTGAGATGATATCTCATTGTAGTTTTGATTTGCATTTCTCTAATGATTAACGATGTTGAGCATTCTTTCATGTGTTTGTTGGCAGTCTGTATATCTTCTTTGGAGAACTAAACTCCACCATACTCTAGTTGGAAAAGATGCTTTTATTATACCTCTTTCTAAAATACATTAAGACTTAGTTTGTAGCCTAAGATATGGTGTATCCTGGAGAATGTCCTGTGTGCACTTCAGAAGATTATTATAATGTTGTTGAGTAGACCTATATATGTCTGTTAGATCTTTTTAAAATTTATTTATTTATTTATTTTGGCTTCACCAGGTCTTTGTTGTGGCACATGGGGTCTTGGTTGGGGCATGCAGGATCTTTCATTGTGGCATGTGGGATCTTTTAGTTGCAGCATGTGAACTTCTTAGTTGCAGCATGCATGTGGGATCTAATTCCCCGACCAGGGATCGAACCTGGGCCTCCTGCATTGGGAGCATGGAGTCTTACCCACTGGATCACGAGGGAAGTCCCCTGTCTATTAGATATCATTGAATTATTGTGTTGCTCAAGTCCTCTGCTTCCTTACTTATCTTATATCTGGTTGTTTTATCCATTATTGAGAGCAAGGTATTGAAGTCTCCAACTCTTATTGTAGGAATGTTTATTTCTTCTTTTTATCTCCCAATTTTTACATTTTGGTTGGTTATTAGGTACATAAATATTTATAATTTTTATATCTTGTTGCTGTATTGAACTATTTATTAAAATATAATGTCCTTCTTTGTCACTTGCAACCTTTTTGATTTAAAGTCTGGGACTTCCATGGTGGTCCAGTGGTTAAGATTCTGCACTTCCAATCCAGGTGGCACAGGTTTGATCCCTGGTTGGGGCACTAAGATCCCACATGCCATGGGGTATGGCCAAAAAAAGTTTTTAAAAAATAGAGTCTATTTCATCTAATTTTAGTTTTGCCAACCCTGCTCTCTTTTGGTTACTATTAGCATGGAAAACTTTTTTCATCCTTTCACTTTTAACCTCTTTGTGTCTTTGGATCTAAAGTGAATCTCTTATAGACAATATGTAGTTGAATCATATTTTGTTTTTATCTATTCTGCCAATCTCTGTCTTTTGATTGGAGAAACTAATCCCTTTATATTTAAAGTACTTATTAAAGTAAGACTTACTTCTGTCTTTTTGCCATTTGTTTCTATGTACCTTATAGCTTTTTGTCCTCCATTTCCTGCATTACTGTCTCTCTTGTATGTAGTTGATTATTTTGTAATGAAACACTTTAAGTCCCTTTTCATTTCGTTTTGAGTATATTCTATAACTGGTTTCTTTGTGGTTACCATAGGGATTACATTTAACATGCTAAAGTTATAACACCCTAATTTGAATTTCTGCCAATTTAGCTTCAATAATATGCAAAAACTCTGCTTATTTACAGCTCTGCCCCAATCCTTTTCAGTTATTGATGTCACAAAATTACACAAAATCTTGTGTGTCCAGAAACATGAACTAATGATTGCTTTTTTAAAATGCATTAGTTTCTTACACTATGCAGAAACCAAAATGTGGAATTAGAAACCAAAGTTACAGTGGTACTAGCTTTTAGACTAATAATAGTTTTAAAACAATGTATTAGTATTTTAAATCATGTAGAAAACAAAAAATGGAGTTTCAAACCATAGTTACAATAATACTAGCTTTTATAATTGCTCATGTATTTACCTTTACTGAGATCTTTATCTATTCATATGGCTTTGAGTTACTGTTTAGTATCCTTTGATTTCACCATGCAGGAGTCCCTTTAGGATTTCTCATAAGGCAAGTCTAGTGGTAACAAACTCCCTCAGCTTTTGTTGATCTTGAATGTCTTAATTTCTTCCTCACTCCTGAAAGGACAGTTTTGCTGGATATAGGATTCTTGGTTGACAGGTTTTTTTCTTTTAGCATTTTGACTATATCTGCCCACTGCCTTCTGGCCTCCAAAGTTTCTGATGAGAAACCTGCTTGTAATCTTATTGAAGATCCCCTGTATGTGACATCACTTCTCTCTTGCTGCTTTCAAGATTATTTCTTTCTTTGTCTTTCAAATAATTTGATTATACTGTGCCTCATTGTGGGTCTCTTTGAGTTCATCCTTCTTGCAGTTCACTGAGCTTCTTGGGTATTTATATTTATGTCTTTAATCAAATCATCATTTTCTTTTGTTTTTGATGGTGACCATGATAGTGGCCCATTCCTTGTTCTGTCATCCATAAATTCACCTGAAGGAGGCCACTCTGGGAATCAGACACCAAGATGAACTTAGAAATGCAGGAGAGTTGTTTGAGGTGGTACCTGTGAAGGATACAAAGAAGGAGTAGACATGGGCAAAACCTTCAGGTCATGGTGTAGTCCTGGCATCTGTTAAATAAGAGAGAGAAGAAAGGAAGATTGGATAAGAAGAGCCTCAGACTGCATTGCAGCTCTGAGAAGTCTCAGCCAGGCCAGCAAGGGCTTTGGTACAATGATAACCTGTAGAGGATCCACACTGACCAGAAATGACCAGGGTTTAATATCCTCACCATGCTCAGTCATTCACTGGAGGCTGCCTGAGAAGAATGTGGCAAGTTCCTTCTTGAAGGGAGATATGACACCTTGTGGCCCTTTGTATCATAGCATTCTTGACAACAGAGAAGATCCTTGTAGAATAACTGATTAATCTACCTCCCTCTATCATAGATGTTGTCTATGACATTCTAAATAAATGAGCATCTATCTTATTTTTAAAGATGTTCAGAAAAGAAGATAATACAGTTTTTCTCCCTAATGTTTAATATTAAGTATCAGAAATTTTTCTCTGTGTCTAATCTCAATCCTGTAGGCTGTGATAGAAACCAGTTTTCTTCTCCTTGTCATTAAGACTTGAAATATGTGTGGATTTCTAAAATAATAAGGCTTTATATTGACTCTCACTGATCCTTTCACTTATTTCATCCCATGTAGAGCCAGCTGGAATGAGGTAACAAGGAACATTGTAAGTAAATGTTTCTTCTCTTTAAAGTAGAAGTCTTTAAAACTAGAAAAGGTACTTGATGAATAAGTGGTCAGTTATACTTAAATGATTTTTTAAAGTCATTTCCTGAGGAGAGGATGTAACTATAAATAGAATTTTACCTTCACAGTTCTTTCTTAATCTTTCATGAAGAAAAAACCTCAAGCTTCCTTGATTGTGTTTAGCAGCTGGGTGATGGTGACAACAATAAGTATTAAGTAAAGGGTCATTCTCAGCTGAGGAATTAAGTGAACTGAGTGCTGTAACCGTTAGGTAAAGAGTAACAGCCCTTTCCCATGAGCTCATTCCCAGATCTTGACCTAGTGCCATGCTTTCCTTTTCATGGATCTTCACCTTTTAGACAGGCACTTGGGTGTCTCATGAATTATTCCTGACCTCTAACTACTTTATTTTCTGTATACTACAAAAAAATTAAGTGAAAGGATAGAAACTAAGATCTGAGTACCTATAATGTTGCAATGACTCTGCTGGGTGGGGGGTTGGCATAACTCATTTAATGTTAACAGAAATTTGGAGAGGTAGGTATTGTTCACCTTGCTTTACAGATGAGGAAACCAAGATCACAGATGCCCAAATGTGGAAGTCAAGATTTCAGATTTCAACTAACTACAAAACCCATGTTTTTGCCACTGCAGTTTCCAAACTGTGTTTCAGGGGTTCTTGCTGTTCCACAGATGCAAGTCCCTAGGTCTTCTGCCTCCACATCAGTCAGAGAAGCCTTCACTTGAGGGCACTCTGTAGACAGTTTCCCCATAAGAATTCTTTTGAGGACTTCCCTGGTGGCACAGTGGTTAAGAGTCTGCCTGCCAATGCAGGGGACATGGGTTTGAGCCCTAGTCCGGGAAGATCCCACATGCCATGGAGCAACTAAGCCCGTGTGCTACAACTATTGAGCCTGTGCCCTAGAGCCCACAAGCCACAACTGCCGAGCCCGCGCACCACAACTACTGAAGCCTGCGGACCTAGAGTCCATGCTCTGCAACAAGAGAAGCCACCCAATGAGAAGCCCACGCACTGCAACAAAAAGTAGCCCCTGCTCGCCGTAACTAGAGAAAGCCCACACGCAGCAACGAAGCTCCAACGCAGCCAAAAATACATACATACCTACATACCTAAATAAATATAAACAATGTTCTAAAAAAGAAAAAATTCTTTTGAATATAAAAGGAAGGGGGAAGTCCTGTGACTTCAAAAGAACAAATAATTTAGAAAACTATTCCCTTAAATCAAGCAGACTCCTCAATATATGACTGTGTTCTTTACCTGTTTTTATATGCAGATAGATTTACCATTAAATACGCCATTTTAGTGCTGCTAAGTATGCATGTTCTCAGAGAAAATGCTTAAAATGGGAGAAATGCTAGGTATCAACAGTAGTCATGATATATTGAATATTGGTCATATGCCATTATCTTGTTTTACAAACATAATCTTATACAATCCCTATAACAGCCCTCCCCAAAGTAAGTAGGTATATTCCATTTCATATTTGAGAGAACATAGAACTTGACCAAAGTAAGAGGCAGAGCCAGGAATTGATCCAGGTTTGTCTGGCCCTAGAGCTCATTTTCTACATCATACCAAGTCTCGTGAGGATTCACAGGGGAAGCATATTATAACTCACGGGGATTACAACATGCCCAGCACTGAGCAGATAAACCATCTCTATCAGGAGGTGATGACCAGGCAGTGTTTTATTCTTTACAAGGGCTGCAGCCGCCATCGCATTTGACTGTGCCTGTGAGAGAGGACAGCACAACACAAGCACAAGGGGGGATGGCAGTAACTCTAGTCACACGGGCCCTGGGAGACACAATTTGGTTCAGAGTATTAGATGGCCCCCACCTTTCAGACAGTAGAACACTGAAAGTGGAAAATTCTGAGCTGTTACACCGTTCTCCACAGTTGTTGGCGGCTACCCTGTGCCAATGACGGGATTCCCTAGAAGTCCGTTAGTTCTCCTCTTTGCTTACTGCTGGCTGACAGGTGAGGTAGGAGGCTCCCTTCAGCTGCCTAGAGGTCTGTATATCCCATTGCTCACATTATTGCGGCCCCTTCCCTGTGTTTTTCTGCTTTAAACTTTGATCGTCGGTCTCATGAAGTACATAAATTGCCTAAATGCATGACCGTATTTACTGTGCCACAAATTATGGTAAATTTCAAATATATTTTCTTTTGAAAATCTATCTCTTAAAAGTTATAGCATTAAAATACATGACATTCTTGTCCTGAGAAAACACAAAAGAAATGGGGGGAGTTTTCATTTTTAAGAGTTGAAACATTTCCTGCACTTGGCACTGGGAAATCACAGGTGGTAAGGGTGGGACTAAGTAGCATGTCATGTGTGGGTGTGCAGAAACGTTCGCCAGTGCAGATGGCAGCTAATGCAGAGGGAGAAGCTGATCTGGGGAAAAGATATATCCTTCCCTATATCCTTGTGCACTGCTACTAAGTCAACATGATTTTTAAGTAGGTGTTTTGTCCATACCGCTGGACAGGAGGATGTATAAAAGTTACACTTGGGTTTTAGCATCCGTTTTTCCAGTAGCATTCCCCATTTTTTCTAACTCATCGATTTGGGACTGCTATTTCTGTTTTATTGATATTAAACACGAGAAAGGTAAATTATTGATAACCAGCTTTACTAAACTAATGAATTTATTTTTTTAATCTGTAGGTTAAATACACATCTAGCAGTAAGTTATGAACCTAGAAATATAAGCAAACTCCAGAATACTTCACCCCAAATTCAGTTAGATAAAAATCTTGGGTGAATCAACTCTTTCCTTTCTTCAGCCTAAGTAAAGGAATATTTTTATCTCTGAATTAAATGAAAAACTTCAAATTGAAGTTTCTTTTGAAACCTAATTCTGAATAAAAGTAATAAGTAATATCAATGTTGGTGTCTTCTGTTTCTGAATTACATCTAAATACTCATAAACCTCCTTTGCATTTGTTACTGGACCAATCAACAATAACAAATTACTTTCGTAAAGTTAAAAAAAAATAAGGTAAATTATCAGCTTGATTAATTCAGAATCATCAGGATTCTCTAGTATGTTTTTCTAATAGTACTTGTTCCCTTTCGTTAAGTTGCAAACAGAGCAAGGGCTCAAATATATAATAAAGCAACTCTTCAAAGGATCCAAGACCAGAAAAAAGGCAAAACTTGTTGGTGAGGGAGATTTCAGGGGTGTAGCCTCTGGAAAAGACACTTAAGAAATGTAGCTTATCTTTTCAGTATTTTTTTAAAATAACACATACGCGTATGTATGGGGTTTTTTTGTTTTTGTTTTTTTTGCTGTACGCGGGCCTCTCACTGCCGTGGCCTCTCCCATTGCAGAGCACAGGCTCCGGACGCACTGGCTCAGTGGCCATGGCTCATGGGCCCAGCCACTCCGCAGCATGTGGGATCCTCCCAGACCAGGGCACGAACCCGTGTCCCCTGCATCGGCAGGCGGACTCCCAACCACTGCACCACCAGGAAAGCCCGCGTATATATTTTAACTGATGGTTTATTTGGATTAATATTTCCCTCTTAGAGCCTGAGTTATCAGTAATATAGGAAGACAGACGAGAAACCAGTATGAAAGGTCAAGAGACAGTGAAAGTACAAGATTTGAATGAGGTAAGAAATAAAAAGATCATTTTCAGTTACATTTTCTAATACAGATGAGGCAGACTCCATAAGGTTGCTTAAGAATTACTGAAAATAGACAAAATGTATGGTAAATCTACATCCTATGATTGTGATCAGTGGTTACAGAAAACCTTCCAGGATTAGTCATTCAGGAAGGAGCCCATTAAAAATGTTTTTAGGATGAACTAGTATGTTGAAATTGTAAGGATGATTTAAAGGTGTTGTCCAACTAAAGAGTAAATGTGAAAATTCAGAACAGTCCAATAATAATATAAACTTCCATTTGCATATACTTTGTACAATCAAGGTGCCCATCGTTATCCCTATTTTTCAGAGGAGGAAACTGAGACTAAGAAAAGTTAGATAACTGGCTCAGGGTCCCACTGTTGGTAAATAGTAGGACAGATCTGGTAGGACTCTTTTCCAACATATCATTACGCAATTCCCAAGATAGAGAGTATAGACTTGTCAAGTTCATGCTGCTCCCTGACTGGCCAATCCAAATATGCAGTTAGTTCACTTGACAGGTTTGCTCTGCCAGTGGAGAAGATTCTGCAGCTTCATGGCAATATTAAGGAAATTCTCTCGATTCTCCCTCTGTATTCACTAGGCTGCATTTTGACCTCAAATTAAGTTCCTAATAGGTTTTTGTACACAAAAGAAAATACACTTTGGCAACTCTGAATAAAGTGTATATTAAAAGTAAGGGCTAGGGACTTCCCTGGTGGTTCAGTGGGTAAGACTCCAAGCTCCCAGTGCAGGAGGCCTGGGTTCAATCCCTGGTCAGGGAACTAGATCCCACATGTATGCTGTAACTAAGAGTCTGCGTGCTGCAACTAAGAAGTCTGCATGTCGTAACCAAGAGTGCGCATACTGCAACTAAGGATCCTGTGTACTGCAACTAAGACCCGGCACAGCCAAAATAAGTAAATATAAATAAATAAATAAATAAATATTTTTAAATAAAAAATAAATAAAAGTAACAGCTAGACAGTTTCATTGGTAAATTCTACCAAATATTCAAAGAAGAATTAATACCAATCTTTCTCAAACTCTTCCAAAAAATGGAAGAGAAGGGAACACCTTCAAATTCATTTTACAAAGCCAGCATTACCCTGTTACCAAAACCAAACAAGGCACCACAAGAAAAGAAAATTGCAGGCCAATTTCCCTGATGAACATAGATGCAGAAATCCTCAACAAAATATTAGCAAACCGAATTCAACAATACATTAAAAGGATCATACACCATGACCAAGTAGGATTCATTCCAAGGCTGCAAGGATGGTTCAACAGCTGTAAATCAATCAGTGTGATACAACATATTAACAAAATGAGGGGTAAAAATTATACTATGCATCAATAGATTCAAAAAAAACTTTTGAAAATATTCAACATCCATTTATGATAAAAACTCTCAACAAAGTGGGTACAGAAGGAATGTACCTCAACGTAATAAACACCATATATGACAAGACCACAGCTTACATCATACTCAACAGTGAAAAGCTGAAAGCTTCTTCTCTAAGATCAGGAATAAGGCAAGGATGCCCAGTCTTGCCACTTTTATTCAATGTAGTATTGGAAGTCCTAGCCAGAGCAATCAGAGAAGAAAAAGAAATAAAAGGCATCCAAATTGGAAAGGAAGAAGTAAAACTGTCACTATTTGCAGATGGCATGATATTATACATAGAAAACCTTAAAGACTACGACAAAAAACTGTTAGAACTAGTAAATAAATCCAATAAAGTTGCATACAAAATCAATACACAAAAATCTATTGCATAATAACAAACAAATAACAAGTATCAGAAAGAGAAATAAAGAAAACAATCACATTTACAATTGCATCAAAAAGAATAAAATACCTAGGAATAAATTTATCCAAAGAGGTATAAGACCTATACACTGAAAACTATAAAACACTGATGAAAGAAATGAAGAAGACACAAATAAATGGTAAAATATTCCATGCTCATAGATTGGAAGAATTAATACTGTGAAAATGTCCATACTATCCAAAGCAATGTGTGGATTCAGTACAATCCCTATCACAATTCCCAATGGCATTTTTCACAGAAATAGAACAAATAGTCCTCAAATTTGTCTGGAACCACAAAAGACCCTGAATAGCCAAAGCAATCTTGAGAAAGAACAACAAAGCTGGAGGCATTATGCTTCTTGATTTCAAACTATCTTAAAAGCTGTAGTAATCAAAACACTATTGTATTGGCATAAAAACAGACACATAGATCAGTGGAACAGAACAGAGAGCCCAGAAGTAAATCCACACATATATGGTCAATTAATTTATGAAAGGAGCCAAGAGTACACAGTGGGGAGAGGACAGTCTCGTCAATAAGTGGTGCTGGAAAAACTGGACAGCTATATGCAAGAGAATGAAACTGGAGCACTATCTTACATCATACACAAAAATTAACTCAAGATGGATTAAAGACTTGAATGTAGTTTCTAAAATCATAAAACTCCTAGAAGAAAACAGGTGGTGGGCTCCCTGACATCAGTCTTGGTGATGATTTTTTGCACCAAAAATAAACAAGTGGCACTATGTCAAACTAAGAAGCTTCTGCACAGCAAAGGAAAGTATCAATAAAATGAAAAGACAATCTACCAAGTGGGAGAAAATATTTGCCAATCATATATCTGACAAGGGGTTAATATCCAAAATATATGAAGAACTCATACAACTCAATAGCAAAAAAAAATTGATTAAAAAATGGGCCAAGAGTCTGAATAGACATTTTCCCAAAGAAGACATACAGATGGCCAACAGCCACATGAAAAGATGCTCAATATCACCAGTCATCGGGGAAATGCAAATCAAAACCACAATGAGATATCACCTCACACCTGTTAGAATGGCTGTTATCAAAAAGACATGAAATAACAAGTGTTGGTGAAGATGTAGAGAAAAGGAAACCCTTGTGCACTGTTTGTGGAGATGTAAATTGGTGCAGCCACTATGGAGATTGGTGCAGCACATTATGGAGATTTCTCAAAAAATTAAAAATAGAACTACCATATGATCCAGCAATTCCACTTCTGGGTATTTATCCAAAGAAAACAAAATCACTAATTTGAAAAGATATATGCACCCCCATGTTCATTCCAGCATTATATACAATAATAAATACATGGAAACACCCCAAGTGTCCATCAAGGGATGAATGGAAAAAGAAAATGTGGTATATATACACAATGAAATATTATTCAGCCATTAAAAAATACTGAAATCTTGCCATTTGCAACAACATGCAAAATTGAGGAACATGCAGAATTTGAGGGAATTATGCTAAATGAAATAAGTCAGACAGAAAGAGACAAATAACATATGATTTCCCATGTGGAATCTTAAAAAAAAAAATTACAAAAAATCATGGATGTAGAGAACAGATTGGTTGTTGCCTGAAGCAAGGGGTTGGGAGTGGGTGAAATGGATGAAGGAAATCAAAAAGTACGAATTTCCAGTTATAAAATGAATGTCATGGGGATATAATGTACAGCATGGTGACTATAATTAATAAGATTGTATTACATATTTGAAAGTAGGGGAAAAATCACAACTATGTGTGATGACGGATGTTAACTGAACTATTGTGGTGATCATTCTGCAAAATATACAAATATTGAATCATTATGTAGTACACCTGAGACTAATATAATGTGCTATGTCAATTATACCTCAGTTTTTTTTAAATAAAATTAAAATAAGAGCAAGGGCTTATAAATTAGCCTTGGTTTGAATCCCAGTCCTGACTGTGTGACCTTGCACAAATTACCTAATCTATCTGAGCCTCACTTATGCTCTCTCTAAAAAAGAATACAATAATAGTTCTAATCTCATAGGGGTACTGGGAAACAAAATTAGATAATACATGTAAAGCATTTACTACAATGTCTGACATATGGTAAGCACTAAAATAAAATAGTCGTTGCTCTCATTATTTTTGAAATTACTATTATTATTATCATCAATTTGGTAAGATAAAATTCTTACCAAATAAAATTAAAATTCCTTATATTTGGTAGGTGCTTAAAACTTACAAAATACTTTCAAAATCACATTTGACTCCTACTCTGATGGCTATAACGTACATAGGACAAGTATTATTTCCATTTTACAGTTGAGAAAACAGGCTTAGAGAGGAAAACCTATCTTATGAGCTATGGTACCATGAACTATTTTTTTCCAGGTTTGTCTCTCCCCTAGATGACTTTATAATTGTTTAGGCAGAAAAGTATTATCAGAACTTATAGTATATATGATTATTGTATATAGAATTAATTATGTAAAATACTTTTTGCAGATATTGAAAATGAGCCAAGAAAAAATTGAACTATTTGAAAGTGAGTTGTCAGAAGAGAGAGAAAGGAAAAAGCAATTGACATCTGATCTTAATACTGTGCAGAAGTCTTTGAAAGTTGAAAGTGAGGTATTTTGCCATTCAAAATGTTATTTTCCTCTTTTTGCATTTGTAATTTAGGGATTTCATGTTATTATTCATTTTTATTTTAAAATAAATTGTAGCTATAGAATATTATTTATACCAGTAACAATGGGGTAACTTGTTTCTCCAGGCTGAGTTCCAACACTACCCAAAAAGAGTCCTTTAAGTAGAAGGGATTTGATTATTATGGTGGTCATAGTGGCCCGGACTTGTCTCTCCTTTTAACTGCTGGTCGTACCATCTTGGAAAAGTCTATCAGGGGACATACCAGCCTATATTTGGAAGAGAGACCTGGAAGTGAGTTCATGGAAGTCTAGATCACTAATTTAGAGGATGGTGACAATCAGTTTGCAGGGTGGGTGAGAGCTAGCACAATACTCTATATCCCATGCTGATGACTTATAGGAATTTTCCATGAAATGAGGTAGGACATTGATGCTACTTGCCCTCTTCCTATGGTTTTGGGTGGCCACTCCCTACCTTCTTTCCTTTTTGCCCAGTGCCTTCCTCATCAACACTTTCCTCCCTCTCTGATCTCAAGCCTTTAGGAATATACCAAGTAGCTCCTCTCCTAAATAAATTTTATGTCACCTGTTCCTTCATAGGGCACCATGGCCTGACTCTCAGGCCCCCTCATCCACCAATCAAACACTGCATATTCCATGTCATCAATGCAGAAATTTGATTAAAATCTACATCTAACTAAAATGTTTTCTCTCATGAATATGGAAAAAAAATCAGAGGATTAGAGGAAACACTAGTTGATTAAGTCACTGAATACGCATTATTAAGTAAGACAGTGTAATTTGTAGTGAAGAACACAGTGTTTGAAGTCAGTCAGATAGTTTGAATCTCAACTTTTCCACTTCCTGGCTATATGAATTTAGGCAGATCACTTTAGTTCTCTGAGCCTCAGTTTCAATAACCCTACCTTATGGGGTTGTCACAAGATTAAAGGTAAACCACACAGCACCTGTCCTATAAAAAGTAACTTTAAAAAGATATATTTTAAAACAGGTAATATAACTAATGCAGGAGTTGCTGAAGATTTACCTCTATACAAGCCTTGGGTAAAGTAGGGATAACTAGAAACCCATCTTTGAACCTATAAATGATAGAAATTAAGAATGCTTATGGCATGTGACCATCCACAACCATGGCCGGTCCAGGGGCTGCTTTCCACTGCCTGGGTGCCTTGTCCAGAGCCAGGGCCTTAGGCTTGGTCTCCTACAGGGCACATGGAGCCCAGTTCCTGGTTGTCTATGGGAAGGAGCTCTTTGACAAGACCAACAAACAACACTTCTTACCCAGCCTGACCCTGTTAGGGTTGCCCCTGTGCAGAAAGCCCCTCTGGGCCGGTTGCTGCTAGCTTCTAGAACTATCTTATGCTCCACCAGCTTTTACTCTCAGGCTCTGTGTGGAGACCCCAGTGCCCACTTTGGCCACTGCAGGAGGGAGCCTGCTATTCTTGGGCTGGCTTGCCTTGGCTCTTTGAGTTTCCTTGTGTTTAATTTCTGGGTCCTTTTTTTCAGAATTAGAGCAGGGAGGGCATTAAAAAAGAAAGGCAAATTTAGAAAAAGAATGCTTAGTTTAATTAATTGATTTAAGGAATCTTTGCTTTACTAAAGAAAGGAATCTGTCTGAGGACAGGTTGAAATATTTAAAGCAAAAAATTTGTCAGAATCATTTCAAAGATTCCTTTTTAGCAATAGTATACCTTTTCTATTGAAAGTCTTATTTTATTCTACTAAATATTGTCATTTCTTAATCAGGAATTGCAAAAATCAAAGTCAGAACTTATATGCCTTTATAATGAAATTCAAAGTCTTCCAGGGGCAGAAGAAGACAGAGACCATTTTTTAATAGCGTATGACCTGCTACAAAGAGAGAATTCTGAATTAGAAACAAAGGTGAGACTAAATTATTACGTATTTAAATGTTTGATGTATGACATATCTTTTATGAGGTTAAGATAAAAGGAAACTAATTTCAGTAAAAGATAACTTGGAAATTGGATAACTTGGAATTTTATTATTATAGAATAAATTTCCTTATAGTGTGGATTATAAATCAAGCTGTATTTCAGAATAACTATTCAGACTTCAGCCAGTACTTCACTCTTAGGATTAATCTATAAATTTTTTACTTTAAATAAGCTTCCCAATGGCTTAGTTTTTAAAGCACATATTATAATGTAAAAGGTGAACTCAAAAATAGAACTATCATATAATCCAGCAATTCTACTTCTGGGTATATATGCAAAAGAATTGAAAGCAGAGACTTGAACAGATATTTGTACACACATATTCATAGCAGCTTTATTCACAATAGCTAAAATGTGGAAGCAACCCAAGTGTCCATCAATGAATGAATGATGAAGCAAAATGTGGGATATACATACAATGGAATATTATTCAGCCTTAAAAAAAAAAAGGTATTTCTGCAATATGCTACAGCATGGATGAACCTTGAGTACATTATGCTAAGTGAAATAAGCCAGTCACAAAAAGACAAATACTATTTGATTCCACTTATATGAGATACTTAGTCAAAATCATAGAGACAGAAAGTAGAATGCTGGTTGCCAGGAGCTATGTGGAGGGAAAAATTGGGGAGTTATTTAATAGGTATAGAGTTTGTTTCACAAAATGAAAAAAGTTATGGGAGTGGATGGTGGTGATGGATGCACAACAATGTGGATGTATTTAATACCACTGAACTGCACACTTAAAGATGGTTAAGATGGGCTTCCCTGGTGGCGCAGTGGTTGGGAGTCTGCCTGCCGATGCAGGGGACGCAGGTTCGTGCCCTGGTCCGGGAAGATCCCACATGCCGCAGAGCGGCTGGGCCCGTGAGCCATGGCCACTGAACCTGCGCGTCCGGAGCCTGGGCTCCGCAACGGGAGAGGCCACAACAGTGAGAGGCCCACATACCGCAAAAAAAAAAAAAAAAGGTTAAGATCGTAAATGTTACGTTTTTTTATATTTTACCACAGTAAAAAATACAAAAACAGAGGTTTACTAAAATGTCTTCAACTTTAAAGGCTTAGAATCAAAGCATCTTTCCCAATTATACTGAAAATTAGGCTTATACTTAGAATTCAGAAAATGTTTAAATGTCCCAGCCCCAATTCATTCCCCAAGTATAAAATGGCACTACCAGATGAGGGTTAGTTCAGCACTAAATGGAGAGACTGCCAGTAGTGTAATTTCTAGAGTCCTACCTATGAGGTTATGATCAACTCCTGGCTGAAAAATTCCCTTCCTCAGTCACTCTCTTGATGTTGATTAAAATGGTAGGAAGGCCTAAAGGCTTGAACACAACAGTTAAAATATATTGTTATATTTTAATACCACATGTGAAGTGGAGGACTAAATCAAGGCCAAATTTATCCTATATGAAGTTGTTACCCTGAAGTCAGGGAGTAAGTTGCTGAGGGATTGGGACATAGATCAAATAGTCTGTGACCTAAGGAGGGAAAGGTCCAGCAAATAGGGTTCGCTGCCTGGGAGGATACATATGTAGGGCACATCCTATATCTAAACTTTGTTTTTGGGACCTTGTCAGCAAGATGAGTTTTCATCACAATGTACAGCTGAAGGATCTTGTCTTTCAATATATCATCAGAAAACGTAACATAGAGAATGAAATGAAGTGAAAAGAATACAGTATAAAACCAGAGATCCAGATCACTGTCCTGGTAATCTGGTTTTCTCTCCCTCTCTTTTAAAAGACTTTTTATTTTGAAATAATTTCAGACTTACAGAAAAGTTGCAAAATAGTATAAAGACTTTCCATATACTTTTACCCCTCCCAATGTTAACACGGCACCACATCTGCTTTATCAGCCTCTCTCTCTTGCATCACACACACACACACACACACACACACACACGCACACACACGCACACACACAAACACACATACTTTTCCTACCCTCAGAGAGTAGAGACATAATACTCCTTTACCCCTAAATGTTTCCATGTATGTTTGCTAAAAACAGTGACATCTTTTTATCACAGTACAAGTCTCAAAATCAGGAAATTAATATTAATATAATACTATTATCTAATCTACAGCTTGTATTCAAATTTTACTAATTGTTCCACTCTATAGCAAAAGGATATTTTTTCTTCCTAGTCCAAGGTCCAATCTAGGACTGTACGTTGCATTTCATTGTCACATCTCGAAAGCTCCTTGAATCTGCAACAGTTCCTCATTCTTTGTTGTTTGTGACTTTGCTATTTTTGAAGAGTACAAATCATTTATTTTGAAGAATGTCCCTCAATTTGGATTTTTCTAATGTTTCCTCACAATATAATTTAGGTTACATAATTTTGGCAGGAATACTACATAAGTGATGTTATATCCTTCTCAGTGCATTGTATCAGAAGGCAAAAGGATATCCTTTTGTTCTATTTACTTTGGGTATGGTACTCTCTGCCAGATTTCTCCACTGTAAAATTATTACTGTTCCCTTTGCAATTAATAAATATTTTGTGGAGAGGTACTTTGAGACTATATGTATTCTGTTTCCATCAAAATTTTACTCATTAAAAGTTTCAATTTTGAAGCTTTGATTCTTTAGTTGTATTCCAGTTTCTCTTTAGAACATAGAGTGCTTTAAACTTAAAGGTAGTCTTGCTAAGAGTGGCTTAAAAAAAATTGTATTTTATGTATTTACTAAAGCCCCTGTTTTATAGGCTGTGGTTTTATTGGGGCTGGAAAGGGGTGTGTTCATGTAGGCCAGCTTCCTCAGTTTACAGAAACAAACACCAGACTCGGGATATTAAACAACTACCAAGTTGCCTGGTGATTCTCAGCCTAAGCTCTGTCCTCCTTACTCTAGGGCCTCAAGCATAAAGTGGAACAGTCAACTGAATACTTTATGGTACTTGAATATGGCTGATTATGAGACTGAGCTATGTAACCAGGATAAAATTTTGGTAGGGAGGAGCCTGTGGAACAGAGTTGGTCCTGTTGCACAGCATCTGTGCCATGAAAGTTCCTATGGATTTACCTTTCTTCATGATAAAGAGCAAAGCTGCCCACCTACAATATCCACCAACTTCGACCTGTGAGAATCCAGAATACCTAGAAAGCACTTAGTGTCAAAGTCACCTTCCTCTTCAGAAACCTTCAGCAATTCTCAGTTTGCTAGAACATCAAGTCTAAACTCTGTTTGGCTTTCTTTACTTCTTAAGAAACTAACATTTACTATTTTTAATGTTTAAATTTTTACAATGACTATAAAAATCAGTGATTAAGTAGCATTTTGGAATCTGTTATCCTGCTTACAAAAATAATGCAAGCTCATTAAGGAAATTCATGTCTTTCAGGTCCCTTCATAATCTGATCCCTCCCCCTCAATCTTATTTCCTTGGCTCCTCATCTTGTAGCCTCTACTCCAGTAAGACCATCCTCCTCACTTCTGCACAAGTACTCCATACTCAGTTCCACACTATACCTTTGACCATATTGATCATGCTTAAAATATGCTATAGTCTCTTCTTCACCTATCTGTATCTTCCCACCTCCTAAGGTCCAGTGTAAAACCAATCTTCTCCCTGGAGAGGTTATAGTCCAAATAAGATTATATGGATTTATGGGATTATAACCCATATCACACACTGTAATTTTTCTTCAGAAAATTGAAAAGGCCTAGGAGACCAAAAGGATTCCTTTAAGTAACCTAAATTGATCTTTAGACTTAAATCCATTGTGTTCTTAGAATCAAACATAGTAACTATAAAGTCTTTGCATTTTCAGAGAGGCTCAGAATGGGAGTCAGGCAGGTTTTTGTCTATCTTTGTGCAATACTTGGAGAGGGATTCATCTTCCATTCTTGGAAATGTCCCCCATCCACCCTTTCTACTGCCTTCTGGAGGCATTCTTTCATTTTATATGAAGATATAAAGAGCAATCTTTGAGGAAAGGAATCTGTTTGTCAAAGAACAAAACAAAACAAAAACCTGAACAAATGTTTTGCCAAACCACACAGCAGAGCAGTGATTCTCAAAGCATCCACTTGCATCAGAATTACCTGGGAGACCTATTTGAAATGCAAATTCCCATTTCCCAGCCCAGACCACTGATCTGAATCTCAGGAGTGGGGTGGCGATGTGAGACTGCATTCTTTTAACTCCTCAGGTGACGCTCTTATTCACTAAAGTTTGAGAATCACTACGATAGTCTGGGAGCCCTTATATGTTCAAGTGTTTCCAAACAAATAGGAGCAGACTGGAAGAAATATGTTCTCTGTAATGCATAACTCATATTCTTTTTAATGTTTTCTTGCAATAGTATATTATTGCTTTTATGAATCAATGAAGTACACTCAAAACTTGAGAACAAAAACATGTGATAATAATGTAAAAGCTCTAATAGAGTATTACATCTTTTTGCTTGTTAAAAGACAGAACGAAACCCTAAACAGCACTCTGGGAAGCCAATCTCAGAGACCAACAATATCCCTTTTTTTAAAACCATAGACTTACGCACTCTTGTGCCTATGGTAAAAATGTATTAGATTATGTAACAACTGCAAATTGTGAAATTGGAATAAGACTTCAATTTGGATGTCAATTTATATTATTTAAGCCAATAATTATTTAAGCATTTAATGGAATCAATACACTTTTTTCACAGGCATGCATAAAAATATGCAAAATAGAATATTTGTCTTTTCACTTAACTTTACAGGTCTTGAAGCTTTCAGAAGAATTTGAGCAATTAAACCATTTTACGGTAGAGAGAAAAACTGCAGCTGCTAATTTAATTACAACTGAAAATATCTGTAAATATCTTGTGTCTAAAGTACCAATTTTGGAAGTAGAGATTCAAAGCCCAAAGGAAGAGAGAGAGGAGCTCTGGTAAATTGAGAAAATCCCATATCACTTTAATTATTTGTGGGGTACATTTTATTTGGCTTGATTATTATAAAAATTTGACATTTATTTCCAAATGATGTACATAGAAAACTTAGTTCTAAGAATTCCCCAGAAAGTTTGTTTTTTGGTATGTTATTACATTTTTAAACTATTTTTCCTGATTTTAAAAATAAATACAGGCTTTTTTAGAAAATCTGGAAAGCATGGAAAAGTATAAGGAGATTATAATAACCCATAATTCCCCCCAGGGAGAGATGTTAACGTCCTAATTTTTCTTTCTTGTCTTTTTTCTGTATACTTACATATATATGTATTTTTTAAATAATTAAGACTATACTTTGCAGAGAGGTTTGTTTTTTGCTATTTTTATTTAACATTATGTCTGATAATTGTTTTGAGAATTTTCTTCCTTCCTTCCTTCCTTTCTTTTTCTTTCTTTCTTCCTTTTTTACTGCTGTTGTTGTTAATCTTGCCCTCTAACTCTTGTATTTCTACTTTTCCACCAAAAGTATCTTACACAGAAACTTTTGAGACTTAGACAAATGCATTACTGTGTTTTGGCACAAGTACTAATAGATGCAATCAAATTTTGTCTGGGCAAAAACCTAGAAATAGATCATCCAATGGAAACAATAGATGTCAGTTTTTACTTATATACCATATTAAAGGATACCTTCTCAGTGAACTGAGAAAATATTGCCTAGGTGTAGCCAAATTTTTATCTTTGTAAATGTTCTAAAATAGAAGAGATTGTTTTGCCAGTTTTGGGCCCCTGAATTTTATGCCCTCTTAAAAACTGGTTTTAAGTTTAGAGTGAGCTCTAAGTCCAAGATTCACAGTCATGAAACTTAGTTGCAGAAGTGGGAAGAGATACTGGAGAGATGGTGGAGAACAGGTGTAATAGTTGTCACAGGAGCAAAGAGCCAAGAAGCCAGGTCACAACATATATGTTTGTTGTATGGGGGAGGAAGTCTAGTTTTGAGCACAAGAATAGTGTTATAGAGCTTTTGAGGGAGATAGTCCAATAACTCTGCATGAGATGAATTGGAGAGGAAAGACAGACCAGTTAATCTGGATATTCGCCCCAGATGAAGAGATAGTAGTCTAGATTAAGTAAGTGGCACTGGAGATGAAATGGCCAATCTGAACACTTTTCAGAGAAAAATTTGACATTAATAATCAAAGCTGACAAAAATCCACTCAGCTGATTTGGGATAATTCGCAGAGAGACTTGCCCCAGGGAGCAAGGCTGTGGCCTTAATTCATTTGGAGGTGGAGAAACTTGCCATGAAGAAGACACTGGACTTCAAGTAAAGAAGTCCTTGCTGCCACCTGTTTCCATGACTTGGTCCAAACTGTTTCCCATCACTGGGACTGAGAAATGAAGTCTACGTATCTGCCATATGTTTTCCTCTCTCCTTTTCTCATAATGTTTCCCTGCTTGCTTATCTTCTGTGCCCTACTTCCCAGCCCCCCTTATCACAGATCCATTACACAATCACATTCAGCAATAAATTGCATATCTACCATGTGCCAGGTACTGTAGGTAGATACTGAAGCTACAAAATAAGACACAGGTCCTATCCTTAGGGTCCATATTGCCTGATGGGGGAAGATAAACAGTTAAACAAGGGAGTATTGGATACTATGGGAGCCCAAAGGAGGGGTTCTGGTCTAGGCTAATGAACCAAAAAATATTCTTAAAGGAAGTGACAAATTAAATTGAGTCCTAAAGTATGAGAATTTAAGGGCCAAGGAAAAAGATGGGAGAATAGTTTTCAGGGGAGATAGACATGTGCAAGAAAAAGCCGATTTGTTTGAGGAGCTAAAAGTGACCTCAGTGCTGCTGTAGCCTAGAGTGTGAAGAGAGGAAATGAGGAAGGAGATGATGAGAATGAGGAGGTAGTCAGGGACCTGACCATGAAAGAACATGAATGTCTGCACTAGGGAGTTTGGACAATAAGAAACTCCTTCAGGGTTTAGTAACATGGGAGAGACACAAACAGATTTGTGCTTTAGGAAAATCACTCTGCCTGCTGTGTGGAAAGTAGATGGTTGGTACCAGAATGAAGGTAGCAAGACCAGTTAGGAGGCTGTTATTGTAATGGTGTTTGTGAGGATGGAGACAAGTGGATGGAATTGAGAGGAGACAGAGTCAACAGGACTCAGGGATTAATGAGTATAGGAAGTGAGGAAGAAGGTACTATAGGCAGAGGTTTGAGTATAAGAACAGGTTAAGGAAGACTTAATTTTCTGGTTTGATGGTGTCAAACCAGAGAGAGGAGTTCAGCTTTTGAGACAGTGACTTCAGAGTGTCTTTGGAACAGCCATGTGTGGATGTTCAACAAACAGTTGGATTTATGGGTTTGGAGTCCTGGGCTGGAGATAAATTTGAGAATCATCAATAAGTAGATGGTAAGATGGATAAGATGTTCCCATATGTTGGTTGATAAAAACACTCAAAGGCAGAAACCTAAGGCAAACCTCTCTATGTGGACAAAAGGAGTGCTCCCAACAGGAAACTGGGACAAAACAGCCAGGGAAGTAGGAGAAAAGTCAGGAGCCTGTGTGTTACAGAAGCCAGGCTGAAGAGTATTTCAAGAAGGAGTAGTCAAGAGTGTCAGGTACTGCCAATGAGTCAAACAAAATAATGGATAAAAAGTGACTACTGAATTTAGCAACAAGAAGGTGGTTGGAGTCTTTAATAAGAGTAGTTCCAATGAAGGACAGAAAACAGATTGTTTCCTAGATCCCAACCCATGGGATGGTGAATGGGAGTGAATTGAGGAGGGCGTGAGAGATGAGGATGTGAAAATGGTGAGTGTAGATAACGCTTTCCAAAAAGTTTGATTGTGAAGAGGAGAAAAGATTATGGAGCCAAGCTAAGAGGAAATTTGTGTATGTTTAAATACTGGTGGGCAAGAGTCCCCAAATGGGCAGGTTTAGGACTCAGAAAATCAGAAAACAGCTAGCCTTAGTCAGGAGGTAGGCCACTTTGTCCATTGTTTCGGGAGGAAGAAAGGGAGGATGGACAGACATCCAAATGGGTTTTTAACTTGACAGGAAACCAAAGGACTTGTTCAGTGGTTTTTGTGTCCTCTGTGAAGCAGGAAGCAAAGTCATCTGCTGAAAGTCGGAGAGGAATAGAAATATCAGAGTTTGCAAGAGAGTGAAAAAGTTTCAAATAATCACTGTGGAGAAAGGAAAAGAAATCTGACTGGGGAGAGCAGGAATGGAAAGGAAAGCTGACTGTGGAGGGTCCAGTCAAGGCCAGAGACCCTGAATTTATGTTTAGCAACATTTAGTATAGACATGAGAAGACTTTTGAATTTATCCAGGGTTGAGGTTCTGCCACAAAAATGGAGTGGAAGGACAATGGGGCAAGAGAATTGAATATTTTATTTGGACAGTGATTAAAATAATGAAATCTAGAGACTCTGCATTGGACAAAGAAGCAAGTAAAGGGAGCTGGACAAGGAATTTAAGGTATTTATGATTGCACTGAGAACAAATTATGTAAAAAGGAAAAGCTGGAATCCAAATGTCTAATTCTAGTACTTCAGAAGTGAAGTGGTTATTGACGATACAACCCTTAGTGTGGTTATGCAAGTAGTTGGCAAAGTGGGAGAGATGACAAGGTAACTGGAAATAAGGAGGATGTGAGATGTCAAGGCATTGGTGGGTGATCTATATGGACCTTGGAATCTTCCAGGATAATGGCAGGACTTGGGGTGAAGAAGAGGCCAGAATGCCATGAGCCAGAATCTTCAACTGAAGAGAAGTAGGAAGTGTCACAGCACACCTAGCATGGTCCCATGCACATAGAAGCTGCTCAATAAGCCAAATTGCTTGATTCTTGTAATACATCTCCTCTACTAGATTTTAAGCTCGTTAAGGTAATGGACTATGTCTTGTTTTTCTGCTGTTTATAGTGCTTTTGTTATAGAGAAATGGAATCTTAGAACAGGAGGAACCTGCAGGAGATCCTCTGAACTAGTGGTTTTCAAACTTCTACCTTCTAAACTTTGAGCTCTCTGGGGAGGGGGGCTCAGAAACTACCTTGGGAGATGAGGGGAGCCTGATGAGTGGGACTGTGAGCCTTCTGCTCCCATTTCAACCGAAGATCCACTCTCAGCTGTTTCATATGTGGGGTTCTATGTAAGATTTTACTTCGAGAAAGGGTCCACAGCTGAGATAAGTTTGAGAACCACTTTATTTAGCTAAGTCTTCTCTTTCCACAGAAGAGGTCTCAGACCAAGAGAACAAAAATGACTCTTTCATTCACAGTCATGCACTTAGCAAGTTATTGGCAGGACTGGGTGAGGTCCCAAGTCTCCTGAGTCAGGAGAAGTTACTACTTTATCCGCTTTGGAAAGGGTATAGTCACAAATGTCCCAATGGCCAGAAGGTGCTGGAACACTTGGTTTCTAAGTCAGTTGTTGTGAAAAAGAGCTTTATGCAGTTAAAAAATTGCTCAGGGCTTTAGTCTCAGTATATGCATAACATGAGGGTGGGATGGGAGGGAGAATGAAGCCCCAGTCTGTCTTGTTCTGGACTGTCTCCAGTGTATAGAATAATACCTGATACATAGTAGATACTCAAAAAATTTTGAATGAATGGAATTCCCACTATTCCCACTATGTACTTGAGGCTGAAGCCAGAGTTGGACTTCCAGTGGCAGCCCCAAACTTACAGAGCTTAGCTGAACTCAGCCTGGGTTTGCTGTATTAGGAAGCTTGGGCCAGAACAGCTGGCAGCTTCCCCTTGACGTTAATGCCTTAATGAGCTTTATTTTTTTCTAATATGCTCTCATTTACCACCTCATTGCATCCTTACTATCTTTATCAAGAATTGTTTGATGAATGTTCAACTTGATTTCCATTTCCAGTTCAATTTCACAGTGAGTTTATATCCATTTCACAAATGTATTTTTCCTCTTCCTTTAAAGAAAGTATTCCTTCCCCAGCCCAATCCATTTAGTGAATAGCCCCTCCATTCACACAGTCGATTAAGCCAAAACTAGGAGTCATCGTTGGTTCCTACCCACTTCTAACCCATCAACGACTCTTGTCAGTTCTACCATGAAAATATAAAATATTTAATCTGTCTATTTCTATCTATATCTCCACTGCCACTACCCTACTCCATGACACTGGTATCACTCACTGGGACTATCACAATACCTTCCTAACTGGCTTCCCTTCTTCTATACCTCTTTCCCAGTCCATTCTCTATAGAACAGCCAAAGTGGTCTTTGAAGAATGCAAATTGAATAATATTACTCCCTCTCTTAAAAACCTCTCAATGGGAGACCTTCAAGATGGCAGAAGAGTAAGACATGGAGATCACCTTCCCCCCCACAAATATATCAGAAGTACATCTACATGTGGAACAACTCATATAGAACACCTACTGAATGCTGGCAGAAGACCTCAGACTTCCCAAAAGGCAAGAAGCTCCCCATGTACCTGGGTAGGGCAAAAGAAAAAAGAAAAAACAGAGACAAAAGAATAGGGACGGGACCTGCACGTCTGGGAGGGAGCTGTGAAGGAGGAAAAGTTTCCACACACTAGGAAACCCCTTCACTGGCGGAGCCGGGGTTGGGGGGTGGGTGGCACGGGGAAGCTTCAGAGCCACAGAGGAGAGCGCAGCAACAGGGATGCAGAGGGCAAAACAGAGAGATTCCCACATGGAGGATCGGTGCCGACCAGCACTCACCAGCTTGAGAGGCTTGTCTGCTCACCTGCCAGGGCGGGTGGGGACTGGGAGCTGAGGCTCAGGCTTTGGAGGTCAGGCCCCAGGGAGAGGACTGGGGTTGGCTGCGTGAACACAGCCTGCAGGGGGCTAGTGCACCACAGCTAGCCAGGAAGGAGTCCAGGAAAAAGTCTGGACCTGCCCAAGAGGCAAGAGACCATTGTTTCGGGGTGTGCGAGGAGAGAGGATTCAGAACACCACCTAAACAAGCTCCAGAGACGGGTGCGAGCCGTGGCTATCAGCACCGACAGGAGAGACAGGCATGAAATGCTAATGCTGCTGCTGCAGCCACCAAGAAGCCTGTGTGCAAGCACAGGTCACTGTCCACACTGCCCCTCCAGGGAGCCTGTGCAGCCCTCCACTGCCCGGGTCCCGTGAACCAGGGACAACTTCCCCGAGAGAACACACGGCGTGCCTCAGGCTGGTGCAACGTCACGCTGGCCTCTGCCGCCACAGGCTCGCCCCACACTTCGTACCCCTCCCTCTCCCTGGCCTGAGTGAGCCAGGGCCCCCTAATCAGCTGCTCCTTTAGCCCCGTCCTTTCTGAGCGAAGAACACATGGCCTCAGGTGACCTACACGCAGAGGAAGGGCCAAATCCAAAGCCGAACCTCAGGAGCCGTGTGAACAAAGAAGAGAAAGGGAAATCTCTCCCAGCAGCCTCAGGAGCAGCGGATTAAATCTCCAGTCAACTTGATGTACCCTGCATCTTTGGAATACCTGAATAGACAACGAATCATCCCAAAATTGAGGAGGTGGACTTTGGCAGCAACGATATATATATTTTTTTCCTTTTTCTCTTTTTGTGAATGTGTATGTGTATGCTTCATTGTGTGATTTTGTCTGTATAGCTTTGCTTTTACCACTTGTCCTAGGGTTCTGTCTGTCTCGTTTTTTCCTTTTGTTTTGTTTTTTTAGTATAGTTCTTAGCACTTGATATCATTGGTGGATTTGTTTTTTAGTTTGGTTGCTCTCTTCTCTCTCTTTTTTCTTTTTTGTATTACTCTTTAATTTTTTTTTTTTTTCCCACGGCATGTGGGATCTTCCCAGACTGGGGCACGAACCCGTGTCCCCTGCATTGGGAGGTGGACTCTCAACCACTGCACCACCAGGAAAGCCCCTACTCTTTAATTTTTAATAATTATTTTTATTTTTTATTTTAATAACTTTATTTTCTTTCTTTCTTCCTTCCTTTCTTCCTTTCTCTCTCTCTCTCTCTCTCTCTCTCTCTCTCTCTCTCTCTCTCTCTCTCTCTCTCTTTCTTTCTTTCTTTCTTTCTTTCTTTCTATCCTTTTCCCTTTTCTTCTGAGCTGTGTAGCTGACAGGGTCCGGGGGCTCCAAATGAGTGTCAGGCCTGTGCCTCTGAGATGGGAGAGCCAAGTACAGGACATTTGGCCACCAGAGACCTCCCAGCTCTGCGTAATACCAAATGGTGAAAGCTCTCCCAGAGATCTTCATCTCAACGCTAAGACCCACCTCCACTCAACCACCAGCAAGTCACCGTGCTGGACACCCTATGCCAAACAACAAGCAAGACAGGAACACAACGGCATGCATTAGCAGAGAGGCTACCTAAAATCATAATAAGGTCACAGACACCCCAAAACACACCACCAGACAGGGACCTGCCCACCAGAAACACAAGATCCAGCCTCATCCACCAGAACATAGGCACTAGTCCCCTCCATCAGGAAGCCTACACAGCACACTGAACCAACCATAGCCACTGGAGACAGACACCAAACACAACAGGAACTACGAACCTGCAGCCTGCGAAATGGATACCCCAAACACAGTAAGCTAAGCAAAATTAGAAGACAGAGAAACACACAGCAGATGAAGGAGCAAGTTAAAAACCCACCAGACCTAACAAATGAAGAGGAAATAGGCATTCTCCCTGAAAAAGAATTCAGAGTAATGACAGTAAAGATGATCCAAAATCTTGTAAATAGAATGGAGAAAATACAAGAAACATTTAACAAAGACCTAGAAGAACTAAAGAGCAAACAAACAATGATGAACAACACAATAAATGATATTAAAAATTCTCTAGAAGGAATCAATAGCAGAATAACTGAGGTGAAGAACGGATAAGTGACCTGGAAGATGAAATAGTGGAAATAACTACTGCAGAGCAGAATAAAGAAAAAAGAATGAAAAGAATTGAGGACAGTCTCAGAGATCTCTTGGACAGCATTAAATGCACCAACATTCGAATTATAGGGGTCCCAGAAAAGGAAGAGAAAAAGAAAGGGACTGAGAAAATATTTGAAGAGATTATAGTTGAAAACTTCCCTCATATGGGAAAGGAAATAGTTAATCAAGTCGAGGAGGTACAGAGAGTCCCATACAGGATAAATCCAAGGAGAAACACACCAAGACACATATTAATCAAACTACCAAAAATTAAGTACAAAGAAAAAATTTTAAAAGCAGCAAGGGAAAAGCAACGTATAATATAAAAGGGAATCCCCATAAGGTTAACAGCTGATCTTTCAACAGAAACTCTGCAAGCCAGCAGGGAGTGGCAGGACAGATTTAAAGTGATGAAAGGGAAAAACCTACAAGAAAGATTATTCTACCCATCCAGGATCTCATTCAGATTTGACAGAGAAATTAAAATCTTTACAGACAAGCAAAAGCTAAGAAAATTAAGCACTACCAAACCAGCTCTACAACAAATGCTAAAGGAACTTCTCAAGGCAGGAAACACAAGAGAAGGAAAAGACCTACAATAACAAACCCAAAACAATTAAGAAAATGGGAATAGGAACATACGTATCGATAATTACCTTAAATGTAAATGCTGCCATCAAAAGACATAGACTGGCTGAACGGATACCAAAAAAGACCCGTATATATGCTGTCTACAAGAGACCTACTTCAGACCTAGGGACACGTACAGACTGAAAGTGAGGGGTTGGAAAAAGATATTCCATGCAAATGCAAATCAAAAGAAAGCTGAAGTAGCAATTCTCATATCAGACAAAATAGACTTTAAAATAAAGACTATTACAAGAGACAAGGACACTACATAATGATCAGGGGCTCAATCCAAGAAGAAGATATAACAATTGTAAATATTTATGCACCCAACATAGGAGCACCTCAGTACATAGGCAAATACTACCAGCCATAAAAGGGGAAATCGACAGTAACACAATCATAGTAGGGGACTTTAACACCCCACTTTCACCAATGGACAGATCATCCAAAATGAAAATAAATAAGGAAACACAAGCTTTAAATGACACATTAAACAAGATGGACTTAATTGATATTTATAGGACATTCCATCCAAAAACAACAGAATAGGGATTCCATGGTGGCACAGTGGTTAAGAATCTGCCTGCCAATGCAGGAGACACGGGTTCGGGCCCTGGTCTGGGAAGATCCCATATGCCGCGGAGCAACTAAGCCTGTGTGCCACAACTACTGAGCCTGCGCTCTAGAGCCTTCGAGCCACAGCAACTGAAGCCTGCGAGCCTAGAGCCCATGCTCCGCAACAAGAGAAGCCACCGCAATAAGAGAAGTCACCGCAATGAGAAGCCCGTGCACCACAACAAAGAGTGGCCGCTGATCACCGCAATGAGAAGAAGGCTGTGCACAGCAATGAAGACCCAATGCAGCCAAAAATAAATAAATTTATAAAAAACAAAAACAAAAACAACAGAATACACTTTCTTCTCAAGTTCTCATGGAACATTCTCCAGGATAGGTCATATCTTGGGTCACAAATCAAGCCTTGGTAAATTTAAGAAAATTGAAATCATATCAAGTATCTTTTCTGACCACAAGGCTATGAGACTAGGTATCAATTACAGGAAAAAAAATCTGTAAAAACTACAAACACATGGAGGCTAAACAATACACTACTTAATAATCAAGAGATCGCTGAAGAAATCAGAGAGGAAATCAAGAAATACCTAGAAACAAATGACAATGAAAACATGATGGCCCAAAACCTATGGGATGCAGCAAAAGCAGTTCTAAGAGAGAAGTTTATAGCAATACAGTCCTACCTCAAGAAACAAGAAACATCTCAAATAAACAACATAACCTTACACCTAAAGCAATTAGAGAAAGAAGAACAAAAATCCCCAAAGTTAGCAGAAGGAAAGAAATCATAAAGACACAGCAGAAACAAATGAAAAAGAAATGCAGCAGACGATAGCAAACATCAATAAAACTAAAAGCTGGTTCTTTGAGAAGATAAACAAAATTGATAAACCATTAGCCAGACTCATCAAAAAAAAAGGGAGAAGCTTCAAATCAGTAGAATTAGAAGTGAAAAAGGAGAGTAAAAACTGACACTGCAGAAATACAAAGGATCATGAGAGATTACTACAAGCAACTATATGCCAATAAAATGGACAACCTAGAAGAAATGGACAAATTCTTAGAGAAACGCAACCTTCCAAGACTGTACCAGGAAGAAATAGAAAATATAAATAGACGAATCACAAGCACTGAAATTCAGACTGTGATTAAAATCTTCCAACAAACAGAAGCCCAGGATCAGATGGCTTCACAGGTGAATTCTATCAAACAGTTAGAGAAGAGCTAACACCTATCCTTCTCAAACTCTTCCAAAATATAGCAGAGGGAGGAACACTCCCAAACTCATTCTACAAGGCCACCATCACCCTGATAGCAAAACCAGACAAAGATTTCACAAAGAAAGAAAACTACAGGCCAATATCACTGATGAACATAGATGCAAAAATCCTGAACAAAATACTAGTAAACAGAACCCAACAGCACATTAAAAGGATCATACACCACGATCAAGTGGGGTTTATCCCAGGAATGCAAGGATTCTTCAATATACACAAATCAATCAATGTGATACACCATATTAACAAATTGAAGGAGAAAAACCATATGATCATGTCAATAGATGCAGAAAATCTTTCAACAAAATTCAACAGCCATTTATCATAAAACACCTCAAGAAAGTAGGCATAAAAGGAACTTTCCTCAACATAATAAAGGCCATATATGACAAACCCACAGCCAACATCATTCTCAATGGTGAAAAACTGAAACCATTTCCACTAAGATCAGGAACAAGAGAAGTTTGCCCACTCTCACCACTATTATTCAATAGGTTTGGAAGTCTTAGCCACAGCAATTAGAGAAGAAAAAGAAATAAAAGGAGGGCTTCCCTGGTGGCACAGTGGTTGAGAGTTCGCCTGCCGATGCAGGGGACACAGGTTCGTGCCCCAGTCCAGGAAGATCCCACATGCCACAGAGCGGCTGCGCCCGTGAGCCATGGCCACTGAGCCTGCACGTCCGCAGCCTGGGCTCCACAACGGGAGAGGCCACAACAGTGAGAAGCCTGCGTACCGTGAAACAAAACAAAACAAAACAAAAGAAATAAAAGGAATCCAAATCGGAAAAGAAGAAGTAAAGCTGTCACTGTTTCCAGATGACATACTATATAGAGAGAATCCTAAAGATGCTACCAGAAAATTACTAGAGCTAATCAATGAATTTGGTAAAGTAGCAGGGTACAAAATTATTGCATAGAAATCTGTTGCATTCCTATACACTAATGATGAAAAATCTGAAAGAGAAATTAAGGAAACACTCCCATTCACCATTGCAACAAAAAGAATAAAATACCTAGGAATAAACCTACCTAAGGAGACAAAAGACCTGTATTCAGAAAACTATAAGACACTGATGAAAGAAATTAACGATGATACAAGCAGAGAGATATACCATGTTCTTGGATTGGAAGGATCAACATTGTGAAAATGACTATACTATCCAAAGCAATCTACAGATTCAATGCAATCCCTATGAAACTACCAATGACATTTATCACAGAACTAGAACAAAAAATTTCACAATTTGTATGGAAGCACAAAAGACCCTGAATAGCCAAAGCAATCCTGAGGAAGAAAAACAGAGCTGGAGGTATTAGGCTGACTTCAGGCTATACTCCAAAGCTACAGTAATCAAGACAGTATGGTACTGGCACAAAAACAGAAATAAAAACAGAAATATAGATCAGCAGAGCAGGATATAAACATATGGTCACCTTATCTTTGATAAAGGAGGCAAGAATATACAATGGAGAAAAGATAGCCTCTTCAATAAGTGGTGCTGGGAAAACTGGACAGCTACATGTAAAAGAATGAATTTAGAACACTCCCTAACACCACACACAAAAATAAACTCAAAATGGGTTAAAGACCTAAATGTAAGGTCAGACACTATAAAACTCTTAGAGGAAAACATAGGCAGAACACTCTATGACATAAATCACAGCAAGATCCTTTTTGACCCATCTCATAGAGAAATGGAAATAAAAACAAAAATAGGGCCTCCCTGGTAGCACAGTGGTTGAGAGTCTGCCTGCCGATGCAGGGGACATGGGTTCGTGCCCCAGTCCGGGAAGATCCCACATGCTGCGGAGCGGCTGGGCCTGTAAGCCATGGCCGCTGAGCCTGTGTGTCCGGAGCCTGTGCTCCGCAATGGGAGAGGCCACAGCAGTGAGAGGGCCACGTACCGCAAAAAAAATAAAAAGAAAAAGAAAATAAATAAACAAATGGGACCTGATGAAACTTAAAGCTTTTGCACGGCAAAGGAAACCATAAACAAGATGAAAAGACAACTCTCAGAATGGGAGAAATTATTTGCAAATGAAGCAACTGACAAAGGATTAATCTACAAAATTTCTAAGCAGCTCATGTAGCTCAATATCAAAAAAACAACCCAATCCAAAAATGGGCAGAAGAGCTAAATATACAATAGATATACAGATTGCCAACAAACACATGAAAGAATGCTCAACATCACTAATCATTATAGAAATGCAAATCAAAACTACAATGAGGTATCACCTCACACCAGTCAGAATGGCCATCATCAAAAAATCTACAAACAGTAAACGCTGGAGAGGGTGTGGAGAAAATGGAACCCTCTTGCACTGTTGGTGGGAATGTAAATTGATACAACCAGTATGGAGAACAGGGTGGAGGTTCCTTAAAAAACTAAAAATAGAACTACCATACGACCCAGCAATCCCACTACTGGGCATATACACTGAGAAAACCATAATTCAAAAAGAGTCATGTACCCCAATGTTCATTGCAGCTCTGTTTACAATAGCCGGGACATGGAAGCAACCTAAGTGTCCATCGACAGATGAATGGATAAAGAAGATGTGGCACATATACCCAATGGAATTTTCCTCAGCCATAAAAAGAAGTGAAATTGAGTTATTTGTAGTGAGGTGGATGGACCTAGAGTCTGTCATACAGAAGGAAGTAAGTCAGAAAGAGAAAAACAAATACTGTATGCTAACACATATATATGGAATCTAAAGAAAAAAAATGTTTATGAAGATCCTATGGACAGAACAGGAATAAAGACTCAGACACTGAGGCTGGACTTGAGGACATGGGGAGGGGTAAGGGTAAGCTGGGACAAAGTGAGAGAGTGGCATGGACTTTTATATACCACCAAATGTAGAATAGATAACTAGTAGGAAGCAGCCACATAACACAGGGAGGTCAGCTCAGTACTTTGTGACCACATAGAGGGTGGGTTAGGGAGAGTGGGAGGGAGATGCAGGAGGGAGGAGATATGGGGATATATGTACATGTATAGCTGATTCACTATGTTATAAAGCACAAACTAACACACCATTGTAAAGCAATTATACTCCAACAAAGATGTTAAAAACAAAAAAACCTCTGAATGGCTTCTTAATGCACTTAAAATCCAAACTTTTACCATGACCTCTAATGCCCTCTGCAACTTGGCCTCTGCCTGCCTCTCCAATTTCATCATTGTGCCATTCATGTACAATGTCTTGTTTATCATACAGTCTTTCAGATCCTCTAACCCTTCAAGCACTTTCCCTCTTTAGGAACTTTGTACTGAAAAGTTCCCTTGTCCAGAATGCTCCTCCGCCAGCTTTCCATGTGGCTAACTCCTTCCTACCTTTTCAGAGAGGCAATCAGTAACTGCCACGTTAGGGAAAATCCTACATCCTGCTCTAGCATGTCACCTTGTTTAGAGGTGACTTATCATGATCTGTAATTATCTTGTTTATTGTTTGTCCTCATATTCCTCCTCTGTGTGTTCTATGAGAGCATGGACCTGGCTGTCTTGGTCACCATTGAGTCCTTAACGCATAGAACAGTGCTTGGCGTATAAGTGATATTTGGTAAATATTTGTTGAATTAATTAACATTTTTTTCCCTTTCCTCTCTGAAAACAGAGTTCTATCACTAGCCACTCTTCTGTTCTACTAGGCTTTAGTTTTAATTGTACCTTGTCCTTGTAGGTTATCAAAATGCCTTCACATTTTACTTCTTAAGATCCCAGAAATCTTATGAGTAGGGCAAGGCCACTTTACAAATGAAGAGGCTGAGACTCTGAGAGATTTTGCCTTGTCAAACGTTGCATAAATAATAGGTGGAAGATCCAGGACGAGAACCCATGGCTTCTACTATTATAGTCTCTTTCTTGAATCTCTGTACAGGTTAAGACTGCTATGTATCTGGGTTACTAGAAAAGGAACGGAATAATCATGCTGCCTAGGCACCTCCTACTAGTTGAAGACTGGTGACAATTACAAAATTATAGAATGATATAAAAATAACAGAGGGGGTGAGTTTCAGTCAGAACTCGGTAAATAAAGATTAAGAGCTACGTTAGAGGGGAGAAGAAATTTGAGAGTCATGGTGGGTTCTCTAGTCCGTAAGGTGTAGGTATACTGACTACAGGGCGTGTTCTCAGTTCCATGTTATTTTTGGCTAGTGGTCTACTTTTGCCCATGCAACTTTTACATTATTATTATTATCATCATCATATAAAATTAATAATAAAGTAATACATAGTTATATATATTACTTTTAAAAATCTGTTCAGTTTGCCTTTGGTTTCTAAGTCACATTTTCTCTTATACCTTTTGAAAGGATAAAGCCTGTTCTTTTTGGAGAGCATTTATTTTAACGAATTTCATCCTAATATATTAAGATCACTTTAAATTAAATTACTACATTCTAAAGTATTGCTAATTCTCCTTAATTAACTAATTTATATGAATGCAGTTCATTTATCCAGACCATTAGTAAAGATGTAAAATGACGTTAGCCCAGGATTATCCCCTGGAGAGCCCTGCTCATCATTCCCTCCAAGCCAAAGAAGACTCACTGACTGCCCTGCTCTAAATATGGGTTTACAGGTACATCTCATTTACCCACCTAAGAGGAGGACCATTTAAACTTTAAACTATGGAAACATAATGAAGGCTACTTCTCTTCTCCTATGACTACATGGCCACTATGCAACTATAGGAGGAAATTATATTAGGTCTGGCTAAATTTACTCTTTATAAAGTAATTCAACCCTCTAATTGTGACAAATCAAGCACCTTCATAGCTATAAACTTACATGACCAGTTTATAGATTTTTTATTTTTTAAAGTAAACTTTCTATTTTTGATATAATTGTAGATTCACATGCAGTTATAAAAAATAATAGAGATCCCATGTATCATTTACTGGTTTTCCCCAATGGTAACCTCTTGTAAAACTGTAGTACAGTATCATAACATGGATATTGACATGGATACAGTCAAGATACAGAACATTTCCATCACCACAAGGATTCCTCATGTTGCCCTTTTATAGCTACCCCCACTTCCTTCCCACTTCACCCCCTCCTTAACCCCTGGTGCTGTTCTATTCTAACTAGTCTATTCTCCATTTCTAAAAGTTTTTCATTTCAATGATGTTATATAAATGTATGCATACAATAATTAACATTTTAGGGTTGACTTTTTTCACTTAACATAATTCTCTGGAGATTCATCTAGGTTATTATGAGTATCAGTAGTTGGATACTTTTCATTGCTGTGTAGTATTACATGGTATGGATATACCATAGGTTTTTTTTAACCATTCATCCATTGAAGGATACCTGGGTTATTTCCAGTTCTGGCTATTATGAATAAAGCTGCTGTAAACATTCAAGCTTTTATGTGGACATAATTATTCATTTCTCTGGGATAAATCCCCAGGAGTGCAATTTTGGGTAACCTGGTACTTGCATATTTAATTTTAGTTAGTTGTGTTTTGTTTTGTTTTTTAAGAAATTGCCAAACTGTTTTCCAGAGTGACTATATCATTTTACTTTCCCACCAGCAGTGTATGAGTGATCCAGTTTTTCTGTATCCTCACTAGCATTTGGTGTTATCACTTTTAATATCTTTTGCCTATTTTCTAATTGGATTTGTTTTTTAATGTTAAATTTTGAGAGTTCTTTATAAAGTCTAGATACTTGTCCTTTGTCGGCTCTGTGACTTGCAAGTATTTTTCCCAGTCTATAGCTTGTCTTTTCATCCTCTTAACAAGGTTTTATCAGAGCAAAAAGCAATTTAATTTTGATTAGGTATCAGTTTTTCCTTTTATGGATCATACTTTTGATGTTAAATCTAAGAATTAGTTTCTCAACCTTAAATCTTGAATATTTTCTCCTATGTTTCATAGTTTTGCATTTAAGCCCATGATCTATTTTGAGTTAATTTTTGTATGTGGTATGAAACTTAGATAGGATTCTCTTTTTTTGCCTATAGATATTCAATTGCTTTAGCATCATTTCTTGAACAGGCTGTCTTTCTTCCATGGAATTGCTTTTGCACCTGTGACAAAAATGAGTTAGGCATTGTGAGTTTCTGCTTCTGGGTTCTCTAATTCTATTCCATTGATCTATGTGTCTAGCCACTAATATCATACAATCTTGACTGCTGTAGCTGTATAATATAGTTTTGAAATTGGATAGACTGATTCCACTTTATTCTTTTTCAAAATTGTTTAGCTATCTAGTTCCTTTGCCTTTACATATAATGTTAGAATAATCTTGTCTGTAGCTACAAAAAATCTTGCTGGAATTTTGATATGAATTATTTTAAATCTGTATATAAATTTAGGGAGAACTGACATCTTTTCCTATGTAGAATCGTCCAATCCATGGACACAGTATGTCCTACATTTATTTAGATATTCTTTTATTTCTTTCACCAGCATATTATAGTTTTCAGCAGACAAGACCTATACATGTTTTGTTGATGTACACTAAGTATTTCATTTTTCTGAGCAATTATAAATGGTGTTGTATTTTAAATTTCAGTGTCTATGTGTTCATTGCTAATATACAGAAATACAATTATTTATCTTGCATCCTGTGACATTTCTGAACTTGCTTATCTGTTTTAGGCTCTTTTTTATTTTTTTAAATGTTTCTTGGGATTTTCTACATAGACAATCATATCATCTGAAAATCATGCAATTTCAGATTCTTTCATCTTTTCCAATCTGTATGCCTTTTACTTCCTTTTTTGTCTAATTGCACTAGCTAGAACTTCCAGCAATATGTTGAATAAAACTAATGAATGTGAATATCTTTGTCTTGTTTCCAATCTTATCAGGAAGGCTTTCAGTTTTCACCATTAATACAATATTAGCTGTTTGGTTTTTGTCAAATTGAAGAAGTTTCTCTCTATTTCTGTTTTTCTAAGGTTTTATCATAAATGAGTATACATTTTATCAAATGGTTTTTCAGTATCAATTGATATAGCTGATTTTCTATCTAGTTGTTCTATCAGTATTTGAGAGGGCTGTTGAAGTCTCCAACTATAATTGTGGATTTGTCTATTTCTCCTTTCAGTTATTCAGTTTTTACTCCAAATACTTTACAGCTGTGTTGTTTGGTGCATACACATTTAGGATTGCTATGTCTTCTTGGTGAATTGACCCTTTTATCATTATATAATGTCCTTCTCTTTTTCTTTCTTTTAATTTTCTTATTTCTGAAGTCTACTTTATCAGATATTAATATAGATTCTCTTGCTTTATTTTTATTAATATTTGCATGATATGCCCTTTTCATCCATTTTTGCCTTCACCCTGCTTATATTATTATATTTGAAATGAGTTTTTGTAAATGGCATTTAGTTAGGTCTTGTTTTTTAATCCACTCTGCCAATCTCTGTCTTTTGATTGGTGTGTTTGGCCAAATTACCATTAATGTAATTATTGGTATATTAGAACTTAAGTTTGCTATTTTAAAAATATTTATTTATTTGGCTGCATTGGGTCTTAGTTGCGGCATGCGGGATCGTTGTTGCAGCATGTCGGATCTTTCGTTGCGGCATGTGGGTTTCTCTCTACTTGTGGTGTGTGGGCTCTAGAGCTTGCAGGCTCAATAGCCCCACAGCATATGGGATCTTAGTTCCCCAACCAGGGGTCGCACCTGCATCCTCTGCATTGGAAAGTGGATTCTTAACCACTGGACCACCAGGGAAGTCCCAGTTTGCTATTTTTTCATTTTTGATTTTCTATTTGTTCTCTCTGTTATTTGCATCTGTTTTCTGTTTTATGCCTTCCTGTGGGTTATATGAACACTTTCTAATAATTCCATTTTGATTCTTCTATAATGTTTTTGAGTGTGCTTCTTTTTATAGCTTTACAGTGATTGCTCTAGGCATTACTTTTTACACACACACACACACACACACACACACATTTTACCAGTTTGAATGAAATGTAGAAACCTTACCTCCCTTTATGTCCCTTTACCCTCCCCAATTTGTCTTAAAATTTTTCTCTACACATATTTAGAACCACATCAAACAGTACTATATTTTTGCTTCAACCATCATACAGAATTTAGGAAACTCAAAAGGAGAAGTAAAATGTATTTATCCAGATTTTTACTCTTTCTGTCCTTCCTTCCTGATGTTCCAGTATGCCTCCTTTTATCATTTCCTATGTGTATAGAGAATTTCCTTTAGCCATTCTTTTAGAGTAGTTCTGCTAGTGGCATATTCTCTTGATTTTTCTTCATCTGTGAACGTCTTGATTTCCTCTTCATTCCTGAAGAATATTTTCACTGGGTATAGGACTCTATAGGACTCTAGGTTGACAGTTCTTTTCTTTCAGCATATGAAAAATGTTATGCCACTTCCTTCTGATCTCTGTAGTTTCTGATGAGAAGTCAGCTGTCATTTGAATTGTTTTTCCCTTTCTGTAATGTAATGTTTCTCTCTTGCTGCTTTCAAGGTTTTTTTATTTGTCTTTAGTTTTCAGAAATTTGACTGTGATGTTTTTTGGTATGGTTTTCTTTAGGTTTATCCTGTTTGGAGCTCACTCAGCTTCTTGAATCTGTATGTTTATGTCTTTTGGGAAGGTTGTAGCCATTATTTCTTCATGTACTTTTTCTGTCCTGCCTATTCTCCTTTCCTTCCGGGATCCATAACAAAAGCATTAGATCTTTTATTATAGCCCCACAGTTCCCAGAGGCACTGTTTTTTTGTTTTTTGTTTTGTTTTGTTTTGTTTTTTTCGTTTTTCCCCAGTCTATTTTCTCTCTGTTTTTCAGATTGGGTAATTTCTATTCTTCTGTCTTCAGGCTCACTGATTCTTTTGTCAGTCCTCTCCATTCTGCTATAGATTCTATCCGTTGAGTTTTAAAATTCTGTTTATTGTATTTTTCAATTCTAAAATTTCCATTTTGTTCTTTCTTATATCTTCTATTTCTTTGCTGAGACTCTAGTTCTGAGACTTTCTATTTTCTCATTTGTTTCAAATGTGTTCATAATTGCTCATTGAATTATTTTTATGATGTCTGATTTCAAATATTTGTTAAATAATTCTGTCATCATGATTTTGTCATCTAATTGTTGCCTTTTCTCATTCAAGTTGAGATTCCTGGTTCTTGGTATGATGAGTAATTTTAGATTGAAATCTGAATATTTGGGGTATTATGTTATAAAACTCTAGGTCTTGTTTTAACCTTCTATTTAGCTGGCTTCTTGTGATACCACTCTGGCAGGGTATGTGGAGGGGGGTGCTCTCTACCCCAGATTGGGGTAGAAGTCCAGGTTCCCCACTCAGCATCCATGGACATCCAAGGAAAGAGGGGCTCCTCATTACTGCTGGTCATGGTGGGAGTTCCTACTCCGCACTAGGTCTGTGCTTGGACTGCTCTGACTGTGATGGTGAAGGATGCCTTGTTACTGCTCTCTACTTGGCCTCCATGATATCATGAGCAGGGCAGTGGTAAAAGTCCTGACTCTCCACTAGGCCTCCTCTGAAACTACCCCGGTAAAGAGAAGGGTATCTCCTTACTGCCAGGTGGGGGTGGAAGTCCATACTCCCCATGTCTGGTACTGCCTGGCAGGGATGAAAGTCCCTCCTCCCCACTGGCCTCTGACACTACCTGCAGCAGGGGAGTTGTGCCTCATTTTCCTGGTGAAAGTGGAAATGTGGGCTCCCAGTTTGACCTTTGCTGACATGAGTGGGGTGGAGCCACAGTTTTTTCTATGGCGTTTGGCTGGAATAAAGTGCGTAATGTCTGAAAGTTTTCTTTCTTGCTTGGTTGTCCTTTTCTTGGTCCTCTGTATAGAGTAAAAAGCCTTTTGTCTATGCTTGGTGTTGTCTAGGTTGCCAGCTTCTTCAGCTTTAAGTCTAGGATATATGAGGCTACAAGAAAACCTAGGAAACCACAACCATGTGGTTCTTCAGGTCCTGAGTTACCTAGCTGATCTGACTTCTTTCTATCTTTCAGAGTCTTCTTATGTTTGTTTTATATATAATGTCCAGGGTTTTTAGTTGTACTTGGTAGGAGAAATAGGGAAAAGTATGTCTACTTTATCTTCCTGAATGCAGAAATGAGTTTTCCCATTTAAAAAAAATAATAGGTGTATGTTTGCATTTTCCCAGTCTTCAAGTATATCTAGCTTCCATTGGGCGTAGGACAAGGAAAAGAGTTTATGGAGGATGGAAAGAATCGTTATTTTATCAGAAATTTATTTTTAAAGCATTTTACTTTTTATCTCATGTTTTTAATCATTTAAATATATTACCTCTAAAAAACTGCTGAGTTCACAATAAAATATTTAATTCATTTTTATACAGTGTTAAAGGAATTTTAGGGCTTCCCTGGTGGCGCAGTGGTTGAGAGTCCGCCTGCCGATGCAGGGGACACAGGTTCGTGCCCCGGTCCGGGAAGATCCCACGTGCCGCGGAGCGGCTGGGCCTGTGAGCCATGGCCGCTGAGCCTGCGCGTCCGGAGCCTCTGCTCCGCAACGGGAGAGGCCACAACAGCGAGAGGCCCGTGTAATGCCGAAAAAAAAAAAAAAAAAAGGAATTTTAAAAGGGAAAAAACTCCATAGACACAATTTTTCCTGTGTTCCTTTCCAGTTTTTTCTATATTTACATTTCCCATAGTATGTGTTATGTTTATACACATATATATATACATATATATTATTTATTGTTCCACCATCTTACTTTAATAAGTATTTAATGTTGATGAATAGTCTTCATACCACTTTCAATTTGGTTTATCTTTAATCCTCTTAGCCATTTCTGTGTCTCCATTTAATCACTATTTTGAATACCATGCTTCTGAGCATTATTTTATAATCAGCTTTTTTCTTCTTGTCAGTTATTTTATTTCAGTAAATTCATTGGTATGCAATTATTCAGTCAAAAGATCTGAACACTTTTATGGCTCTTCATCTGTATTGCCAAACTGCCTTCTTGAAGAATTTGAGCACCAACTATAATTTGTGAAGCATCCTGTGCTAGGCCCCACAGTACCTGGAACAAATTTAAGATTAAGGGAATAAAAATAAAATAAGCATACTTGTGTTCACTGTACTTTTCATTCATACTCTCTAACTGTGAAAGGTACATTCCCTCCCCTTGGCTTCTATGTCTTACAGCCTTTTAGTTTTCCTCCTCCCTCTCTGGCTTCTGAGTCTCCTCTTCAGGCCTCTTCCCTCTGCTTGTTCCTCACAAGTCTTTAGGCTTCTGTCCAGAATGATCCTCCTCCTCTTACTTTCCCGCTTCTCCCTGGCTCATCTTATCTAATCCCAAGGTTTCTGCTCACATTCCTCTGTATCTGTGTCTTCACCCCAGGCATGTCTCCAGTCTATACCTATATTCCCCCTTCTTGGGCTACCATCCACTTGCCCATTTGCCCCAGTCAGAAATCCAGGTGTCACTCATTATTCCTTTTTCTCCCTCACCTGCCACATCCAGCAAATGACAGATCCTATCAATATTGCCTTCTAAATATCTCTAGAATCCATTCCTCCTTTCCATTCCCACCATCCTATTCTAGTCACCGTTGTTTAGTACGCAGATCACAACAATCTCTCAACTGGTTTCCCTGCCACACAGATTACAAATGATGTTTCTAAAGCACACTCTCTCTTTTGCCTCTGGGCTTTTACCTATCTTATTTATTAAGTCATCCAACAACTCACCCTCCAACATATACACACACAAGCAAGTATGCACACATCCCTACCTTTACATTTGCCTAGCTTGTGCGTACTCATCCATCAGGCCTCAGATTACTTACTACTAACTTAATATAATCACTTGTTAACTTATCCTTATTTTTCACTAAATTGTAAGCTCCTTAGGGACAGGGATTATGTCCTATTGTAGCACTAGTGCCTGCCAAAGTGCCTGGCGCTTATTGAGTGATTTTTAGAAAATCTTTATAAGCTGTATCTGCCCAATGCCATACTAAAAGTTGAAAAAGTGAAAAACTCACTTAAACTGGTTGTTTGTCTATACCTGTAGACAAAAATCTATGACGGGTCATTTCCCTGAATATGAGTAAAAACGATATGACTCATTTGTTTTTAAAGTTTATTTCCAAGAATAAGATAACTGCTCTGCTATAGAATTCAAGTTGAAAATCTTGCTCACAGCACTTTCTTTACTGGTAGGTATTTTCCCTCCATATTCTGCTAGTATAATGAGCATTTTGATAGTCTTTTGTTATTATATTTGTGCTAAGTCCTGAATTAGGAGAAAGTAAGCAGAAGGAAATTCCAGAGGAGGCAGTAAAGGAGGGCACTTTTCCAAGAGAGGGACAGAAGGAGGAGGACTCACAGCAGAAACAAGATATGAAAGGTGAAGAACAGCAGTTGACCTTGAAGCCTGAGGAAGTCGTGAGGCTCAGAGAGGAGCTGAGCTGTATGAGTCAGAGCCTCCTTCAGTCTCAGAGCTCTGGGGATAGCTCAGATGACAGTAGCGTCCAGGTAGGTGTTATATAAACACGTGGTCTGACTGGCTCCATTTCCTCTGATCAGCTGTGGTTAGAGGCTTAATTTTTATATCACTATTAATGTATATTTGTTGAGCAATATCATAACCATGGCCCGAATGTTAATAAAGTAGCAACCAAAATCTCAGCTAAGCCCATCAGTTGATATATTTTATTATAAAGTGTTCAGCGGGAAGGAATGCTGATTGATTGTCAGTGTCTGCCCTGGGCAGGTGGGACAGAGAATGGCAGGATTTGTGCCGCATTTTCTGTTCCTGGTACCTAGGCTCAATATACAAAATACATAGTTTGCAGGGGAAAAGGCCACAGACTTGGAATTGTTTTAAATATGGCTATTGCTATTTACTAGAAATCTGCCTGCAGGAGAAATAAAAGGAGTGACTACACCCCAGTTCTTTTACCTCAATTTTATTGGTTCCCTCTTGTACAAATTAAGATTTCCCGGGCTTCCCTGGTGGCGCAGGGGTTGAGAGTCCGCCTGCTGATGCAGGGGACACGGGTTCGTGCCCCGGTCTGGGAAGATCCCACATGCCGCGGAGCGGCTGGGCCCGTGAGCCATGGCCACTGAGCCTGCGCATCCGGAGCCTGTGCTCTGCAATGGGAGAGGCCACAACAGTGAGAGGCCCGCGTA
>NW_006779881.1:531188-546177 GCF_000442215.2 Lipotes vexillifer | reverse complement strand
TCCCTACACACACTTTTCTAGGAATTATTTTGAGATCCATAGAGGGAGGGTTTGTACTCATATGTAAACCACATTCAGAAGACTGATAATATACATTTGAGAAGGGATTCAAGTGTACATTTAGAAAACAAGGAAGACTATTAGTAAAAGAAGTCAAAATATATTTGAAAAAAGGTTTGGATAGAGTGAAAACTAGGCAAGTCATAATAAACAAGGAAAATATATACCTGAAAGGAGATTCAGATACATTGGAATGAGAAGGAAGTCACTGGATTTGTTCAGAAGACCAAAAGGAAGTATGACATCACATATTCAAAAGGAGGTTGATTTTACATATCCCAGACAATCCCTTTATTGGGCAGTGGGCCAGTGTAGGAGGCTTGGGCAGAGGCTGAACACTGTGGTCACAAAGATGATAAAATCTTTGCTTATGAGCTTAAAATAATCAGTGAACTTTTAGAATAATGAAATTTACAGTATAAGAAGTCACACCCTGGTTAATTTATTAATTTTCTCTAATTTACCCTTTCCCATTATTTGAAGAATCATTTCTCAGTACTTGGGGGGGAGGTGAAAAACTGTTAAATATATAAAAACTCTCTGGGAAATCTGGGGAAATGGCCATTTTGTGAAAGAACAAATGTATATACCACATAGCCAGTAATTTTTTTCCATAATAATGACTTTGAATTATTGAAAGAAGTGTGTTATTCTTATTCATTTATTCAACCAGTATTAATTATTAATTGAGTATCAATTTTTTTTTTTTTTTTTTTTTGGCCATGCCTCACAGCATGCGAGATCTTAGTTTAGTTCCCCAACCAGGGATCTTAGTCCCTTGACCAGGGATCGAACCCATGCCCCCTGCAGTGGAAGCAGGGAGTCCTAACCACAGGACCACCAGGGAATTCCCATTAATTGTGTATGTATGATGTGCCAGGCCCTGTGTTAAGGTACATAATGGCAGTAAATGAGGTAGACATGGCCCGCATGGGAAAAAAATAACATTTGTGTTCTTTGGATTCACATTTCCCAAAACACTCACACACACGATTTTATTTACTTCTTTAAGCAAGCAAGGAAGAAAATACATTTTAGACAGAGTTTTGTCTGCAGTGTGCTGTGCAGTGATAATTTCAGAACCTCTTTCTGTGTATAAGGTTCTTTGACCTTCTAATAGCTATAGATTGTTCTACTTTTTAGTTCTTGTGTGTGTGTAGTTTTTAGTCTTCACCCCTGTTGTCAGATTATGGTGCTAATACTTTGCTGCTTTCCATGTGTACTGTCTTATTAATCTCATAATGTGAAAATTTAGGTAACTATAGGCTGATCCCAGACACCAGATTTTAAAGAATGCTCATAAATAGCAAATATATAGGGAAAAAACTGTGAGAGCCTCTATTATGAGTAACTGCGTGAGCTATATTGTTCATATGTGTTTTGTGACATCATTTGTGGCTGCTGATGGCCTTTGGGGGCTTAATTTCTGCTGTTCAACAGTATTCCTGGTGAGGTCGCAGTAGCTGAGTTCTAGATATTATTTTCCCACTATTCTTGAAACATATTTGAACCACCATTAATTATCTTAATTTTATAGGTTGAAAATGTAGTTTCACATTTTTTTACTATGCTCTAGGCACTATACTTAATACTCTGTGTATATTAAGCAATACAATGATGCAGAAATATTATTGTTGCCACTTTATAGATGAAGAAACTGAGGCTTTAGAGAGGTTAAATAATTGGCCTAGAATGACACTTTGTGGTAGAACCTGGTCTGTCTCCTTTACAGCCTGACCTTTTAACAGTTTTGTCATCTGCTTCCACTTGCTGAGAAACTCAAAGAAAGCATATAGTCCTCACGTCAAGCTAATTTTCTAAGGAAGGCTGGCAAGCTGGCTCCCAAAAGCCCTCCCAGGGTGTCTGTCTTAGATTATCTTGGTGAATTTATCTGTGATTTGCCCTTAGGCTTGCAGTCTCCAAAACTTTGATGTAATAGCCCCCCCCGCCCAAAATAGATCTGAGTCTTGGGGATACATTTACATTAAACCAAACTTTCAAGACTATTGGGTAAAATCAGAATATCAATTAGGTATTCTTCTGTAATAATGAATAAATATCACTTGAACATGTGTAGATGAACCGTGCATTTACCCATAGCGAGCTAACCAGGGACCTTAGATACTTGCAGCTCTTAAGACAAGCAAATTGGATCTAGATTGCCTTTCTGACTAAACCAAGACAGGAACTGAAGGGCTAACAGGACTTGGGGAATTCAGTGTGCCAATTCTGTTATAAGCAAGATAAACTAGAATAATGACATGGGCTTTTCAGAACGTCATGAACAGGAAGCACACTGGACCAGGACTCAGGAAACAGACAGTATCTTAACTATTGAACTGGAGAAGGTTGAATTCTTTGTCTACTCAGCATGGCTGTGTGTGCCTACCTTTCAGAAAATCTAAATAACCCCTCCTTTGGTCACGGGATTTTTATTGTGCCAGAGACACCTGGCAGGAGAGTGCGTTGTTGAGGAGTAACCGAAGGAGAATCATTGGGGAGTGAAAGGAAAGTGATGAGGAAACCTGGTAATTTAGTATCTCTCGCTAAATGTTCTCTTCCCCTTTGCCAACAGACACTATGCGCGCGTGTGCACACGCAACCCACACGCAACCCACATACACGTTCACACACTGCATCTTAATACGTTGACTCTTTGAACTCCCTATTTAAAGCACATTTTGCTCTAAAACTGCCCACGCTTCTGTTCCACTTCACTAATATGAAAAATAAGAAAGTTAATTTTCTATGTTTAATTACTTTTGTTCGCATAACTTCTTCAATATTTTCACTCTAATATAACAGGAGTTAAACTATATGAACATGTACAACTAGCCATACATGTAAAAGAGTAATTGGCTGTAGTTAAGCTAACTCCAAAAGCATTTACATGTGAATAATCACATTCCGACAGCTGGAACCCATGTTTTACCAACATTCTTTCAAATTGTCCATGTTCCCCTTGTAAAACGTTTGCTTTAGTATCCATCATCTGGAGAAAAACGGAAATACCAGCAGCAAGAGGAGCTACAGCAACTTCGCCAGAATTTGCACCGGCTCCAGATTCTATGCAACTCAGCAGAAAAGGAGCTTCGATATGAGCGAGGAAAGAACTTAGACTTAAAGCAGCATAACAGCTTACTTCAGGAAGAAAGCATTAAGGTAACTCCAGTGGGCGTATCCTTCATTTAAGAGTCTCGATTGCTCAATTTACCCTGGGAATAAAGGAATCAGAATTCCTCAACTTGATAATTCACGACAGAGTCCCCAGACGGGTAGACAGTGTGAACTATCTGGTAACTCCCTCCTTTAACTTCTCCCTACCGAGTAGGTACACAGCTCAATGGTTTCTCTGCTGCTGAAAGGCTGTGTGTGCTGTCAGCCTGTAAATATGAAAAGGTTTAAGTTACGCAGTCTTTTGAAATCACTACCTAGACCTTTTAGCCATTAGTAAATTTCAATGACCTGAACTAAATCACTGGTGGTACTGCCCTAGTTCTATCTCTGGATGTATTTGTCTCTAATAGATGCATTCATTATTATTGGTTGAATCAAATATCAGCTGCACCAAGGTACAAATCATGAGAGAGCAAAGTTGTTCTTCCTGACATGAGTGCATCAGAAATTTGGGGGAACACCCCCCAAACATGCTTGTTTTAAAATAATCTATATAGAACTGCCATCCACAGATTCATCTAAATTTTATGAAGCACAGGGGACTTCCCTAGCGGTCCAGTGGTTAAGACTTCATGCTTCGACTGCAGCGGGCACAGGTTCAATCCCTGGTCGGGGAACTAAGATCCCGCATGCCACACAGTGCAGCCAAAAAAAAGAGTAAGTTTTGTGAACCACAAAAATGTTCAAACTGAACCACCATGTAAAATAGAACTTTCTTTTAATTGTGGTTCACTTCTGTAAACATATACTAGTAACCTAATATAAGCCCCTATCTAAGATTCTGGAATTCAACATTCAACAAATATTTATTGAGCATCAGTCCTAAACAGGGCAGGCCATCTTGTCAATACTGAGGGTTTAATGATATGCAAAACAGACACAGTTCTTATCCCCTAGTGCAGGGGTCAGCAACCTTTGACCTATGGGTCAAATCCTGCCTGCCTTCCATTTTTGTAAATAAAGTTTTATTGGCACACAGCCATACCTGTTCATTGACATATTATTGACGGCTGCTTTTGCACTACCAAAGCAGATATGAGTAGTTCTGACAGAGACCATATGGCCCACAAAGGCTAAAATATTTACTCTCTGGCTCTTTATACGAAAGGTTTGCCACCCCTAGTGTAGCAGGATCAATGACCTTATTCAAAAAGCGACATAAAAATGGATTAAGAAAGGTCCCTACTTTTAAGGAGCTCACAGTCTAGTAGGGGAGATATGGAGGAAAACAAATAGTCATTTATTTCAAACTTCAAAGGAAGCCCTTTTGGGAGTTCTAAGATTATTTGGATAAACTTCTTCCCTATCCTCACCCTTCATTGTTTTTTGAATTTGATCATATTCCCTCAAGCCTTTGTAATTTTTTAAATAAATTTATTTATTTTTATTTTTGGCTGTGTTGGGTCTTCGTTGCTGTGCGCAGGCTTTCTCTAGTTGCGGTGAGTGGGGGCTACTCTTCATTGCGGTGTGCGGGCTTCTTATTGCGGTGGATTCTCTTATTGCAGAGCATGGGCTCTAGGCGTGCGGACTTCCATAGTTGTGGCTCGCAGGCTCAGTAGTTGTGGCTCGCGGGCTCTAGAGCACAGGCTCAGTAGTTGTGGCGCACGGGCTTAGTTGCTCCGCAGCATGTGGGATCTTCCCGGACCAGGGCTCAAACCCGTGTCCCCTGCATTGGCAGGCGGATTCTTAACTACTGCACCACTAGGGAAGCCCCAAGCCTTTGTAGTTTTAAATTAAATTCCAAATCTTTCTCACATTTCAAGACAACCTTTTACCTTTCCCTTCAAACATCTTTTTTAGACCATTTTAACTGTCCACTGTGAGCATACTCAAGCAATACTACATCTTTGTCAAGTCACAATGACAATAACAACAGATCATGACATCTTATATATGGTTGGCACCCTATAAATATTGTTGGTTAATGAACGAGTCCTTCAGCGATGGGTAAATGAGAGCTTGATTAAAAGAGAAGATATTTTTTTTTCTGTTTTAAATCTCCTTCGTGGTGGGGTAAATTATTTGCCATTTCAGTAATGAGACATCATTCTTTTGGCTGGTCCCTTGGGCCAGGCATTTACGCAGAGTCATATGCAATAGCCAACTACCTTGTAGTGACAGTTTGTCCACTTTATCTCTTAGAAACCTCCCAACCCTTATAGATGAGAAAACTGTTCAGGGGACTTCCCTGGTGGTTCTAGTGGTAAAGAATCTGCCTTCCAATGCAGGGGACACGGGTTTGATCCCAGATCGGGGAACTAAGATCCCACATGCTGCGGGACAACTAAAGCCCGTGCACCGTAACTGCTGAGCTCATGCACCTCAACAAGAGAACCCGTGTGCCGCAAATTACAGAGCCCACGCATGCCGGTGCCTGTGCACCACAGCTAGAGAGAGAGAACCCGCACGCCACAACTACAGAGAAGCCCATGCACCGCAACTAAAGATCCCGCATGCCTCAACAAAGATCCTGCATGCTGCAACTAAGACCCGACACAGCCAAAAAACTAAAAAAATAAAGAAAATAAATAAATATATATACATATATAAAAAACTGTTCAAGTGGCAAAGCTACCAAATTGTGGAGTCAGAATTTAAACCCAGGTCTGTTTTTGTCTTTCTTGTGTAGAGTTATCTTTCCGTATTATCCCTTTCCTCAATTTGGGGTCATTTTCGAACCCCAGCTTTGCCAATTTAGACATTACTTTTTAAAATCCACTCAGAGATAATCGAACTCTGGGTCTCTGGCTAATGTTAGGCATACTTGTAAGACTGGTTAAGAAAACAGAATGCTGGGCTTCCCTGGTGGCGCAGTGGTTGAGAGTCTGCCTGCCGATGCAGGGGACGCGGGTTCGTGCCCCAGTCCGGGAAGATCCCACATGCCACGGAGCGGCTGGGCCCATGAGCCATGGCCGCTGAGCCTGTGTGTCCGCAGCTTGTGCTCCACAACGGGAGAGACCACAACAGTGAGAGGCCCGTGTACAGCAAAAAGATAATAATAATAATAATAAATTTAAAAAAAGAAACCAGAATACTTATTTGTTGTTTTTAAACCTTTTTATTGTGAAATATAGCACTCAGGAAGTACACAGAACATAAATATACAGTTTAATGAATTGTTGCAAAGTGACTACCCATGTAACCACCACCCAGGTCAAGAAATAGCACATTGCCTGCATACCAGCAGCCCCTGCATACCTCTTTCCCACCATAATCCCATTTTCTTCCATCTTAGCAGGAACCACTAATTTAAGTAATTACTCTTTTGCTTTACTTTATAGTTTTACCATCTGTGTATGAATTCCACACAGTATGGTTCAGTTTTGCCTGCTTTTGAATATTTTATAAATATAATCAATCAGTATACACACCTTGTATCTGTCTTCTGATGATCTACTTTGTTTGGAAGATTCATCCATGTTGTGGTGTATAGCCATTGTTCATTCATTTTCTTTGCAGTAGAGTATTTCACTGTAAGGAAATGCCATAATTTATTTATTATTTCTATGATTTATGGCCATATTGCCTGTTTCCACGTTGGGTATATCAAGAAGAATGCTATAGGCTTAGAGCTTGAGGCTGAGAGAGGTTCTGCCACCACCAATACTGAGACACTGTACTGAATCCTCTTCCTGGTGCTTAAATGTCCCAATCTGAAGCTTAAGAAGCCACCCTAGATGCACATGTCATTGGCCAGAACAGTGTTTGCTCCAGTGTTGTCATCTTATTTCATCATTACCAGCATTACCAAAATGCTGAGCATTGTCTCTAAGACCAATGATCATAGACCTCAGAGGCCTTTAGCTTTCTTGGCCTATGGAGTACGTGGATAATATATTATGAAACCTATATGCCCATTCTATTTATAATAAGTTTAAGTTTCATAATCCTGAACCAATCCAATGCACCAAATATTCCAACACTCAGTTTCTTCTTTTCTTTAGTTTCTTTGTTTTTCTTCTATTCATTATAAAATCCAAATAGAAACCGGTGGGACAGGAGATCAGTGGAAGAAGGGGGATTAACAGGATGATTTTAATCTGGCAAAGGCCACATCATTCAAGGCCAGGCAAGCTGGTGGGATATGTTCTCAGAGTGTTGCGGAAGCCACTGAAAGATTTAAGCAGGAGCTGGGGTCAAGTAGTTCAATTTATGTTTTTAAAAGAACACTTTGGCTGCAGTGTGGAGAACAGCTTAGAAGGGAGTAAAAATGGAAGTGGCATGACCAGTGCTACTGCTATGGCCCAGGATAGAGATGATAATGACCTAGCAAGGGTGGTGACAGAAATGACGAAAATGGATTGATGCAAGATGTCTTGTAGAGGTAGAGTGACAGCATGTGCTGAATAGGCTCACTGTGGCAAAGGGAGGCTCAAAGATGGCTCTCAGGTCACTCACTGGCCTGAACAAAAGGTTGGATGTTGGCCTCCTTTACTGAAATCAGAAAGACTGAGAGAAGAACGCTTCTGGAGATATAAGCAGAATCAAGGAGTTCCATTTTGGCATGTATTGGCATAAAAGTGGTATTTTTAAATCATGAGAATGAACCTAGAGAGAGAATGATTCACTCTCTAGGAAGGCCTAGAATAGTCCAATAATGTTTAGAAGTTGAGTGCACTAGAATAGTCTACAAAATAAACCAAGAAGCAACAGCAGAGGTAAGTGAAAACTAGGAGAGGTGGGTATCACAGACTCCAAGAGAGGAGAACTTTCTGAGATGGATGGAGTAACTGCTACTAACAGGTCAGTTGTCCACTGGACTTAAATTCTGGCCAGGGAAGGTCAGTAGTGCTCTTGGCACTACTGAAGTAGTGGGAATGAAAGCCGGCTTGGAGTAGACTGGAAAAATAAAATGATGGAAACTCTTTAGACCATGCATGTGTAGGAACCCTTAAGTAAATTCCTTTGTCCAGCTGCCGTCTGGCTGGATAGACTTTGGCAAACCCTACTAACACAGAGCAGCTCCAGAGATGTAATCAGCCACATGACGTTGGTATTTGTCAGCTCTTGGGGGACTACACTTTCTTGAAAGCTGCTTATTCTAGCTCACATTCACATTCATTCCATGCTTATTTTTGTCACTTTTATTCATTCCCCACCTCTAGATCAAAATTGAACTCAAGCAGGCCCAGCAGAAGTTATTAGACAGCGCAAAGATGTGCTCTTCACTCACGGCTGAGTGGAAGCACTGTCAGCAGAAAATCAAGGAACTGGAGCTGGAAGTACTTAAACAGGCTCAGAGCATTAAATCACAGAACAACCTACAGGAAAAGCTGGCTCAGGAGAAATCTAGAGTTGCTGATGCAGAGGAAAAGGTAATTATCCTCACAATAAATAACATGCACTGGATACTACTACTAAAATCCTGTTTCCCTAAAGATTTTATAAAATAGATACAGTGCAAACCTGAAAGAATTCTAGGGGTTTTTTTCACTCTCCCCTGCTTTCCTCTATTGACGTCACCTGCTCCTATGGTTCCAGTAAATCTTGTGTTTTTGAAGACTACATGAACTCAAAAAGGTAAATTTCATTAAAGCTATAACATGAACTTAAAGAATTGAGACCAAAGGACTTTATATTATTTATAAAGTATATTAGTTATACTTTATATTATTAAGTCAAATTTTAAAGGACTTATTCTCCTCTCATTTGGATTGCCTGTTTATTTGATTTTTATTTTGTAACTTTTGGAGGGATGAGTGTTGTGAAATGAACCATTTTGAAATATCGCCCCTGCATTTTAGACTGCCTGACACCAGGTGGCAGTAGTATGTCACACTTGCACGTTTTGATCTGTGGGTTTGAGAGTCAAATCTTACATAAAAAAATATTTCATCAAACCACATAAATATAAAACAAACATCAAAATTAGATGATAGCAATATGGCTTAAACTCAAAAAACCCAATGTTGAGCTAAAGAAGCCAGCACAAAAGAGTTCATACTATGTAATTTCCCTTATATGAGGTTCAAGAATAGACAAAACTAAGCCGTGGTGATAGGATAATGTCTTTATGAGGGGTATGGAAGGGGACATGAGGGAATCTTCTGTGGTGCTGAAAGTATTCTTTATCTTGGTCTGGAAGAGGTGGTTATGTAAGTAAAACTTCACTGAGTATGTAAGATATGTGTACTTTATCATATGTATGTTATTACTTTAAAAAAAGTAATTGGTAAAATTGATAAAGATTAGTAAAAATTTTAAATTTAGACATACTAAATCTTGTTACTGGATTTTGTGCAACAGGAATGCATATTCTGACTGCAGCTGGAAGAGTAAACTAGTATAAACACTTCAGAAATCAATTTGGCATTAGATCTAGTTAAGTTAAAGATGTATATACTGCGCAACCCAACACTTCTACTAGGTATAAACACTAGGGAAACTATTCTACTGAGCATATATATCAGTATATATGGGAATACAATCATTTTCATAGTAACATTGTTCCAAACAGCAGAAAGTTGCAAACAGCCCAAATGTTCACTGACATGAGATGGAAGAGGTAAACTGCATATTTACACAATTGCATACAACAGTGAAAATGAATGAACTCTAGGTACTTGCTGTAGTTAATACAATAATAAATAAATACCAAATCACCAAAAACACAGTATGATTCCATTAATATGATGGTCAAAATAGTACAAAATAACAACTGAGTCATACAGAAATACATATTATTCAAAGAAAAAGCAAGAAAATGATTAACACAAAATTCAAGATATGGTTTTCTCAGGTGAGGAGGGAAGGGGAGTGATCAAAGAGGGTCACAGAGTAGACTTCAAACATATTGGAAATGTTCTGTTTCTTAAATTGGGTGGTGGGTTCAAAAGTTTGTCATTTGCCCTTGATAGAGAAGCCAATGGAGCAATACTTTCATCTGTGGAATTAAGATTGGCTATCTTTAAGGAAGCATTTGCCCTAGGCAGAACTAAATGGGGCAGCTCAAAGGAACTTGAGCTGGCCTCAGCTAACTGGCTGCCCACTGCCATTGCCCGTGAATCATTCTACATCTTCACCTCTCCTATGCTGAGTGGGCTCTGCAGAGACCTAGGGCTAATGCAGAAAGCCCTTCTCTTAGAAGAGGACTGCCATTCACTGGCATCCACTGAACGTCTGTGGGGAACATGGTGCCAGACCGTTGTAAAGGATTTGTTGTTGCATCAGGAATACAATAGAGGGAGAACAGCAATTCCGCTGAGAACTATACATCTGCCAAATATTTACTAAGCACCTACTACATACTAGTCACAATTTTAGGTGACATAAGGGTTTATAAAAAATATGTAAGCAAATTAAAAGAAGATCTAATAAGAAAATTTTAATGACACTTTTAGTCTAACATGTAAATTCTAAAATAAAATCATATATCTCTCTTTCAAATTCATAAATCTTATTCTTAGTTCTACCAGAGCATTAAAGAATGCACTACTGGGACTTCCCTGGTGGTCCAGTGCTAAAGAATCCACCTTCCCATGCAGGGTATGCAGGTTCAATCCCTGGTAGGGGAACTAAGATCTCACATGCCGTGGGGCAGCTAAGCCCACATGCCACAACTACTGAGCTCACGCACCTCAACTAGAGAGCCTGCATGCCACAAACTACAGAGCCCATGCGCCCTGGAGCCCACATGCCACAAGTAGAGAAAACTCACACACCACAACTAGAGAGAAGCCCAAGAGCCACAACAAAATGCCCTGCATGCCTCAACAAAGATCCCGAGTGCTGCCAACTAAGACCCGACACAGCCAAATAAATAAATGTTTTTTAAAAAGAAAAAAGAATGCACTACTGGTGCTAGGCAGTATGCCAATAGGTACTTGGTTTGTAAGAGACTTCTATTTTGTTTTGAGATACTTATTCATGAATTTAGCCACACCATGGAGAAACTAGACACTCCCACATGTTGCTGTTAGAGGTGTAAATTGGTCTAAAACCTATGGAGACAGTTTGGCATTATCTGTTAAACAAACAAATAATAATAACCTTTGCCCTAGCAAAATATACATCTCATAAGTTATTCTAAAAACATTGTTTGGAATAGTATTGTTTGGAATAGTAAAAGATTGGAATCAACCTAAATGTCCATTAGTAGGGGGGGCTAGTTAAATTATGGAATATCCTTACAGTGGAATGGTATGCAGCTGTAAAAGAGAAGACAATTCTATATATTATATATAATATGGAAAAATCTCCAAGTGTACTGCTATAAAAAAAAGCAAGGTGCATAAGTACATGTAATATACCATCATGTGTGTAAAAAATGTTTGTATGGGGCTTCCCTGGTGATGCAGTGGTTGAGAGTCCGCCTGCCGATGCAGGGGACACAGGTTCGTGCCCTGGTCTGGGAAGATCCCACATGCCGCGGAGCGGCTGAGCCCGTGAGCCGTGGCCGCTGAGCCTGCGCGTCCGGAGCCTGTGCTCCGCAGCAGGAGAGGCCACAACAGTGAGAGGCCAGCGTACCTAAAAAAAAAAAAAAAAAAAAAAATGTTTGTATGAAGGAGAATAGTATTTGTTTAAACGTGCATATATAAATCTCTGGAAGAGTACATAAGAAATTAATACCAGTGATTACCTATTTGGTGGAGGAAAACTGGAAGGAAGACAGGATAAGGATGGGAAAGGGACTTGTCACTCTAGCTTAGTTTACCCACATACACTAAATTATATGAATGTATTACATATTGCAAAAATTAAGTAATTTAATTCTAAAATTAAAATAAATCTAGTCACTGTTTACTTTAGCTGAGATTTTTTTTTTTTTTTTTTTTTTTTGGCGGTACGGGGGCCTCTCCCTGTTGTGGCCTCTCCCGTTGCGGAGCACAGGCTCCGGACGCGCAGGCTCAGCGGCCACGGCTCACGGGCCCAGCCACTCCGCGGCATGTGGGATCTTCCCGGACCGGGGCACGAACCCGTGTCCCCTGCATCGGCAGGCGGACTCTCAACCACTACGCCACCAGGGAAGCCCTAGCTGAGATTTTTATGTTAGCACTACTGCTTGTGATTTATATGGTATTTCCCTAATTGGAAAATAGGTTACACTCAAAGTTTTATGTGTAAACTCTTTTCATTTCAGATTTTGGATCTGCAGCAGAAATTAGAACATGCTCATAAAGTCTGTCTCACAGACACTTGTATTTTGGGGAAGAAGCAATTAGAGGAAAGGATAAAAGAAGCAATAGAAAATGAAGCTAAAATAAAGCAACAATATCAGGAAGAACAACAGAAGAGGTAAGAGGAGCAAAGACGTCATTTTTCCATGGGCGAACCATGACTGAGTTTATGAGCAGCGTCAGTTTACCACTGCGTTTCCTCTTTGTCCCCACTGAAGTAAACTCAGGCATAAAACTTCATATATTGATATATACATAGCACACTGTATTCTAATTGTTTATTTTCTTGCTTGTCTTTCATACTAGAGTGTGGAATTCTCAAGGTCAGGGATTATTTCTTGTTCTGGAACACAACTGGTGCACCAGTAAATCTTCTTGAATGAATGGATTGCCTATGAAATATGATACCCTGGGATTTACTTTTCTAACTCTAACATGATTGGCACAAAATGCACACTAGAATGTGGTTGGTGTTATCTATTTATCAGCTGATTTTCTTCAAAGAAGATCCAAGTACTTTACAGGCATCTTAATCATTAATAAGCTGCGACTGGGTAGGAGCTGTCATGTTTTATTCTAAAAGTATTTTGATTATTACTAGGTTTCTTACTTAAATGATCTTCTTGTATATCCTAAACTTCAGTAACTGATGCTTCTTACTTCTGTGGCACTCAGAATGATTCACGTATGTCTTAAGAAAAATATGGTTCTAACTACTGAAAATATATATAGATATTCACATAAACTATTAAGCTCAGAAACTTACTTTCAGCTCTAGTTGAAAGCTCTAGCATAGAGCCTGGCACTCAGTAGGTGCTCAGCAAATATGTTGTGAATAAATGAATGTTTGAATGAATAATGAATTCACTCAGTTAGGTACGATAGAAAGATAGTTGTCTCACTGCCACTTCTACCAGGATGACACCCTCCTCCAGTTTTAATACAACTAGATCCTGAATAAACTACAATAATATACCTTTTAAACCACTGCTCACAAAGCAAGAGAAAGCTCTAGGGCAAGCATACAATTAGACAAAACAAAAATAATGAATGGTAAACAACATTATAAGTCAAGGGGCAGATAACACTATCAGCCCCAGGTTCAAGAGAAGCTGTGGTAGTTTGCCACAAGGTAGGAGAGCTGAACTAGAGACTCAAGTATGAGCTGGGCATCTTGAGGTAGCTAAGGTGTTCCTCAGTAGGCAGCTCCCTTGCTTCCTAAGAAAATCCAAATTATCTCTGGGGGAAAGCAACCTCAATTTAGATATTAAAGGACTCCCATGTATTCAGTTTACTCAAATATAAGCTTACAAACAAAAATCACCAAATAACACAAGGAAACTGGTTACCATGAATGAAAGTCAGCAGAAACAACAAACATCAGATTTATAACCCCCAAGAAGTTCACCAGTTGGAATTAGGAAGACTAGATTGTAAAACAATTGTGTGAAGTTTCTGAAGAAACAAAAGATGCAGTCAAAGAATTGAACGGGAAAAAGGCTATTTAACTTTCCTGAAAACTGGTTTCTAATGTTTGAAGTAGGAATAGTGATAACAGTTCTACACATCTTTTGTGAATATTGGCTGAAAAGAAATACATAGAAGAGACCAGAGGGCAGACAGCAGAAGCAAGAAGAACTACGGTCCTGCAGCCTGTGGAACAAAAAACACATTCACAGAAAGATAGACAAGATGAAAAGTCAGAAGGCTATGTACCAGATGAAGGAACAAGATGAAACCCCAGAAAAACACCTAAATGAAGTGGAGAAAGGCAACCTTCCAGAAAAAGAATTCAGAATAATGATAGTGAAGATGATCCAGGACCTCAGAAAAAGAATGGAGGCAAAGATCGAGAAGATGCAAGAAATGTTTAACAAAGACCTAGAAGAATTAAAGAACAAACAAACAAAGATGAACAATACAATAACTGAAATGAAAAATACACTAGAAGGGATCAACAGAACAATAATTGAGGTAGAAGAATGGATAAATGACCTGGAAGACAGATGGTGGAAATCACTGCCATGGAACAGAATAAAGAAAAAAGAATGCAAAGAAATGAAGACAGCCTAAGAGACCTCTGGGACAACATTAAACACAACAACATTCACAGTATAGGGGTCCCAGAAGGAGAAGAGAGAAGGAAAGGACCCGAGAAAATATTTGAAGAGATTATAGTCGAAAAGTTCCCTAACATGGGAAAAGAAATAGCCACCCAAGTCCAGGAAGTGCAGAGAGTCCCAGTCTGGATGAACCCAAGGAGAAACATGCCGAGACACATAGTAATCAAATTGACAAAAATTAAAGACAAAGAAAAATTATTGGAAGCAACAAGGGGAAAACGACAAATAACATACAAGGGAACTCCCAAAAGGTTAACAGCTGATTTCTCAGCAGAAACTCTACAAGCCAGAAGGGAGTGGCATGATATATTTAAAGTGATGAAAGGGAAGAACCTACAACCAAGATTACTGTACCTGACAAGGATCTGATTCAGATTTGAGGGATTTGTTTGTTTACAAACAAGCAAAAGCTAAGAGAATTCAGCACCACCAAACCAGCTCTACAACAAATGCTAGAGGAAATTCTCTAAGTGGGAAACACAAGAGAAGAAAAGGACCTACAAAAACAAACCC
>NW_006779881.1:522035-527396 GCF_000442215.2 Lipotes vexillifer | reverse complement strand
TAGGGGTAAGACAGGAATAAAGACACAGACCTACTGGAGAACGGACTTGAGGATATGGGGAGGGGGAAGGGTGAGCTGTGACAAGGCGAGAGAGAGGCATGGACATATATACACTAACAAACGTAAGGTAGATAGCTAGTGGGAAGCAGCTGCATAGCACAGGGATATCGGCTCGGTGCTTTGTGACCACCTGGAGGGTTGGGATAGGGAGGGTGGGTGAGAGGGAGACGCAAGAGGGAAGAGATATGGGAACATATGTATATGTATAACTGATTCACTTTGTTATAAAGCAGAAACTAACACACCATTGTAAAGCAATTATACCCCAATAAAGAAGTTAAAAAAAAAAAGAAGGAAAATAATAGTAGGGGACTTTAACACCTCACTTACACCAATAGACAGATCATCCAAACAGAAAATTAATAAGGAAGCACAAGCACTAAATGACATAATAGACCAGATAGATTTAATTGATATTTATAAGACATTTCACCCAAAAATAGCAGATTAACTTTCTTCTCAAGTGCACATGGAACATTCTCCAGGAAAGGTCACATCTTGGGTCACAAATGAAATCTTGGTAAATTTAAGAAAATTGAAATCATATCAAGCATCTTTTCTGACCACAGTGCTATGAGATTAGAAATCAGTTACAGGGGAAAATAAAAACATAAAAAACACAAACACATGGAGGCTAAACAATATACTGCTTAATAACCAAGAGGTCACTGAAGAAATCAAAGGGGAAATCAAAAAATACTTAGAGACAAATTGTGATGAAAACACAATGATCCAAAACCTATGGGATGCAGCAAAAACAGTTCTAAGAGGGAAGTTTATAGCAATACAAGCCTACCTCAAGAAACAAGAAAAATCTCAAATAAATGATCTAACCTTACGCCTAAAGGAAATAGTGAAAGAAAAACAAACAAAACCCAAAGTTAGCAGAAGGAAAGAAGTCATAACGATCAGATCTGAAATAAATGAAAAAGAAAGGAAGGAAACAATAGCAAAGATCAATAAAACTAAAATTGGTTCTTTAAGAAGATAAACAAAATTGATAAACCTTTAGCCAGACTCATCAAGAAAGAAAGGGAGAAGACTCAAATCAATAGAATTAGTAATGAAAAAGGAGAAGTAACAACTGACGCTGCACAAATACACAGAATCATGAGAGATTACTACAAGCAACTATATGCCAATAAAATGGACAACCTGGAAGCAATGGACAAATTTTTAGAAAAGCACAACCTTCTGAGATGGAACCAGGCAGAAACAGAAAATATAAACAGACCAATCACAAGCATTGAATTTGAGACTGTGATTAAATATCTTCCAGCAAATAAAAGCGCAGGATCAGACAGCTTCACAGGCTAATTCTATCAAGCATTTAGAGAAGAGCTAACACCTATCCTTCACCAACTCTTCCAAAATATAGCAGAGGGAGGAACACTCCCAAACTCATTCTATGAGGCCACCATCACCCAGATAACTAAATCAGACAAAGATGTCACAAAGAAAGAAAACTACAGGCCAATATCGCTCATGAACATAGATGCAAAAATCCTCAACAAAATACTAGCAAAGAGAATCCAACAACACATTAAAAGTATCGTACACCATGGTCAAGTGGGGTTTATCCCAGGAATGCAAGGATTCTTCAATATATGCAAATCAATGAATGTGATAAACCATATTAACAAACTGAAGGAGAAAAACCATATGATCATCTCAATAGATGCAGAAAAAGCTCTCGACAAAATTCAACACCAGGGCTTCCCTGGTGGCACAGTGGTTGAGAGTCCGCCAGCCGATGCAGGGGACACAGGTTCGTGTACCGGTCCGGGAAGATCCCACATGCCATGGAGTGGCTAGGCCCGTGAGCCGTGGCCGCTGAGCCTGCACTTCCGGAGCCTGTGCTCTGCAACGGGAGAGGCCACAGCAGTGAGAGGCCCGCATACAGCAAAAAAAAAAAAAAAAATTCAACACCAATTTATGATAAAAACCCTCCAGAAAGTAGGCATAAAGGGAACTTACCTCAACATAATAAAGGCCATATATGCAAAACCCACAGCCAACATTGTTCTCAATGGTGAAAAACTGAAAGCATTTCCACTAAGATCAGGAAGAAGACAAGGTTGCCCACTCTCACCTCTGTTATTCAACATAGTTTTGGAAATTTTAGCCATAGCAATCAGAGAAGAGCAAGAAATAAAAGGAATCAAAATCAGAAAAGAAGAAGTAAAGCTGTCACTGTTTGCAGATGAGATGATACTATACATAGAGAATCTTAAAGACACTACTAAAAAATGACTAGAGCTAATCAATGAATTTGGTAAAGTAGCAGGATACAAAATTAATGCATAGAAATCTGTTGCATTCCTATACACTAACGATGAAAAATCTGAAAGAGAAATTAAAGAAACAATCACATTTACCATTGCAACAAAAAGAATAAAATACCTAGGAATAAACCTACCTAAGGAGACAAAAGCCCTGTATGCAGAAAACTATAAGACACTGATGAAAGAAATTAAAGATGATACAGGGCTTCCCTGTTGGTGCAGTGGTTGAGAGTCCGCCTGCCGATGCAGGGGACACGGGTTTGTGCCACGGTCCAGGAAGATCCCACATGCCATTGAGCAGCTGAGCCTGTGAGCCATGGCCGCTGAGCCTGTGCATCTGGATCCTATGCTCCACAACAGGAGAGGCCACAACAGTGAGAGGCCCGTGTACTGGCAAAAAAAAAAAAAAAAAAAAGATGATACAAACAGATGGAGAGATATACCATGTTCTTGGACTAGAAGAATCAACACTGTGAAAATGACTATACTACCCAAAGCAATCTACAGATTCAGTGCAATCCCTATCAAACTATCAATGGCATTTATCACAGAACTAGAACAGAAAATTTCACAATTTTTATGGAAACACAAAAGACCCCAAATAGCCAAAGCAATCTTGAGAAAGAAAAACGGAGCTGGAGGAATCAGGCTCCCTGACTTCAGACTATACTATAAAGCTACAGTAATCAACACAGTGTGGTACTGGCACAAAAAGAGAAATATAGATCAATGGAACAGGATAGAAAGCCCAGAGAATATCCCACACACCTATCATCAACTAACCTATGACAAAGGAGGCAAGGATATACAATGGAGAAAAGACAGTCTCTTCAATAAGTGGTGCTGGGAAAACTGGACAGCTACCTGTAAAAGAATGAAATTAGAACAGAACACTCCCTAACACCATACACAAAAGTAAACTTAAGATGGATTAAAAACCGAAATGTAAGACCAGACACTATAAAACTCTTAGAGGAAAACATAGGAAGAACACTCTTTGACATAAATCACAACAAGATCTTTTTTGATCTACCTCCTAAAGAAAGGGAAATAAAAACAAAAATAAACAAATGGGACCTAATGAAACTTTAAAGCTTTTGCAAAGCAAAGGAAACTACAAACAAGATAAAAAGACAACCCTCAGAATGGGAGAAAATATTTGCAAACTACTCAACGGAGAAAGGATTAATCTCCAAAATATATAAACAGCTCATGCAGCTCAATATTTAAAAAGACAAACAACCCAATAAAAAAATGGGCAGAAGACCTAAATAGACATTTCTCCAAAAAAGACATACAGATGGTCAAGAAGCACATGGAAAGCTGCTCAGCATCACTAATTATTAGAGAAATGCAAATCAAAACTACAATGAGGTATCACCTCACACCAGTTAGAATGGGCATCATCAGAAAATCTACAGACAACAGATGCTGGAGGGGGTGCGGAGAAAAGGGAACCCTCTTGCACGGTTGGTGGGAGTGTAAATTGATACAGCCCCTATGGAGAACAGTGTGGAGGTTCCTTAAGAAACTAAAAATAGAATTACCATATGACCCAGCAATCCCACTACTGGCCATATACCCAGAGAAAAACATAATTCAAAAAGACACATGCACCCCAGTGTTCATTGCAGCACTATTTACAATAGCCAGGTCAGGGATGCACCATAAATACCCATCGACAGACGAATGGATAAAGATGTGGTACATATATACAATGGAATGTTACTCAGCCGTAAGAAGGAATGAAATTGGGTCATTTGTAGAGACGTGGTTGGATCTAGAGACTGTCATACAGAGTGAAGTAAGTCAGAAAGAGAAAAACAAATACCATATATTAACGCATATATGTGGAACCTAGAAAAATGCTACAGATGGACCGGTTTGCAGGGCAGAAATAGACACAGATGTAGAGAACAAACATATGGAGGCCAAGGCAGGAAAGTGGTAGGAAGTGGTGGTGTGATGAATTGGGAGATTGGGATTGACATATATACACTAATATGTATAAAATGGATAACTAATAAGAAAAGAAAAAGAAATATGTAGAAGAAATATGTGAAATAAGTATAGGAAAATAAAATATGGAGGGAAGTTATTTTCCACAACAAAGGAGACTATCTAGTACACATTGTTTTGTAACCTGAAGAAAGCAACCCCAGTTTAAATATTTATGTTGTAACCTACATTTTTCACTTAAAATAGTATAATCTGTTTACCTGCCATTTAAATCTTCTTCTAGAACATTATTTTAATAACATGCCATAATTTATTTACTCAGTCCTTTATTGTTGGACATCTACGTTTTTCACAGTTTCTTGCTGTAGGAAAGAATAACATAATATATACCTCCTAGCCAAATTTTTACGCATATCCTTTATTTCTTTGGGATAAATTCCAGCAAGTATAATTATAATATAACTGCCTATCATAAAATTTCAAATATTGAAGAGCTATATAAAATAAAAGGCATATGTTCTTCAGAATTTTACCCTTCAGCAATAAGCACTTTAAGTGGTTGCTATGTATTTCTCATATTTTTTTCTGTTTATGCATATATTTTTTATTCTAGTTTTATTTTCTTTTAAGTTGAATCATTTTACTCTATTGCTTTGGAATTTGCATTTTTAACCTAACAATATAACATGGACATCTTATTAGCCACTTAGTAGCTGCATCACCTTGGGCAAGTTTCTTATCCTCTGTGCCTGTCCACGCCTACCTCGTAGCATCAGTGTGTGGATTAGATGTGTTATAGCAGTTGGCTTGTATCAGTGTCTGGCACATACTAAGCACTTGTATCAGTCAGGGTTCAAACAAAGAAATAAAACCAGTAGGAGTCATATGTATTTATCAGTAATAAGAGATTTGTTACAGAGAGCTGGTCTTATACAGTTGTGGGAACAGGTTACACAGTCTATAAGCCTGTCATCTTTGTTTCTTATGCTGGAACTCGAAGTCCGCAGGGCAACCAGTCAGGAAGTGAAAATGGATATAAAGTGAGGGAGAGTTGGAA
>NW_006779881.1:469726-522025 GCF_000442215.2 Lipotes vexillifer | reverse complement strand
TGGACCCCATGAGCACAAGCTGAACCGCAGAGGCTGGCCTGGAGCCCAGGTCAGTTTCACTACCTCCAGCCTTGATAAAGTAGGGAGAAGCTGGTCCCCCTCATCAAGAAGCTACAAAGACCTGGCCCAGGAGATGGAGAAGATGAAGGAGGATGAGAGGGAAGGTGGAACAGTTGCAGACCCAGCTGCCACCTCTTGCCATGGTGAGCAGCAGATAAGCATCAACAGTATGAGCTGCAGAAGCACCTGCTCTGACTTTCCACGTGTAAAAACGCTTCACTTCCACCCTCCAAATCTTGCGCAAATAGATCTCTTGTAGCCCACTCTAACCAGAAACATACATGGAAGGAATTCCTAGCCAAGTTGACATATTTTACAAAGCCACTACTACCGAGGTGTTTTTATTGTTGTTATTTCTATATTCGATGTTACTGTTGTCAAAATCGTAATCTTCTTCTCTTCAGCGAAGCAGAATATTCATTTTGGCTAGAAAAACATGTTTGGGGATAAGGGAACTGGCAAAAAAAAAAAAAAGAGGCTAGAAAGATAAGGTAGGCTTGGTCATGCTGAGCCTCACTAGCCACATTATGGAGTTTGGACTTGTTCATGGGTGAAATTGGTCTTTATTTTCCTTTCTTGTGTCTTTATCTGGTTTTGCTCTTAGGGTATGCTGGCCTCATAGAATTAGTTAGGAAGTGTCCCCTCTTCAATTTTTCTGGAAGAGATTGTAGAGAATTGGTATCATTTCTTCCTTAAATATTTGGTAGAATTCACCATCTGGGCCTAGTGCTTTATTTTTTGGAAGGCTATTTAAATATTGATTCAATTTCTGTAATAGATATAGGCCAGTTCAGATTATCTATTTCTCCTTGTGTAAATTTTAGTAGATTGCATCTTTCAAGGAATTGGTCCATTTTATCTGTTATCCAATTTGTGGGCATAGAGTTGTTCATACTATCCCTCTATTGTCCTTTTAAAGTCCATAGGATCAGTAGTGATGATGATGATCCTGCTTTCATTTCTGATATTAGTAATTTGTGTCTTCTCTAGCCTGGCTAGAGGTTTATCAATTTTATTGAGTTTTTCAAAGAACCAGCTTTGGTTTTATGGTTTTTCTCTACTGTTTTCCTGTTTTCAGTTTTATTGATTTCTCCTCTAATCTTTATTATTTCTTTTCTTCTGTTTTATTTAGGCTTATATTAGTCTTCTTTCTCTTGTTTTCTAAAGTAGAAGCTTAGATTATTGATTTTCAATCTTTCTTCTTTTATAATATTTGCATTTAATGCTATAAGTTTCTCTCCAAGCACTGCTTTTGCCACATCCCACAAATTTTGTAAGTTGCATTTTCATTTTCATGTAAAATACACCTCGTTTAAAATAATTTTAAGATTTGTCTTTGACACATGTATTGTTTAGATAGAACTATGTTTGTTTAATCTCCAAATATTTTGTGATTTTCCACCTTTCTGTTATGAATTTATAGTTTCATAATATTTTAAACAGTTGTATAGCATTTTGTTACATAGATATATCACAATTTATATAAAATGTTTTTTAGACTTTTTGCTGTTATAAAATAATTTTTTTTAATATTTTATTTATTTATTTATTTATTTATTTGGTTGTGCTGGGTCTTGGTTGCAGCAGGTGGGCTCCTTAGTTGCAGCTTGCCAGCTTCTTAGTTGTGGCATGCAAACTCTTAGTTGCAGCATGCATGTGGGATCTAGTTCCCTGACCAGGGATCAAACCCGGGCCCCCTCCATTGGGAGCATGGAGACTTAACCACTATGCCACCAGGGAATTCCCTAAAATAATTTTATAATTAATATCCTGACACATAAAACTTTGTAACTATAATGAAGTATGAGAAGTGTTATACTAAGGGAGGTTTAGGATGCTCAGATAACACATAGCAGGGAGACCTAATTTGGTCTAGGAAGCTCGAGAAAGCCTTCCTCAAAGAAAGCTATTTAAGCTGAGAGTCAAGTAGTTGTTATGGGAAAACTAAGTGGAAAATATCAGGCAAAGGAAGGCCTGGAAGAGGAGGATTGGAAAAGGTTGGAGTTGCAGGGGAAGAATAAGTGTGGAGAATGACTTGTTTCAGGAAGTGAAAAAGTGCATTTGCCTGGAACAAAATGTTTGAGGGTAGAGGAAGTGGCAAGAAAATGAGGCTAGAAAGGTCAGCTAGCTAACAAACCATATTAAAGGAATTCCCCCACTGCTGAGACCCCGGGTGGGCTCAGTCCTTGGTCGGGGAACTAAGATTTCCAAAGTCCAAAAAAAGAATTTTTACTTTATCTTAAGAGTAAAGGAGAATGCTACAGCAGTGTTAACACGTGTGCATTAGTATCAATAGTGTTTGTAACTAACAACCCTATATTAAAGCAAGAAAATGATGGGATTCAACTCGTAAAGCACTGAGAACAAGTACAAAGAATATAGAATCCCGGGGACTTCCCTGAGGGTCCAGTGGTTAAGACTCCTCGCTTCCACTGCAGGGGACATGGGTTTGATCCCTGGGTATGGCCAAAAAAAAAAGAAAGAATTTGGAATTAGAGCCCTACCACCAACTTTTCCTAGCCGTGTGACCTGGAGCAAGTTAATTAAACCTCTCTGTGCCACAGCTTCCTCTGGTAAATAAGGAAAATTATTTTTTCTTCATAGGGTGGTTTTCAGGAGTGAGAGAGAAAACTAAGAAAAGCTTCTGTCACAAAGGAGTTTCCTTTGATATTGGTCCCTTTATCTTATGGACACCTACCTTACCTCAGTGAACCAAAAAAAATCCCCTGTGCCCAGTATAACAATTTTAGGTCAAAGAGTTTCTTTTGCAGAGCTTTGCAATTCACAGTGTGGTTTAATGTACATTAATTGCCCTCAGGAAACTCCTAGATCAGAATATGAATGAGCTACAAAAGCAAGTGAAAATCTTAAAGGATAAAGAGAATCAACTGGAAATGACCAGTTCTCAGCAACGATCCAGAATTCAGCAACAAGAGGCCCAACTTAAACAACTGGAAAATGAAAAAAGAAAATCTGATGAGGTAAGAAAGCAAATAGGTATGCTTCTCAGTTTCCCTATTCCCTTAGACCTAATTGATAGTTAATAAGAGCTAATAATTATTGAATGCCTAGCACTTTACCCATTAAGTTTAGTCAGGATTCAGTCAGGAAAGCAGAATCTACTCTAGGTATTGCAAGCAAGAAGGAATTTAACACGGGGAAGAACATGCTTACAGAACTGTTGGAAGGGAGAGGTAGGGGTGAGTAGAAGGTTGCCAGCTTTCAATAAATCCAGAAGTTCAGAAATCACAGGGAAACCAACTCCTGCAGCACCAAAGTGGGAGATTTACAGGAACTCTCCCTGAAGCCCTTACAAAAGTCTCATCTGCTGTCTTCCCATTCATCTACCTGGTAGTGTTACCCAGATACTGGATTTGCCTGGTGGTAGGTGTTGAGCCAAAAGATACAGCCAAGCCAAAGGACAGGAGAAGGAAGGATTTGTTACTTTCAGCAAGTAAGAACACCAGGGCTCTCTCCCAAAGCCGTGTCTCCTTGAACAGCAAAATCGGGGAAGTTTTAAGCTAAGGGTACATGCATATTCATGAAGGAGCTTGAGGAGAGGAGAATTCAGCATAGAATTGGGGCAAAGGTCCACAGAGTCCAAGCTTTAGTTGATTGAAGTCATGAGGGTCAACATCATCATTCTGTCCTCCACCTAGGTGGGGGTCTTACTTCCTGTAGAACTCAAAGATGTGTATCAGATTGTTATGTATATCCCTTGAGGAGGAACTAGGACTAGATTTATCGCTGAACTATTGTTTCTTGACTGCTTTTCCTTTGTTCTTACATCCCCTCACTTCCCTTTAGACCATTAATTACTGAGACCTGTTCAAGGGCAAGCATCATGGCCAGGCTTAGATCACAAAATGGATTAGGCCAAAAATGGCTTCTGTCAAGAAAGCCATGCCTGGTTCTTTCTCCAGGGACCCCCTACCATATTTGCTTCGAGTGGCACTAGAGGAGAACAGTGGCTTTTCCTGTGCTTTCCCCCATGTTTTCCAAACTGTGTGCAGCTGTCTTTCATTTGCAGAAAACAAACTGGAACTCTGCTGTCAAGGGAGTTTGGGAAATGTTTTCAGACTCCCAACCTTGCAGCAGAGGGGACAGATTAGAAAAATAGGGGCCCTGGTAAGCAATGTCACAGTCCACTTTCTATAATCAGCTTCCAAACAAACCCTTTTACCCAATATTTAACCTTATAAACAATAAAAAGAATAGTATGCTTGAGAAGCAAGAAAAACTACAATTCTCCAGCCTGTGGAAAGAAAACCACATTCACAGAAAGATAGACAAAATGAAAAGGCAGAGGACTTTATACCAGATGAAGGAACAAGATAAAACCCCAGAAAAACAACTAAGTGAAGTGGAGATAGGCAACCTTCTAGAAAAAGAATTCAGAATAATGATAGTGAAGATGATCCAGGACCTCGGAAAAAGAATGGAGGCAAAGACCGAGAAGATGCAAGAAATATTTAACAAAGACCTAGAAGAATTAAAGAACAAACAAACAGAGATGAACAATACAATAACTGAAATGAAAACTACACTAGAAGGAATCAATAGCAGAATAACTGAGGCAGAAGAATGGATAAGTGACCTGGAAGACAGAATGGTGGAATTCACTGCCATGGAACAGAATAAAGAAAAAAGAATGAAAAGAAATGAAGACAGCCTGAGAGACCGCTGGGGCAACATTAAACGCAACAACATTCACATTATAGGGGTCTCAGAAGGAGAAGAGAGGAGAAAGGACCCGAGAAAATATTTGAAGATATTATAGTCGAAAACTTCCATAACATGGGAAAGGAAATAGCTACCCAAGTCCAGCAAACACAGAGAGTTCCAGGCAGGAAGAAATAGAAAATATGAACAAACCAATCACAAGAAATGAAATTGAAACTGTGATTAAAAATCTTCCAACAAACAAAAGTCCTGGACCAGATGGCTTCACAGGTGAATTCTATCAAACATTTAGAGAAGAGCTAACATTCACCCTTCTCAAACTCTTCCAAAAAATTGCAGAGGAAGGAACACTCCCAAACCCATTCTGTGAGGCCACCATCTCCCTGATACCAAAGCCAGACAAAGATACTACAAAAAAAGAAAATTATAGACCAATATCACTGATGACTATAGATGCAAAAATCGTCAACAAAATCCAACAACACATTAAAAGGATCATACACCATGATCAAGTGGGATTTACCCCAGGGATGCAAGGATTCTTCAATATACGCAAATCAATCAATGTGATACACCATATTAACAAACTGAAGAATAAAAACCATAAGATCATCTCAATAGATGCAGAAAAAGCTTCTGACAAAATTCAACACCCATTTATAATAAAAACTCTCCAGAAAGTGGGCATAGTGGGAACCTACCTCAACATAATAAAGGCCATATACGACAAACCCACAGAAAACATCATTCTCAATGGTGAAAACTGAAAGCATTTCCTCTAAGATCTGGAACAAGACAAGGATGTCCACTCTCTCCACCATTATTCAACATAGTTTTGGAAGTCCTAGCCATGGCAATCAGAGAAGAAAAAGAAATAAAAGGAATACAAATTGGAAAACAAGAAGTAAAACTGTCACTGTTTGCAGATGACATGATACTATACATAAAGAATCCTAAAGGTGCCACCAAAAAACTGCTAGAGCTAATCAATGAATCTGGTAAAGTTGCAGAATACAAAATTAATGCACAGAAATCTCTTGCATTCCTAGACACTAACAATGAAAGACCAGAAAGAGAAATTAAGGAAACAATCCCATTCACCATTGCAACAAAAAGAATAAAATACCTAGGAATAAACCTTCCTAAGGAGGTAAAAGATGTGTACTCAGAAAACTATAAGACACTGATGAAAGAAATCAAAGATGACACAAACAGATGGAGAGATATACCATGTTCTTGTATTGGAAGAATCCATATTGTGAAAATATTGGGCTATACTACCCAAAACAATCTACAGATTCAATGCAATCCCTATCAAATTACCAGTGAGGGAAAAAAGTGGAGCTGGAGGAATCAGACTCCCTCACTTCAGACTATACTATAAAGCTACAGTAATCAAGACAATATGGTACTGGCACAAAAACAGAAATATAGATCAATGGAACAGGATAGAAAGCCCAGAGGTAAACCCACGCACCTATTGCCAACTATCTATGACAAAGGAGGCAAGGATATACAATGGAGAAAAGACAGTCTCTTCAATAAGTGGTGCTGGGAAAACTGGACAGCTACATGTAAAAGAATGAAATTAGAACACTTCCTAACACCATACACAAAAATAAACTCAAAATGGATTGGAGACCTAAATGTAAGGCCAGACACTATAAAACTCTTAGAGGGAAACACAGGAAGAACACTCTTTGATATAAATCACAGCAAGATCTTTTTTGATCTACCTCCTAGAGAAATGGAAATAAAAACAAAAATAAACAAATGGGACCTAATCAAACTTTAAAGCTTTTGCAAAGCAAAGGAGACTGCAAACAAGACGAAAAGACAACCCTCAGAATGGGAGAAAATATTTGCAAACTAATCAACAGACAAAGGATTAATCTCCAAAATATATAAACAGCTTATGCAGCTCAATATTAAAAAAACAAACAACCCAATCAAAAAAGGTCAGAAGACCTAAATAGACATTTCTCCAAAAAAGACATACAGAGGGCCAAGAAACACATGAAAAGCTGCTCAACATCACTAATTATTAGAGAAATGCAAATCAAAACTACAATGAGGTATCACCTCACACGAGTTAGAATGGGCATCATCAGAAAATCTACAGACAACAGATGCTGGAGGGGGTGCGGAGAAAAGGGAACCCTCTTGCACTGTTGGTAGGAATGTAAATTGATACAGCCCCTATGGAGAACAGTGTGGAGGTTCCTTAAAAAACTAAAAATAGAATTACCATATGACCCAGCCATCGCACTACCGGGCATATACCCAGAGAAAACCATAACTTAAAAAGACACATGCACCCCAATGTTCATTGCAGCACTATTTACAACAGCCAGGTCATGGAAGCAACCTAAATGCCCATCGACAGACGAATGGATAAAGATGATGTGGTACATATATACAATGGAATATTACTCAGCCATAACAAGGAACGATATTGGGTCATTTGTAGAGACATGGATGGATCTAGGGACTGTCATACAGAATGAAGTAAGTCAGAAAGAGAAAAACAAATATCGTATATTAATGCATATATGTGGAACCTAGAAAAATGGTACAGATGAACCAGTTTGCAGGGCAGAAATAGAGACACAGACGTAGAGAACAAACATATGGACCTAGGTTGGAAAGCGATGATGGGAGGGGAGGTCGAGGGGCGGCGCTGGTGGTGGGATGAATTGGGAGATTGGGATTGACATATATACACTAATATATTTAAAATAGATAACTAATAAGAACCTGCTGTATAAAAAATAATAATATAAAATTTAAAAAAATGAAGAATAGTATGCTTTCCTCTAATAGGATGCACTGTCACTCATATAAATGAAGGTGAAATCGCACAACTCAGATTGGGACTTGAACCCAGCCAAAACCCACATTGGGACTTGAACCCACTGTTTTAATTGAGATCACACACCTGGCCTCAGGAATTAATGAAGCTGAGGTTCTTCTGTCTCATCTCAGAAAGAATTCAGTGGATAACAAAGTGATAGGTAAGAAATGGATTTATTTAGAGAGAAACATATTCCTTAGACAGAATGCAGTCCATCTCAAAAGGCCAGAGTGGCCCTGGGAGAAACTCACTCCACAGACAGAGTGTGGGCCATCTCAGAAGGTGAGAGGCCTCGAAATATGGCGTGGTTAATTTTTATAGGCTGGGTAATTTCATAGGCTAATGAGTGGGAGGATTATTCCAACTGTTTTGGAGAAGGGACAGGGATTTGTAGGAATTGGGCGACTTCCCACTTTTGGGACTTTTATGGTTGGCCTCAGAACTGTCACAGCACCTGTGGGTGTGTCATTTAGCTAATTACAACGAGCATATAATTAGGCTCAAAGTCTACTGGAAGTCAAATCTTCTGCCATCTTTGACCTAATCAGTTCCAACCAGTTTTTGTTGTATCCTCAACAGCTATGTCATTCTTTTAAAGGTTGTGCCCTGCCTCCTGTTTCATTGATACCCTTAACTTCTCAGAGTCCCAGCAGCATCTGTGGTCATTTGGGGATAATGTTAATTGCTGCTTCTTCAATCTCAATCCACATGGATATACTAACTTTAAAAGTTAATTATAAGTTAACTACCAATAATACAATAACACATGTTTTGCAAATAAGGTATAGGTTTGAAAAGCCACTCCCATTCCAGCTCTTGGTTTCTTTCCCATATTCTGGCTCTAAGAGAAACAACATCATATATCAATCAATGGTTAAAAGTTTAGACATCATCTTATCAGACATCACTGAACCTCAAAAGATGTTTTCACCTAGCCAGCATGATAACTACATCTTCCATAGGTCTTTCCAATGTTTTGCAGGTTGGTGTTTTTACTGGATAGTGGGATATAGGGTGAGACCAATGACTCTCATATATATGAGCTTTTCTTTCACTTTTCTTACTGTAAAATGATTTTCTTGATCAGAAGCCATGTTGGGTGGTAGTATATCATGACAAGAAATAAAGAATTTGGTAAGTCCACAGATGGTGGTCCTGGCAAAAGCATTGTGGACAGAGAAAGCAAATCCATATGTAAAATGGGTGTTTCCTTACTATGTATAAAATAGATAACTAACGAGAACCTACTCTATAGCACAGGAAACTCTACTCAGTGCTCTGTGGTGACCTAAATGGGAAGGAAATCTAAAAAAGAGTGGATATATATGTACGTATGACTGAATCACTTTGTTGTACAGCAAGAAACTAACAACATTGTAAATCAACTCTACTCCAATAAAAATTAATGAAAAGAACAAAAATAAAATGAGTGTCTCTTTCACTGAGGACAAATTGTTGTCCTCTGCATGGTGGAAGGGGTCCAGCATAATAAGCCTACTACCAGGTGACTGCCTGGCCCCCCAGGGGATGGTGCCATAAGAGTTGCTCAACATTGATCTGTGCTTTTAGCAAGTTGAGTGGATTAGCCTTGGTGACTCCTTATAAAATATATTCCTGCCCCCGTGCACTTTGTACGTGAGCCCACTGAGTGAGCAAACAGAGGATAGAAAAAGAGGCTAAGTGACATCCAGAATGTACTATTTTTTCCACCTGATTATTGAGAGCCACCTCTTCTGTGGAAGCCCTCTGCTGAGCAGAAACACATGTAACACATATATGTTCACACTCTAGGCCTGTGCTGTCTAATATTGTGTCACCTAGCCACATGTGGCTGTCTAAGTTAATTAAAATTACATAAAATTAAAAATTCAGTTCCTCAGACACACTAGGCACGTTTCATGTGCTCAGTAGCCACAGGACCACCATGTTGGAGAGTGCAGACATAGAACATTCCCACCGATTGGACAGCATTTCTAGTCCAGGCCCCTTTTCCAGGCCTCTTTTTCATCAGTCCTCCAATATTATTCTTTCCAAATCCCTGATCATCTGGCCAAACTATTAGAAACTTTCTATAAATTAGCATAGGTCCATGCCTCTGGACATCTCCCTTTCCAGGCAAAGTGAACACAAGCTTTGCCCACTGAGACTTCCCTTCCCTCTGGTCTTAAGGGCTACCCCTCAGTTGAGGCTGTATGCCACAGCAGCCCTACTTTTTTTTTTTAACATCTTTATTGGAGTATAATTGCTTTACAATGTTGTGTTCATTTCTGCTGTATAACAAAGTGAATCAGCTATATACATATACATATATCCCCATATCCCCTCCCTTTTGCATCTCCCTCCCACCCTCCTTATCCCACCCCTCTAGATGGTCACAAAGCACTCAGCTGATCTCCCTGTGCTATGCAGTTGCTTCCCAACTGCATATCCATTTTACGTTTGGTAGTGTATATATGTCAATGCTACTCTCTCACTTCGTCCCAGCATAGTGGTTGCTGCATATTGTACAGAATCATATGAACATCAGGCCTGAATTTATTCTTCTTTGGCTAACTGGTCATAGAGAACTCCCCATTAGGCCATAGGTTTGGGTTGAGAGAGGTGGTGATGCAATAGAAGTAAGTACCACTTGCTAATGCAGCTTGGAACCTTAAGGACCTGCTCGGGCTCAGTATTTTACATAGCAATTCTGTTTGAGGATGGAGTACTACTGCACATGCCCAGCTCGATGCTCAGTGAATAATAGAACACCTCATTTCAGGAAGGACAGCTCAGGTTACTCGATACGGCCAACCATTCAGTCTCCACCAGGGCCAGTCACAAGCAAGGACCTTTCTCAAAAGGCAAAGAGATATTATGGGAGGAGAGATGACTTTCCTCCCAAGTCATAACATTAAACTACAGTTTTCCAGAGGCTCTATATTGCTTCCTCAGCTGCCATGGAAACTTGGAGCAACTTTGGGTCTGCTGGGTCAAAAAGCCCAAGTGGCAAAGCAGTTTGCACCACAGCCTGTCACAGCACAGATCTTTGTCTTGCTTTGGGCACCACTAAAACCATATGGCCTTGAAGGTTGCTTGATAAATGGGTTGAAGGCAAAGGTGGTATAAGTTGATTCTAGACTCTGAAGAGGCATTCCAAGCACTTGGCCTTTTCTACCATCAGTAGCCCTCACGCCTCAGGTCAGAAAGCCAACAAAGAGAATCTTCTATTCCAGATTGTCTAGTTTGACTATACACTCAAGAATTGGGGAGAGGGCTTCCCTGGTGGTGCAGTGGTTGAGAGTCTGCCTGCCGATGCAGGGGACACGGACTCGTGCCCTGGTTCAGGAAGATCCCACATGCCGCGGAGCGGCTGGGCCCGTGAGCCATGGCCGCTGAGCTTGTGCGTCCGGAGCCTGTGCTCCGCAACGGGATAGGCCACAACAGTGAGAGGCCCACGTACTGCAAAAAAGAAAAAAAAAGAATTGGGGAGAAATCACTGAGGAGATTCACAAACCCACTAGGCCCATCATGAAACCTACACTGAGCCAATGAATCACTGCAGACCTACTCTAAGACACTCTGTGTGTTCAAACTCCATTTTCCACCTTACTTCCTTAAGCCCCCACTCTGAATTGTGAACCTCAGTCTCATTTTGGGTTCCAAGGTATTAGCGTTGACTGAGAACCACTTTACTGTATGTAATTCCCCCAAAGTCTAGATAGTTCCCTTTCTCCAATGCCCAGTCACCTGGGTAAAAGGCCACAGGCCTCTTTGGGGAAGGCTTGGGAGAAGATCACATGCTTGTGGCAGCGTCACACACAAGGTTCTTCCTGAAGCCAACCTAGCAAAAGGACCCTGGGTCTGAACTGACTCAAGTCTGGGGATTGAGTAAGAGGCCATTACTCTCCACTATTGTCATTCAAATTGGGCCTCTGTTCACCAGACCCAGGTGCATTTATATATTTATTCATTTATTTAAAAATACAACTCAATTAAAACTTTAATAGGCTGTTCATCTATTTTAGTCCTGTAATCACTGTGAGCAATTAACTACAACCAAAGATCGCTACGAGTCAAACCATTTGGTTAAATCTCTGGCCCTATTATCTAATAAGAGTAATAATGCCCACCTTGTATCAGGGGGTTAAACATTGCCACTTGATCTCCGACACGCTGCAGTACCATCATCCCCACTAAAATCAGGGCTTCAGTGTTGGCATCTCCCATCATCATCCTCAGTAGGAGAGCATTTTGAGGAATCTGGAGCTCCCCTCACCAGTGTATTTGGCAAAGCCTCGGGGAAAGGAGTGTCTTCTGAGTGACTTGCGGGTCATAGTGATGACTTGGTGAGCAGGTCGCCCATGACACATCTACTCCAAACTTCCGATCTACTTAAGACTTTGGCTTCTTTCCTCTCTTATACCACTGTTGGGTCCAAGTTTCAGTCCACCAAGCAAGCGAACTATTAAAGTCACGTTAGACATTAAAATCAACACATTAAATCCTGAATCTCTGGTAAGCGCATCCATGTCAATAAATTCAGCCTATTCAACATTATATTCCTTTCTCCCTAGTATAAAGCCCTACGAATACAGTCCTACCTGTATTCCTCAGGTTTCTGCCAATTTAATTTGGCAGAATCTTTCCATTCTTTCAATATGACAGTCCTCCTAGGTCAGTCCCTATACTCAACCCCCTCTCCCCAGGATGGGCTGGGATCTGACTCTAGTGGTAGGATTGGAGGCAAAGAGAAGCGGTAGTGGTATAGGGTGGGTGTTAAGAATAATAGGTATCCTTGCACAGGTAGCTGCCTCAGGTGGAGTCAGTAGAGTCCTCGATGCAAGGGTGGTTAATCTGAGACAGCAGGACTGCTTATGCTGCTAAGGGGGGCTCAGTAGGATTTCTAGGTCCAAGGTGCTCAAAGTTATTGGAATCCTTTCAGATGTTCTCATTCCCAATTCTCAGATTTGCATGTATTTCCAAATGAAGCTCTATTTTTCACATAAGAGATGTGGCAAGTCTACGAAATCAACTTATGCTGCAATTCTGCCACCTACTTGATGAAATTTGGGTTTTGGATATATTGACCTGCTGCCTACATGAAGGATGTGCTCCGGGTCTCTGAGTATGCCTTGTTCCAATAATTAAATCCCAAGCTGGACATTTTCTCCTCTTCGGCTCATTAACATGGTCAGGTGTGGCTCGCCACCCCACACTCTTTGGAGTTGTCAGTGCCTCTGTAACTTTGTAGCAGTCCTGTGGTCTGCCAGAGCACTTCACCAGAGGCAACTACATTATAATTTAATCGACTTTTTTGTCATGGATTGCTAGTATTAGTGACAAGATTAAACTGCCTTCAAATCCGACCAGCTCAGACACTAAGTCCAGACTCCCTGGAGCCACCTGTAGAACCAAATACTTTATTAGTCAGGGTTATAGGTCAGGAAAACAGCTTTCACTCTACTTCAAGCTGGAAGACTTTCTATATGTGGAATTAAATGCTCACAAATCTCCTGGAAAGGTTGGGGGAACAAAAGTCAAGGAAAAGACCTATCGGCTTCCAGGAATTCTGGAAGTGCGAAATCACAGGAAACTACTCTGGTTTCCATACGCCTCTTTCAGCAGAAAGGCGTTGCCAGTTTCCATTTCGTCAACATCAAACCTGTATTCAGCAGAGTATTCCCATTTTTTAAAATGTTTTTCAGTATCTCAAGAGCAACCAGGAATTGTCAGAGAAGCTGTCTGGGTTGCAGCAGGAGAAGGAAGCTCTACGTGAAGAGTATGGGCAATTTTTGAAGCAGCTTGATGTCCATGTGAGGTAAACAAAAACAAGTTCCCTTTAGAAGACTGAGCTACTCCTTAGGGAGCCAGAGCAGGGGATGCTGGCAGAAGTGACCTTTCAAGAACGCCAAGACCGTTTTCCTTCATTCCCAAAAGTTCTATCTATAGGGCTTTTCCTAGGGAGATGTGGGGCCTCATTTCTTCCCAAGAGAGGGAGGGGGAAGGGAATTACTGTTTATTGAGCTCTAGTGGTATCTAACATCTTGCTCTTCCCCAAATATACCCCCTCACTTGCCTTCAGCCTTCTTTTTCCCTTGCGTGCTCTCCTCGGTCTGGACCACGCTCTCCCTATGTCAACTCTTCATTCTCAACCTAGGAGTCACCTCCTCAAGAAGCCTTTCTCGACACCTCCGGCCTGGGTTGAGTGAGGTGTGTCACTCTTTGTGTTCCTGTAGCCCTTTGTACATGGCTCTCTGTAATTATTTAAGAACTTGCCATGTTGTTTTGAAATAACGTGACCTGTCTTCCTCACCAGACTGTAGGTTTTAAAGGACATGGGCCATGGTCTTACTCATCCTTTTATCCACAGTCCCTGGTATATAACAGGTGCTCAATAAGAATTTATGTTCGCAAACTACCTGCTCTTTCTTCCATTCCCTGGTCATCATCCTACCAGATTCCTCCTGCTCTCCTCCTCTCTGAAGTGTAGCTTAGTAGTTCAGAGTATGGACTCTGGAGCCATATTGCTTGGGTATAATTACTGGTTCTACTGAGAACTAGCTGTGACCTTGGGCAAGTTAAATAACCTCTCTGTGCCTGAGGTATCTCATCTTTAATATGGACAAAATAGCCATTTCTATGGCATAAAGTTGCTATGAGTGTTAACTGAATGAATATATGTCAAGCGTTTACTTAGAACAGTGTCTAGCCCACAGCTGTTATTATTATTATATCTACTTATTTTTAGTTTTTCCCCATGACCCACCTCTCTGCTCCTAGCTCTGCACCCCTCTACTCTATTCTTTCTATAGGTTGAAGTTTCTTATTCTCTTATGTTCTCACTCACCTACTGTGTTGATGGTAGTTATGATAATGATTTAAAAACCATTTTCTGAAACTCCAGACCTGTGGTGGAAAAGCAACACTGGGTTTTTTTTGTTTGTTTTTTGCGGTACGCGGGCCTCTCACTGTTGTGGCCTCTCCCGTTGCAGAGCACAGGCTCCGGATGCGCAGGCTCAGCGGCCATGGCTCACGGGCCCAGCCGCTCCGCGGCATGTGGGATCTTCCCAGACCGGGGCACGAACCCGTGTCCCCTGCATCGGCAGGCGGACTCTCAACCACTGCGCCACCAGGGAATCCCAGCAATACTGTTTTAATCAGTGTATTTCATTCCTTGACCAGTGGTCAGCGCCAAGCAAGAACTTTAGCAAAACAGCTCAGGTTAATTCTAGGCCTGCTGGAATCAACCCTCACAACATAGCCCAGATTTAGTTAGAATTACCCACTGGTCCTGTGATTGATGGTTTTTTTCAAAGTAACACATAAAAAACCATTTTTGTACATATATTTTTCATTTTAAAAATTATTTTTATAGAGTAAATTCCTAGGTGTGGAATTACTAGTCCAAAAGCTGGAGCTATGGATCATAAAATGTATTATCAAACATTCAGGAGAGGGCTTCCCTGGTGGCACAGTGGTTGAGACTCCGCCTGCCGATGCAGGGGACACGGGTTCGTGCCTCCGGCCGAGAGGATCCCACCTGCCACGGATCAGCTGGGCCCGTGAGCCATGGCCGCTGAGCCTGCGCGTCTGGAGCCTGTGCTCTGCAGCAGGAGAGACCACAACAGTGAGAGGCCTGTGTACCGCAAAACAAGCCAACAAACAAAAAACATTCAGAAGCATTCTACCAAAATTTTCTGCCGTCAGTTATATGAGTAGCAATTTCACCACATCCGAATTTGCATTGGGTGCTACTTTTGGTGGGGGAGGGCTCTGATGAAATTTTCCCCAGTGTTCTTTCTTTTAATTGAGGTATAATTTACATATACACAGATTTTAAATGTACAGTTTGATGAGTTTTGACAAATGTATATGCCCATGTAACCACTAGCCCAATCAAGATACAGAACATTTCCATTATCCCTTGAATTTCTCTCCTACCTTTCTGCCGTCAGTCTGTATCTCTTGCTCCTCCACCTCCTCCCAGGCATCCACTCTTCTGATTTCTGCTTCTCTTAGAATTTCATCAAAATGGAATTATACTGCGTGTAATCTTTTGTGTCTCACTTTATTTTTTAAATAAATTTATTTATTTATTTATTTTTGGTTGTGTTGGGTCTTCGTTGCTGCACGTGGGTTTTCTCTAGCTGTGGTGAGCAGGGGCTACTCTTTGTTGCAGTGCGTGGGCTTCTCATTACAGTGGCTTCTCTTGTTGAGGAACACGAGCTCTAGGCGCGAGGGCTTCAGTAGTTGTGGCACGCAGGCTCAGTAGTTGTGGCTCACAGGCTCTAGAGCGCAGGCTCAATAGTTGTGGCTCGTGAGCTTAGTTGCTCAACGGCATGTGGGATCTTCCCGGACCAGGGCTCAAACCCGTGTCCCCTGCATTGGCAGGCAGATTCTTAACCACTGCGCAACCAGGGAAGTCCTGTGTCTGACTTCTTTTGCTCAACTTATTCTATGATTTTTAATGCTCATTTATAGACATTTCTTTGATGGCTAGTGAGGCTGAATAGCTTACCATATTATTTGTCTATACCCTTTAGGACAGTGGATGCTAACCCTAGCTGCACATGCATGGGCCACAACATAGATTAATTAAATCAGAACCTGTGAGGGTAGGGCTTAGGGATCAATACTTTTCTAAAATCATCCCCATGTGATTCTGATGGGCACCTAGGGTTGAAAACTACAACTTTAGGAAAGAAAATGGAAGGGATTGTCAAAACTCTAGGTTCATTTTTGTTTTCATTCCCCTGATCCCACTCCTGACCTTTACAAACAATGCTTATTTTTTTCCGTGTTTTCCCAGCTACTCTTCCAGAGGAACAAAGTCCTTGCCTTTTTGAAATAAAAATAAATGAAAGACCATCTGGTTTTATATAAACATAAGCAAAAGTCGTCCTTAAATTTTAGAACATGAGTATTGTGATGTCTTATTGTACAAATTAACAAAGCCAAACATAAACTTAGAAAATCCGCATGTTCTTCGGGCAAGTTGGCCAACAGAACTTCTGGCTAAACTAATAGGTGTGTCAAATAACCAGCCTGCTGTGGAAGGGAAGGCTCTAAGCTCTCCCCAGCTGTACTGTATCCACATACTCTTCACACCATGTAGCACTACTGAAAGAAGCCTGAATATCAAGCATAGAAGCCAGTTAGGTCAAGTATAATACATTCACTTGATGGAACATAATACAGCTGCAAAAGATGGTGGCCATGAAGACTAGATAACAGCATGGGAAAATGCTATGATACAGTAAATGAAAAGAGAATAAGATAATTTTAATGTAGACAGTGTTTTAAAAAAAGATGCTTATAAAAAGACTGGAAGGAAATACAATATTATAATACTGATCATATGGAAGTTGGGTTTTTTCCCCAAATTGTCTATAATCTTTAAAAAATAAATTAATATTTTAATAGTCCAAATGGCAGGATAAGAGAGACAGAAGCTGTCTGGCATGGAAGCTGCAGATGTGGGTTTTAATATCCCAGGGCAGAAAGGGTAAAAGCAATTCCAGAAATACATGTTGTGTTTCAAATGATGTCAAAAATCAGAGGAACTGTGAACAGCTGGGAAACTCAGAGAACAACAGGTGTACTGTTAGATAGTGTTAAGCCTCTGAAGCTATGGACCAGAGGATGCTGAAACCCGGTGATATCTTTTGCCAAGCTCTTCCTAGTATAAGGGAAAATGAGAACATTTATGAGATAGAAATATCTCCCTGTAAATAACATAAGTCACAATCTTCAAGAATAGGCACCTCATATTATGCAGTGGGTGCTGCAAGGGCCACAGAACTGAACAGGTCTAAGGCAGTTTTATGAACCCAGGTATCTAGAGCAACTCCATTAATTAGGATGTAGGTTGAGTTGCTGCAGCAGAGACACTGAATAAGAATGTCTTTATAAAGGGAGGGTTTTCTCTCTTACCTAAAAGTGCAGGATGGATATGGTAACTCCATGTTTCCGAAGTCTAGACTCCTTCCTTGTTGTTGCTCCAGCATCTTTAGCACTTAGCCACATAGTTCAGGTGGTTCACTACCATATCCACATTTCTTCCAACAAGAAGGGAGAAAGAGGAGACAGCAAGGGCATTCCATTCTCCTGGACGGCACACTATTTCCACTCCGGCTGTTGGCCAGAACTTATTCCCATAGCCTCATCTAACTGCAAGGAAAGCCAGAAAATACAGTTCCTATTTGAGCAACCAAGTGCCAAGCTAAATCCAGGGCTCTAAAATGACAGAAGAAGGAGAAAGTGGATTGGGGACAATCCCCACAGTCAGTCACTGCCACACGCACTGACAATCTGGTGACAAGGCCTGGTATGCATGTCTCTGGCCTACCAGAATTCAAACTTCTCCACTTGGCATCTGGCTAACAGCTAGATTAATCTTCTAAGGGAACAATATACAAAATGATTCTTTTTTTAAAATTTTAATTTAATTTTTTTGGCTGCATTGGGTCTTGGTTGCTGTGCGCGGGCTTTTTCTCTAGTTGCAGCAAGCGGGGGCTACTCCTTGTTGCGGTGCGCGGGCTTCTCATTGCATTGGCTTCTCTTGTTGCAGAGCACAGGCTCTAGGCACGCAGGCTTCAGTAGTTGTGGCTTGTGGGCTCTAGAGAGCAGGCTCAGTAGTTGTGGCACATGGGCTTAGTTGCTCCGCGGCATGTGGGATCTTCCTGGACCAGGGATCAAACCCGTGTCCCCTGCATTGACAGGCAGACTCTCAACCACTGCGCCACCAGGGAAGTCCCTACAAAGTGATTCTTTTATTTGCAATCAGCAAGTAGGAGAGAGAGGGGAACTACTTTGGAAAATGGAAGAGTCTTGCAAAAACACATTTAGAGGTAAGATATAACTTACAAAAACATAAGACTCTCTTGGAGTAGCTATTCCATCATAGTTTGACTAGAATTAGTATCTAAATAAGTCTGCTTTGCTCTTCCCCTCCCATCTGGTTCCTTGTTTTTATGTAAAACAAAATATCTCGTCAAGAGAAATTGACAATATCCAGTTTGCCTGGCTTTGCTGGTATTATAGAACTGGGGCATAGTGGGAGATCACAGGCTCTGGAATCAGATTCTTCTCCGTAAAAATAACTTCCCTCTGTGTCAGGAGTCTTCAAGACCATCCTCAGGTCTGGAGATTCATTAGGACTTACAGATCTTAGGAAAGGTTTTACACTCATGGTTATGGTTTATTACAGTGAAAGGATACAGATTAAAATCAGCAAAGGAAAAAAGCATGCAGCAAGAGTCCAGGAGAGACAAGATGCAAGCAAGCTTCCCATTGTCCTCTCCCAGTGGAGTAGTACGGGCAGTGCTTAATTCTCCCAGCGACGTTGTGTGGCAATATATATGAAGCATTCCCAGCCAGAAAAACTCACCTGAGCCTTGACATCCAGGGATTTAATCGGGGATTAGTCAGGAGGACAGAGAGCTCCTGGGATTGACCTTAACTACTTAGTCTCCAGTTCTCCAAACCCTGAATAGTCAAACTGATCCAGCATGGCCCAGGACCAAGGTGAACAAAAATGCATTCACCATGAATCATTTTGTTAGCATAAAATATCTGGTGTGGCCCAAAGCCACCGGTATACGGAGACATTATTATCAGGCAGGATATTCCAAGGGCTTAGAGGTTGTCTCCCAGGAGCCAGTCAAAGACTGGAAACCCAGGCCCACTGAGTTTACTGCACAGCATCTATCTCCTGGGTCATAGAGTGAGGACATCACCTTCACAAGTTTGCTTTAAAAGCACGCGAGGTGTCTTGTGAAAAACCTGGAGCACACGTTAGTTCCCTTCACCTAGTTAGGACTTCCTCCAGTTTGAGTGTCAGAGCCCCAGACAGTTGACATAGGCAAACCGCCCAGCATCATAGGCCTGAATGACTGTGCCCTCCCGTGCCTACACTGACAGAGAGCAGATGCTTCATTCCTTAAACACTTTTCCTTTCAGTTAAAAAGGCATTATTCAAATCTCTAGGCATTCAGGGAAATCAGAGGCTAGAGAGAGCATTAGAATACTGTTTTGTTTGTTTAGTGTTTCTGTTTTTAAGATATCAGGATGTAATTGACCACAGATAACAAAAAAACCTGACTAATATATTTAAACAAACTTTTTTTTTCTTATATAACAAGAAATCTGGAGGACGATGATTATGGAGATTGATTCAGCTGCTCAGTAGCATCCTTAAGGACAGGCTCTTCCCCTCCTCCTCTGCCATGCTTGGCGGGCTGATGGCTTTGTCCTTAGGCTTCACACCTCATGGTTACAAGGCAGCGACTGTAGCTGCAGGTAACAGCCTCGGCAGGAGGGCAGCCAGAGAAGAGAGAGACCTTTGCTCAAATTCTCAGCTTTTCCTGAAATGCCCAGCAGGACTTACCTGTCTCACACACCCAATCCCCACCCCAACCCACCCTGCACACATGTGGGGCCCACCCACCTTCCTTGAGATCGAGGGATCCTTATGGATACCTAAATGATGTTTTAACAGGAATGAAGAAAGGCCATTCTGCCCTTACAGCCTGCCACAAGTAGTCTGTTTACAATGAAACAGAAGTAGTGAGGAGGTCCCCCAAGGGTTTCTCCCAAACTTTAGCCTGCATCAGAACCCCCTGGAGGACCTAGTAAAACACAGATCCTCCTCCAGACTTTCTTATTCTGTAATTCTGGGATAGAGCCTGAGACTTTGCATCTCTAACAAGTTGCCAGGTGATGATGGTGTTGCTGGTCAGAACACAGTTTGAGAACCATTGCTATCGGCTTAGAGCAAACCTAGTTTAGGAACATTAGCTAGAGCAATGGTTTTCAGTAGGGGATAGTTTGCCTTCCAGGGCAAGGAGACACTTGGCAATGTCTGGAGACTTTTCGGGTTGTCACACTGTAGAAGGTGAGTGGAGGCCAAGGATGCCGCTAAGCATTCTTCAAAGTACAGGTCAGCTCTCTACAATAAAGAATTATCTGGCCCCAAATGTCAGTAGTACAGAATTCCTGGTTCAGAGTGATTTTGTGTTATTAGACCTCTTAGGTTTGATCTCGGAGAGGCAGCAGTGAGCGGTGGCGCGAAGCTAGATCTTAGTTCCCTGCCCAGGAATTGAACCTGGGTAGCCTGTATGAAAACCAAAAATCCAAGCCACCAGACCCCCTGGCTCTTGCCCCCAGTGAAAAATGCATTTCTCACGGAAGCAAAAACTGTAAAAACAGATACAAAGTTTATTATTAGAGACATACCACAACAGCAAGTTGGGAGAGCACACAGAGAAACAGTTTGTTTCTTTAAGATAGAAGCAAGGCAGAGATGCACACCCGGAGAGAAAGGGTGTGGGCATCCCCCCTAATGAGGAGTGCAGTAAAGAAGCGGTTAAATCATTTACATAGGGCAGTTCTCCCGGGTCTTTATTTACCTTTGGCCAATTACCTGGTTTCTTTTCCACACCTGACCTGCCCTAGCACCCTTCCCAACATGCGTGCGCAACTTTTTTCCAAGATGGATTCCAGCCCAGAGGCCTATGGGCCGCCTTAACATCACATATTATCGGATGGTGCCCCCTCCTTTTTGACCCCCCAAGGAGGCTTTCTGCACACATGTAGTGTCTCCCTTGCCCCAAGGATGGGAAATGTATGACCTCTTGTTCTTTTCCTCAAATGGGGTTTAGCCCCTCTCTGTCCCTGCCATGACTGTTATCTTAAGGCATCCACAGGAGACAAAGCCTGGCTGTTTACCCCGTTTCTGCTGTTACTTCCATTTCAGAGAGCAAACAGGAGGCTGGCTGTAAATGCCTAACCTGGAGCCCACCTATCTCCTGTCTCAGGAAATGCAGACAGAAGGCTAGTTACTTGTAAGTGTCCGGCCGGAAGCCTACCTTTTTCTCCCCCCAAGAAATGTGAACAGGAGGCCAGTTGTAAATGGCTACCCTGGAGCCCATCTATTTCCTGCCTTAGTTTCAAAGTGAAAGTTCTTAATTTTTAATTTGAAGCACTTTCTGAGTAACAATATTCTTATTTGGAAAGCACAATCATCTTCAGAGCAGTTTGCCTAGTGGTGGTATGCAGGCTTTAATCTTTTTCTTATTTACTCAGGATGAGCTGTTGTAGTAGCTTGAAATGGTAACTCAGATTTTTGTTGTCTTTTTTTTTAATAGCAGGTTTATTGAGATATAATTCACATACCATACAATTCACCCATGGAAAATGTACAAATCAGAGGCTTTTAGTTGTACATCCATCGCCACAATCGATTTTAGAACATTTCATTACCCCAAAAAGAAACTCTTTAGCTATACCCCCCCAGCCCCAGGCAATCACTAACCTACTTTCTTTCACTCTATATTTGTCTCTTCTGGACATTGCAACTGAATAGAATTGTAAAATATGTGGTCCTTTGTGACTGGCTTCATTCACTTAGCATAGTGCTTTCAAAGTTCATTTCATGTTGTAGCATGTACCAGTACTTTATTCCTTTCTGTGGTGGAATAATGTTCCATTGAACAGATACTCCATATTTTGTTTATTGATTCATCAGTTGATGGAAACTTGGGTTGTTTTAACCTTTTGGCTGTTGTGAATAGTGCTACTATGGACATTCGTGTAGAAGTTTTTGTGTGGACAGATGTTTTCATTCCTCTTGGGTATATACCTAGGAATGGAATTGCTAGGTCATATGGCTCTACGTTTAACCATTTGAGAAACTGCCAGGCTTTTTCCATTTGCCATTCCTACCAGCAGTGTATGAGTGTTCCAGTTTCTCCACATCCTTCTCAGCACTTGTTATTATCTTTCTTTTTTATTTTAGCCATTCTACTAGGTGTGAAGTGGCATCTCATTGTAATTTTGATTTGCATTTTCTTTATAGCTAATGATGTTGAACATCTTTTCATGTGTTTATTAGTGGTAAGTCAAATCTATGTCAGACTCGGAGTAAGGGTCTTGAGCAGAGACATATAGAATTGGCATTTAAAAGTCTAGACTCAAGGCAAGGACTGAGAGCAAACCCACTTATCTGGAAAATAGACAAGATAGAAATAGTGGGTTATATCACTGTCCAAGGGTGTAGCCAAGAACTAGAAAATTTTAAATTAATGACTGAATCAGTGGAGCAGGATTCCGAATTGTTGGATGTCAGGGATCAGAAGTCAAGGAGTTTCCTGAGTTGGGGATGATGGAATCTTGTGTTATTCAGGACATTGTACTTGGTCCATTCTCCCCACTTGGGGGGCAAGAAGTCCTACAGATGTGAGGCAGGACAAGTCTCCATCTGTGGTGCCAGGCCCTGACAAAGCAAGAAGAGGAAACCCAAGAAAGGTGCATACTGAGGAGGCAAAGTAGTTATCACTGTGTTCAGGTGCACCTATATTTAAATTTGCTTTTGTAGAAACTATAACGAGAAGCATCACCACCACAAAGCCAAGCTTCGCAGAGTCAAGGATCGTTTAGTTCATGAAGTAGAACTCCGAGATGAGAGAATCAAACAACTTGAAACTGAGATTGGAGCCCTGCAGCAACAAATGGAAAAGGTGAGGGGAAAAGGTGGAGAGCTCACTGGTGATGCTGGTGTGGGTCATCTGGAGGAAGCCCACTCGTTTTTTTTTTGTTTTTTTTTTGCGATACGCGGGCCTCTCACTGTTGTGGCCTCTCCCGTTGCGGAGCACGGGCTCCGGACGCGCAGGCCCAGCGGCCATGGCTCACGGGCCCAGCCGCTCCGCGGCATGTGGGATCCTCCCAGACCGGGGCACGAACCCGTGTCCCCTGCATCGGCAGGCGGACTCCCAACCACTGCGCCACCAGGGAAGCCCCCACTCATTTTTTAATGTGTTTGTGGCCTCTTCATAGCCCAGGTTTCCATTTCTTTTCTTTGCACCCTTTTTCAATTTGAGTAACTGTTTAAGCCCTGCCCCAAAGTGTGTAAGACTCATAGTGATGCTAGATCAAATTAGACACTGAAAATATTCTGCACTGCTGCTTAGGACTAGTGTCTTGCCTTCAAATGAGAGTATCTTCTTTTTTATTTATTTATTTAAGAGACCCTATTAAGTAGGCACTATCATTATCCCCATTTTATTTTATTTTATTTATTTATTTATTTATTATTTATTTTGCGGTACGCGGGCCTCTCACTGCTGTGGCCTCTCCCGCTGCGGAACACAGGCTCCGGACGCCCAGGCTCAGCGGCCATGGCTCACGGGTCCAGCCGCTCCGCGGCATGTGAGATCTTCCCGGACCGCGGCACGAACCCGTGTCCCCTGCATCGGCAGGCAGACGCTCAACCACTGCGCCACCAGGGAAGCCCGAAAGTATCTTCTTAATCACCCTGCAGCAGAGACTTCCAGACCACCCTCCATAACTCATTCCTACTTTATGCAGCCTTCATTTTGCCTCACACTTCTGTCAGTTTTAAATGGCAGTGAAAACAGGTGACCCCTATTCTTTTATCAGTCCTTGACTAGAGCCTTCAGGCTGTTTTCTAGATATCCCTGGTTTCTTTGTTTGTCTTGTCGCCCCTGTGTGACTTTCTAGTATGTGGGTAAGAAGGAAATGGGACAGATGAATGGGATCAACTGACAAATGGCCTTGAGAGCATTAAACTACATCCATTCAAAATGGAGAGCAACTGACTTGGCCAGGAATGTTTTCCTTCTGGAGATCCCCAGCCCATTTCAGAATTTTGAAAACATTGTACTCAGTCTTAAATTACTCATTTCTTCACCCAACAAATTTTCATCATACCACCACTATGTGCCAAGGATACCAAAACAGTTGATGTAAATTCAGTTATTCCATGGGCTGTTATAGCACTCCAGGGTAAGAATCCTTAGATTACACACAGAAAACATTTGAGGATTATAACAGATGGGTCACCATTGTTGTGTTTTTAGTTTTAAAAAATCCTCTTGATACTCTAAACTGTAGTAAAAAAGGAAAATTTGTTTGATTTTGCAGTACCCTCCTATTTTGGCACTAATTCATCCAACTTTTAAAGACTCAGATCCACAACTAGGAAGACAATATAGAAAGTATAACAGAAGAAAGTAGCAACCCTGGTTCATGGGCCCCCCAGAAGTATCATCAACCTATTCTGTATTACCCATTCTTCCTTGTGATGCCTGCCTTCCACTTCCAGGCTTACATGGCAAAACCAGCCTCCTGCTTTCAGCAGGCATGTTTCCTGACTGTACTGTGTTCCAGTGTACCCCCAAAATCCACGTCTACCCAGAACCTCATAATGTGCCCTCATTTGGATGTAAGGTGTTTTCAGGCATAAACAGTTAAAATGAGGTCATACCGGCTTAGTGTGAACCCTAAATCCGATATGACTAGTATCGTTATAAGAAGAGGAAAAGACACACACAAAGACAGACACAGGAGAAGAAGGCCATGTGATAATAGAGGCAGAGATCGGAGTGATGAAGCCACAAGCCAAGAAACACCAAGGATTGCTAGCAACTACCAGCTAGGAGAGAGACATGGAACAGATTCTCCCTCAGTGCCCCCAGAACTACCCCTGTCCACACCCTACTGGCCTCCAGAACTGTGAGAAAATAAATTCTTGTTGTTTTAAGCTGCCCAGTTTGTAGTAATTTGTTACAGCTGCCCTAGGAAACTAACACATCTGCCCCAAAACCACAGGCCTCCATGAAATTAACTGGAGACTGCAAGTAAGCAGAGGTGAGGAAAGAGTGGTTGGTGTTGGCCTCGGACAGACTTGTACGCAAAGTCTAGCCCTGCCGCTTGATAGTTCTGTGACCTTGCCCGAGTCCCTGTGCATCATTTTCTGCCTCTGTAAAATGGGGAAATAATCCCTACCTCACAAGGTTTTTGTGAGGATTAAAATACAAAATGCATAACGTGGGACCTGGCACATAAATAAATTTTCATAAATGTTATTTTCTTCTTAGTGTAAAATCTCTTAGAAGCGTGTTAATCAGTAGATGTATCCACAGTGGTACAAACCTGGAGCTCCTGATTTTACTTATTTTAGGGCCCGTGAACCAGATCCCCGAGCATACAAAAGCTGGGCTCACTTTCTAAGCACTTAATCTCCAGAAAATAATGCCACTTTGGGGGGCTTCCTTCCTTCAGCCTTCTCTTTATACAGTGAGCCAGCTGAGTCCTCTGACTGTGTGACCACCCAAACCAGATTTCCCCCAATACTTTATCCTATTATTAGAGCAGATGTCCTGATTTTTTGGTTCCAAAACATACAGTATTTCCAATGGACAGGGTGTCAGTAGCCTGCCCCACTCAATTTCCTTTCTAATCCAGTTATAACTGCAGAGAGCATTATTTGTGGGGTAGCTGCTTTTATTCTCAATCCTTATCATAAATATATTTAAATAATAGCAGGCAAGACTATTGTTAGACATTGAAGGGTCCTGGATGAAGGACTTTAAGATCTGGAAGAGTTTGTTTCAAAACATACTGTAATCTCCTTCCTTACAATTCCTTAATAATAGATGGACAGCCTTTCTTTCATTTTGAATTATAATTGACATAATATTTTATTAGTTTCAGGTATATAACATAATGATTTGATATTTTTATATATTGCTAAATGTTCACCACAATAAGTCTAGTTAACATCCATCACCACACATAGTTACAAATTTTTTTCTTGTGATGAGAACTTTTAAGATCTACTGTCTTCTCAACTTTCTCATATGCAATACAGTATTACTAACTATAGTCATCATGCTGTACATTATATCTTTATGGCTTATTAATAACTGGAAGTTTGTACCTTTTGACTGCTTTCACCCATTTCACCCACCCCTCTCCACCTCTGGCAGCCACCAATCTGTTCTCTGTATCTATGAGTCTGGTTTTCTTTGTTGCTTGGGTTTTTTTAGATACCACATATATGGACAGTCTTTTCTGAATGATCTATATTAGTACCTTATTAAAAGAAAGAAAGTTGTCGCTCTTAACCCTGTGATTCACCCATCTACCAGAGGTGGTTTTTCTCCTCCCAACCCCACTCGCTCCCACACCTGGCAGGTGGAAACAAACACAAATAGGTGAAGGCACTTGCCTGTTACCATTGACAGGCTCTTGGTGAAGTGAGAAGGGCAGTTCTACACTTGTGAGCTTCTAAACTCCTCACCAACAGTGATATTTACTAATATCTGCTGACTCAATATAAGAATGTTAGTGTTTTTTCACAAAATATAATCCTTTATCATTTTAGCTATAACTTCACTAGCTATTGCTTGCAGGGAAAACATTGGTAGATAATGAAACATGGTGTCAAGCTAGAGATCATTTCAGCATCATCACTGCAAGAATATTCTCGGTACCTGGTTTACATGCTGAACTTGCCAAGCCAACTGAGACCCTGACATTGGTTGTCAGTTGAGGTGGCTAGATTCCCATTTTCCTCCCTTTGCCTTAAAAAGACTATAACTACAAAGCAGATGGAAATGTGTTACATGGAAATCTTTCTCAATATGGAGATTCAGAGAATTCAGTTGTATTTGTTAGTGACTCGATACCTATAGAGTTAGAATACAGATGAGAGCACTGGGACCTTACTGGGAGTTGAGCGTTCAGATATTTTTAAATGTTAACCCAAAAGAATGAGTAAATGTCCAAACAAAATACATGACATAAAATAACCAAGATAAATAGAAGAACCATCTAGCTGACAATTCAGCAAACAGATAAAGACAGACTAGAAGACAGGAGAAAAGAAGTTCACAAGGCAATTTGCTGTCAGAGTTTAGAAACAGGCTGATGCTCTTAAATGTGTGATTATTTTTCCTTCTGGGGTAATTAGGGGGCTTTATTATCCCTAGGAGAAGGCATTCCAGGACCAGATCACCACCCAAAATGATATCCTGCTCCTAGAAAAGAGGAAACTTCTGGAGCAGCTCACAGAGCAAGAGGAATTGATCCACGGCAATAAATCGATAATATCTTCGGTCCAGAGCAGGTGGGTGCCTGCCTGAGTCACCTGTGAGCTCCACAAAGAAGAGGTTTCTCCCTCCACTAAGAGATCTTTCCAGAGGTAGTCCTCTGAGTTTGTGGCCTATCTGATAACTGTTTCTCTGCCATTCTGCTGTTTTTAGCAGTTCATACAAGTGGCAGAGTTGTGAAATTAAAGAGAAAAATATCATGGAGAAGGTGGGCTGGGCATTCAGATAGGCTCTTTCACGGCAACATTGCCTCCTGAGGACCCAGCTCTGCTCATTCGGGCCCTTCCCTTTGTGTGTGTTGACACTCACGTTTATCATTTGGCACCTATGGAATCAAGGTGTAGACCAAGAGAGAAGCAGGCTGGCATCCCAGCTCAATGACTTTCTGGTTTTATCTTCCTACACAAGTTACTTTCCCCACCCTGAGCCTCAGTTTCCTCATCTGCAAAATAGGCTTCGTAACAGTTTCTCTTTTATGGGGTTGTTGTGAGGATTAAAGGAGCTAATACATGAAAAGTTTTAAGTGCTTACCGTGTGGATAGGAAGTACTTGGTAAATTGCTGCGGCTGTTGCTAATACTGCTGCTGCTGCTACTACTATTTTTACTTCTACTACTACTGAAACAAAAGCATGGGATGACTGAGATCAGAACCAGATGTAGGCTGTGTATGAACAGTGTTCATACACAACGTATGGCTGTGTATGAACCAGATGCAACCAGATGAACAGCGTTTGAAGGGATGCAGAGTCCCTCCCCTAAATGGGATCGTATCCTTCCTTAAGTTTCTCAAGGGCTGGAATTGTGCCTTTCATATTCTTGCATGGAGTGTGTCTCTGGTCTCAGTATGTATTTAATGATGGTGTACAAGCCAGAGGCTTATTCATTTTTCACTTGGTCTTGGAATATGGTGGGAAATATTCTGGCAAAGTCAGTTCTAAAATCTGGCAGTGGGCTAAGACTCAGAGCTAGTGGGAAATGGGGGAGAGTTTTTAGGAAGGATACAGGCATGTTTAGTTATGCCCCTGATTTATGCCATCCTTAGAGTACTTTTCCTGGATAAAGAAAATAAGCAGCTACAAGAAAACAGTCTCCGGCTCATCCAGCAGGTTGGTCTCTTAGAGCGAATCATAAGGAGCGTCCAGATCCGCAGAGGGGAGGTAAGGTTGCTCTTCTCACCTTCCTTCATCTTGTGCATGTAGCTGTAGCCTGCACTTGGCCTCATGGTGGACTGCAGCAAAGAGGCTCGCTGGCTGCACACAGGGGCAGCAGGCCTTGAGATTGCTCTTGACCAACTCTGCTCTTCACTGGGTCAGCTTTTGTTCAACGTGCTCCTCCTGTGTGATCCCAAAGCAAATTGTGTGTGCCTCCTAGCTTCTTCCTTAACACACTGTATTGTCGTCACCTTTTCACTTCTCTATCTCATCATCTCAGCAGCGACATCCTGGAGGGCAAGGGTTGCATCTCATATGCCATTGTATCTATGGACAGGTACTCCATAAATATTTGAGAATGAACGGATGTTAAATGTCCTCACACAGATGCCTCCTTCTCAGCTATCCTGTTTAGCATGTATTATTCTTGCCCCATCTGAGAGATGAGCCCATCTGAGGCTCAGAAAGGTAAAGTGAAGCTAGTCTGGTCTGGCAAGGAGTCAAGCCTAAGGAGAACATCTCAGTCAGAGAAAAGCAATTATGTTACAAAAAAAAACATGCTGGCAAGTAGCCAAGTCCAGAGAGCTGCAGCAAATAAGTCTCTGTTGTCATGAGGTCCAGAGTCTGGCTGGTGAGCTGTCAGCCAGAGGGACTTCAGTAAGCAGAGTTGCATTCTGACTCCAGGATGGAGGCTGCTTGCTTTCTTCCCTGGCGTGTATCACCTGCTAGGCGTTTCTTCCTAGGATGTTTCACAGTAGATCCTGCTTATTGGGCACTATTGCTATGAGCGTTAAGACCAGCATCATGGTTGGTCTCAGAAAGGTGATAATTTCCAAGTTCTTGAGTTGTTTTGCAGATTTTATCAAAAGTAGAACTGCCACAAAAACAGAAATATAGATCAATGGAACAGGAGAGAAAACCCAGAGATAAACCCACAAACATGTGGTCACCTTATTTTTGATAAAGGAGGCAAGAATATACAATGGAGAAAAGACAGCCTCTTCAATAAGTGGTGCTGGGAAAACTGGACAGCTACATGTAAAAGAATGAAATTAGAACACTCCCTAACACCATACACAAAAATAAACTCAGAATGGATCAAAGACCTAAATGTAAGGGCAGACACCATAAAACTCTTAGAGGAAAACATAGGCAGAACTCTCTATTGAAGATCCCACATGCCGCGGAGCGGCTGGGCCCGTGAGCCATGGCTGCTGAGCCTGAGCGTCCGGAGCCTCTGCAACGGGAGAGGCCACAACAGTGAGAGGCCCACATACCGCAAAATAAATAAATAAATAAATAAATAAATAAATAAATAAACTCAACATGGATTAAAGACCTAAATGTAAGGCCAGACACTATAAAACTCTTAGAGGAAAACATAGGCAAAACACTCTATGACATAAATCATAGCAAGATCCTTTTTGACCCACCTCCTAGAGAAATGGAAATAAAAATAAACAAATGGAACCTAATGAAACTTAAAAGCTTTTGCACAGCAAAGGAAACCTTAAACAAGACAAAAAGACAACCTTCAGAATGGGAGAAAATATTTGCAAATGAAGCAACTGACAAAGGATTAATCTCCAAAATTTACAAGCAGCTCATGCAGCTCAACATCAAAAAAACAAACAACCCAATCCAAAAATGGGCAGAAGACCTAAGCAGACATTTCTCCAAAGAAGATACATAGATTGCCAACAAACACATGAAAGAATGCTCAACATCATTAATCATTAGAGAAATGAAAATCAAAACTACAATGAGGTATCACATCACACCAGTCAGAATGGCCATCAACAAAAAATCTACAAACAATAAATGCTGGAGAGGGTGTGGAGAAAAGGGAACCCTCTTGCACTGTTGGTGGGAATGTAAATTGATACAGCCACTATGGAGAACAGTATGGAGGTTCCTTAAAAAACTAAAAGTAGAACTACCATACGACCCAGCAATCCCACTACTGGGTATATACCCTAAGATAACCATAATTCAAAAAGGATCATGTACCACAATGTTCATTGCAGCTCTATTTACAATAGCTAGGACATGGAAGCAACCTAAGTGTCTATCAACAGATGAATGGATAAAGATGTGGCACATATATGCAATGGAATATTACTCAGCCATAAAAGGAAACGAAATTGAATTATAGTGAGGTGGATGGACCTAGAGTCTGTGATACAGAGTGAAGTAAGTCAGAAAGAGAAAAACAAATACCATATGCTAACACATATATATGATGAAATCTAAAAAAACAAGGTTCTGAAGAACCTAGGGTCAGGACAGGAATAAAGACGCAGATGTAGAGAATGGACCTGAGGACATGGGGAGGGGGAAGGGTAAGTGGGACAAAATGAGAGGCTGGCATGGACATATATACACTACCAAATGTAAAATAGCTAGCTAGTGGGAAGCAGCTGCATAGCACAGGGAGATCAGCTCGGTGCTTTGTCACCACCTAGAGGGGTGGGATAGGGAGAGTGGGAGGGAGACGCAAGAGGGAGGAGATATGGGGATATATGTGTATGTATAGCTGATTCACTTTGTTATACAGCAGAAACTAACACACCACTGTAAAGCAATTATACTCCAATAAAAATGTTAAAAAAATAAAAAAGTAGAACTGCCAGATGTTGTGACCTGATTTCCAATAGTTTATGGCTTTGCTTGAGCTACAACTGTTCTTAATTGTCTAGTCATTCACTCTTTTACTTAATCATTCATTCAACAAACATTTATTTGTTTATTAATGGGAACTTTATTATTTTTATTCACTTATTTTTGGCTGTGTTGGGTCTTCACTGCTGCGCGCGGGCTTTCTCTAGTTGTGGCAGGCGGGCTTCTCATTGCGGTGCCTTCTCTTGTTGCGGAGCACGGGTTCTAGGTGCGCAGGCTTCAGTAGTTATGGCACACAGGCTCAGTAGTTGTAGTTCGCGGGCTCTAGAGCACAGGCTCAGTAGTTGTGGCCCATGGGCTTTGTTGTTCTGCGGCATGTGGGATCTTCCTGGACCATTGCTCGAACCCATGTCCCCTGCATTGGCAGGCGGATTCTTAACCACTGCACCACTGGGGAAGCCCTCAACAGAAATTTATTAATTCCAAGAACTGTGATAGGTCCTAGGAATATGGAAGATAGTTCCTGTTTTCAGAGACCTTCAGTCTAGTAGAAAAGGACAGACACATACGTGAATAAATACTATAGTATTGTTGGTGCTGAGTTACAGGCCTTAAAGGAGTATTTTTTAGGACCAATAGTTTTGAGATCCACAATATTGTCATCAAATCAAGATAAGAAATGTCACATGGGTCAGAACTACAGTATATCAAGCTCAATATCCCACGTGTGACAAAGGTACCAAGTTGTAACATCTTGACAACTATTGGAATAAACTCCAAAACTGTTTATAAACTTAGAATCTTAAGCATCCTCCAATCCAAACCTCTCATTTTACACAGGAGGGAGAAAAAAACCCAGAGAAGTTGAATGATATGTCAAAGGCCACATAGCTACTGCTTACATTTCCAAGATCTGTTGATTCTCAGTGATTACCACATATGCAAATAGATCAGTATATAGATCCCTGAGATCAGACATATCCTAGGTCGCTTCCTTTCTTGGGGCTACAGTGGTGACAGGTTGACATTCGTTGGGTGCTTACTATGTGCCTGGGACTGGTCTAAGCATTTTATGTATATTGTCTCCTGTAATCCACAAAATAATCTTATGTGAAAAGCCTGTCATTCCCATTTACACAGTTGAAGAATCTGAGACCTGGAGAGGTGAAGTGACATCATTGCCCAAGGTCATATAGCTGATAAATAGAAAAACAGGACTGAAAACAGCACTCTCTGGTCCCTGCTCTTAGCCACTATCTCATAATACTCCACGTCAACTGTTTCCCTTGCAGGGGCATTGGAGTAACCAGGGACATAGCCTTTGTAATATAGACCATGTTGCTGCCTGTATTGTAATTCCATCCTTCTTCTCAGTTGGCTTATACACTACAAGAGAGCAGGAACTCTGCCCATCTTGTTACCCATTGCATCCCAGATACTTAGCACCTGGGTCACTGCAACAACTTCTTAACTCATCTCCGTTCAATCTCTCCTCCCCTTCTGATCTGCCCCGCCCATGCCACTAGACCCATCGTTGTGAAACACTGCTTGATTTCATGGTACTTCACGTCAAAGAGTTTCAGAGACTCCCTTTGTCTACAAGACGAAGTTTATTCATTCAACACATATTTATGGACCATATACAGTGTGCCAGGCCTCATGCTGTTTCCCATATGGTTTAAATATGATGGTGAACAAGAGATACTCTCTGTCTTCCCAGAACTCGTGCCCAGTGAGAATGAGAATCATTTAACTGGCAACTGCCACGCGCTAAGTTCTACAAGAGCAGTAGGCCTAGAATGCTGAGGAAGCAGGGGGAGTGGTGTCTCGACCTGTCTGGAGTGGCTAGGGAAGGCTTCCGGAGTTATTGATGTCTAAACCAGAACTGAAGCCACATAAAAACTTTCCATATTCCAAATACCTTTCTGACAAACCTGATCAAAAGAAACTAGCCTATTCACTGTTTCCCCAAAAGCTCTGACGTTTCCTCCCCTGAATCATGTATTTGCTTGGAAAAACACATCTCATCTCCCCTGTCCCATCTTCCCAGGCTTTGTCTTTTGAAGTCCTATGGTTCTCATAGTCTATAGCCGGAGGGGTCTTTAGAAAATACATGTAGTCTGAGCCGATGACTCAACACTGCAAGGATTTCCCACAGTCTTCAGAATAAAACCCGCATTTTCTGACATGGTCTTTATATGCTCTGTGAGTAGGCCTTTGGTCTGTTTTGGTCTACATTTTTCTGAGAAAGAATATTTGGTTCTTAAAGTAATGGAGCTCAAAACAGTTACTTTTTTTTTTTATGATTTAAAGGGACAGAAAATGTTTACCAGAGTATTAAGAGCTCGTCAAATAGAATGGAATGATTATATCAGCTAATACGAGGTAATTCATGTAGAAAAGTGGATATAAAAGCAGGCTTGTGAAAAGCACTAACATAAAAAGTATGGCATTTAGTTATTATTTTCAAAATAATTTTATTTATTGAGGTAACATTGGTTTATAACATTATATCGGTTTCACGTGTGTAACATTATACCTTGACTTCTGTATATACTACAGCATGCTCACCACCAAAAGTTTAGTTTCCATCCATCCATCCATCCCCCTTTTGCCCATTTCACCCTCCCCCACCTTCCCCTCTGGTAACCACTACTCTGTTCTCTGTATCTGTGTGTTTATTTTTGTTTGGTTTGGTTTGTTCTTTTTTATTATTATTATTCCACATGTGAGTTAAATCATATGGTATTTGTCTTTCTCTGTCTGACTTATTTCACTTAGCATAATACCTTCAAGGTCCACACATGTTGTCCCAGATGGCAAGATATCATTTTTATATATGTATAATCTACTTAATCCATTCATCCTTTGATGGGCCCTTAGGTTGTTTCCATATCTTGGCTATTATAAATAATGCCATAGGGGTGCATATAGCTTTTCAAATTACTGTTTTTGTATTCTTCAGGTAAATACCCAGAAGTGGGACTGGATCATGTGGTAGTTCCTAATTTTTTTAGGAATTTCCATACTGGTCTCCATAGTGGCTGCACCAATTTACATTCCGACCAAAAGTATACGAGGGTTTGCGAGGGTTTGCTTTTTTCCACATCCTTGCCAACACTTGTTATTTCTTGCCTTTATGATAACAGCCATTCTAATGGGTGTGAGGTAATATCTCATTGTGGTTTTGATTTGCATTTCCCTAATAATTGGTGTTGTTGAACATCTTTTCATGTGCCTATTGGCTATCTGTATGTCTTCTTTGGGAAAAAATGTTTATTTAGCTCCTCTGCCCATTTTTTAATTGGGTTGTTTGGTTTTTTGTTGTTGAAAGTATGACATGTATAGTTACCAAATATTCTATAGGTATTAGGGATTACAGTTTTCCCCCCAATTTTGTTGATATAATTGACATATAACATTGTATAAGTTTAAGGTGTACAATATAATGATTTGATATATATGTGTATTACAAAATGATCACAATAAGATTAGTTAACATCTATCATCTCATATAGTTACAATTTTTTTCCTCATGACAAGAACTTTTAAAATCTACTCTCTTAGCTACTTTCAATATATACAATACAGTACTGTTAAGTATATCATCATGTTGTACATTACATCCCCAGAACTTATTTCTCTTACAAAGGAAGTTCATACCTCTGACCACATTCACCTAATTCCCCCATCCCTGACAACCACAAATCTGGTCTCTATTTCAATAAGTTTGGTTTTTTTTAAACTCCAAGTGTATATGAGTTCATACAGTATTTGTCTTTCTCTTTGTCTGACTTATTTCACTCAGCCTGATGACCTCAAGTTCCATCCGTGTTGTCACAAATGGCAGGATTTCCTTATTTTGTTAAAAAAATTCGTTTTTTGTTGAGTAGTATTCTATTGTATGCATATTCTTTATTTATTCGTCTATCAGTGGACACTTAAGTTGCTTCCATATCTTGACTATTGTAAATAATGCTGCTATAAACATGTAGTGCAGATATCCCTTTGGAACAGTGTTTTCATTTCCTTCAGATATATACCCAGAAGTGGGATTGCTGGATCATATGGTAGCTCTATTCTTAATTTTTTGAGGGACCTCCATACTGTTCTCCATAGTGGCTGCACCAATTTACATTCCCACCAACAGTGCACAAGAGTTCCCTTTTTTCCACATCTTCTCCAGCATTTGTTATCTCTTGTCTTTTTGATGATAGCTAGTCTAACAGGTGTAAGGTGAAGGGATTACATTTTTAACCAAAAATATATATAAAGCATAAGTTCTAGGATCGTATCGCCAATGGCTTATCATTATAATTTTTTTAATATTCATCCTTTCTTTTCTTTTAGGAACCAACAATTAGTGACATCCCTGAATTTGAAGTATTGAATAAAATTGTGCCCTTACCAAACTCCAGGTGAGTATAATCAAGACAATCATCCACATGCCAGAGAGTTATGGCTGCCTAGCTAGTTCTAGTTGCTGGCTTGAGAAAGCATAGCAGGGACTTTCCTGGTGGTCCAGTGGTTAGGACTCCACGCTTTCACTGCCAAGGAGGAACTAAGATCCTGCAAAAGTTGAAATTCTATTGATGCCTTAACTCTGTAACCCCAAAGTGCTGCCGAGAGATCCTGTCTGTACAAAGTCCTCACACATGGCCATTCTTAGTTTTTCAGGAACGGGTTTGATAGAGTCAGCTGGAAGTCTTCAAGAAACTGAAGAACATAGGTCAGAAGAAGCAATGGTAAACCCCAAGTCCCTCGAGTCTCTTTCGTGTTCACAGAATTCTGAAGCTGGATACATAAACGTGGCTTCTCTGAAAGAAATACATCACATCCAAGAATAAGGCCAAGTCAGAGCTGTAAAATCACTGGTGTCTAGAACTAGACTGATCAAAGCTGCTAACTTAAAGCTTGGGCGTGAAGGTGGAGCATGACGTGGAGAAGAGCTACGACAGATCCTCACTGGACGTCAACCAGGAGTCTTCAAAATTGCTGATAAATTCATTAAACCTGTTCTAATAATGGATTTCTCAAGTTTGTTTGGTATCCTCAAATGCCTTGTATTGATCAATGTCATGACTTCAGTTCAGTGGTTTAATTAGGGGTTTTTTTTAAGATTTTTTTTTGGTGGACCATTGTTTTTTTTAAGATTTTTTTTTGATGTGGACCATTTTTTTTAAAGTCTTTATTGAATTTGTTACAATATTGCTTCTGTTTTTTATGTTTTAGTTTTTTGGCCCCAAGGCATGTGGGCTCTTACCTCCCCAACCGGGGATTGAACCCACACCCCCTGCACTGGAAGGCAAAGCCTTAACCACTGGACCACCAGGGAAGTCCCTAATTAGGTTTTTGTTCAGTAGAGCACATATACAGCTAATTCAGCATTCTTTCTATTCTTATTATCATGGGTATTTTCTTATTTATTTTTTAATTTAAAAGTAAAAACAATGTAATCATGTTAAAGCAAATATTTGAGGAAAAAAAAACCTATAAAGCCCACATTCTTAACACAACTATTTTCATTTATTCTTTTCTGGTTCTTATTCAAATGTATACATTTTAAATGGTTATCATATTGTATATTCATTTTCATAGTCTGATTTTAAATTTAATATTTCATAAAACATTTTCCCATGTTTCAACAGTCTTCATAATTATTCTTTCAAAAGCCACATGGTAGGGCTTCCCTGGTGGCACAGTGTTTAAGAATCCACCTGCCAATGCAGGGGACATGGGTTCGAGCCCTGGTCTGGGAAGATCCCACATGCCACGGAGCAACCAAGCCCGTGAGCCACAACTACTGAGCCTGCGTGCTGCAACTACTGAAGCCCGCGTGCCTAGAGCCTCTGCTCCACAACAAGAGAAGACACCGCAACGAGAAGCCCGCACACCACAACGAAGAGTAGCCCCTGCTTGCCGCAGCTAGAGAAAGCCCACACGCAGTAAAAAAGACCCAGTGCAGCAAAAAATAAATTAAAAAAATAAATAAATAAATTTTTTAAAAAGCCACATGGTATTCTATCATGTTGATGTCCTATAAATTCTCTTGTTGTTTGACCTTTGTTTCTACTTTTTTACTATTTAAGATTATGCTGTGATGAAAGTGTTTGTAGATGTAGCTCTTTTCTTCTCTTGAGTACTCATAAAACACATTTACAAGATCAGCAAAATTGGGCTAAAGATATAAATGTTAATAGTTTTGATACGTCACTTGTCGAATTACTTTAAAAAAAGATTGTGTCAACATACGGTTTCTATAGTTGAACCCTTTAAGCCTCAATTTCTTAATCCATAAAATAGGAGCAATGGTAGTTCCTATCCCATAGAGCTGTGAGGACCAAATGAAATGAAGCATGTATTTAGCACTTAGTAAAAGCTTAACAAATACTAGACATCATTATTTATTTTCACTAGCAGTTTGAGTGTACTAGTTTTTCCACAACCTCATCAACATTGGATATTATCAATTTTTTTTGATATTATCAATTTTTTAAAAATTATTCTAAATAGTTGGTATAAAACTATACTGAAGGATGATTTCTGCTGCTCCTTCCCTTCCTGCCCCTTTCTCTCCTTATTCTCCTCCTCTTTCTTCTTCACCTTCAATTGGAGGTAGAGAGGGAGACCAAGGGGAGAGAGAAAGTAACCAGAAATTTTTTAAAAGACCCCTTAAGTTGAGACACACTGAATTTTTATGTGTAATCCTTGCTTCCTCAGACCACTGAACTAGAAAGTATGGTCAAAGGATATAGAAAATAACAGCTGTGATATTGAATCTAAGCCTTACCCAATTCATTCAATTCACTGGATTCACTGAATCTATTTATTGAATCCCTACTGTGTGCTATTCAATAGTGGGCACACCTGTGAAGACAGGCATGGAGAGTCTCGGTTTTTGTCATTGAACCCAAGTGCATGTGCCCGAAGCACAATGAGGACAAACAAACATTGGAATCTGGAGCAGAGGAAGGCTTATTGCACGGGCCAAGCAAGGAGAATGGGTGGCTCCTGCTCAAAAGACCTGAACTCCCCAGTGGTTTTCAGGGAAGAGTTTTTAAAGGCATCTTTTGGAGTGATGGCTTCAGGGTGTATGACTTTCTTCCGATTGGTGGTGAGGTAACAGGGTGGTGTTCCAGGAATCTCAATCCTCAACCTTCTAGTTCCCACCAGTCTGGAGTCTCAGAAGGTAGTTACCATCCTCCACCTAGGTGGGGGCCTTAGTTCCTACAGAACTCAAAATTTCTGTGTCAGATTTTATGTATATCCCATGAGAAGGAACTAGGACTCTGTTTTATCACTGAACTGTAATTTTTTAAAAATTTTATTGGAGTGTAGTTGATTAACAAAGTTGTGTTAGTTTCAGGTGTGCAGCAATGTGATTGAACTATAACTTTTTGACTGCTTTTCCGTTGTTTCTGCATTCCCTCACTTCCTTAATTGGTATCTGCTTGAATCTGCTCTTTGTAACTCAGGGAAGGTCTGGGAGGCTGAAGCCTTTTTCTACAAACAAGAAACGGGGTACACGGAAAGGGTTTTGTACACGGGAGTGTCCTGCAGGGTCCTGCTGAGTTTCGGTCCTGCCTTTTCTTTGGTACTCCTCAGTCTTCATGGAAACAGGTGGATGAGAAAGGGAATAAAGGTTTGAATATGTTATTCATAAACTTGGCAGAGGAACCAGGTTTAGGGGGACTTGGTTTCATTTTCATGGAGTTAAATGTGTGTGAGGCTGCAGGTGAGGTGGGGAAACCATAAAATTTTGGATGGTGAATGAAGAAAATAAACCAGTAATGTATCTGAAAGTGTGACGGAGGGCTACTTTAGATTGGGTGCAATGTTCCTGAGTGATATCTGAGCTGAGACCTGAGCTACAAGACCACTCCCCATCCCCATTAAGATCTAGAAGAATATTAAAGACAGTTAACAGCTAGTACCAAGGCCCTAAAGAGAGTATGGGAACTCCATGACCTCGAGGAACAGAAGGCCAGAGGCCCAAGAAGGTGGCGGCCAGATAATGTAAGGTACGCCTTTTATGTAAGAAACTAGATTTTATGCTAAATATGGGGAACCAGGAGTGATTTATAAGCAGATTTATTTTAAAAGCTCTAGCTGCTCTGCGGTATATGATTTGGAGGTGACGAAAGCGGAAGCCTGTGTGAGAACTGGAATTAAAATCCTAGCGTCCTGACTTCAAGGAAGTGCTGAGTATTTACGGAACAAGCTTGATATGCCAGGCTGTTCTAAGCGCTGAGGATGAACACAGTTCTTGCTTCCGTGGGGCTCCACACTAGTGGACAGGGGTAGAAAACCGCACGTATGACGGTTCACATAGATCAATTTCAAAGGCTGATATGGACCCTGAAGACTGCCTAGTCCAAGCCCCCTAGCCTGAGCGAGAACAATTTGTACTGCACTTTGTGTAGCCAAGTGAGTAGGATGTCTGTTGACCTTGAGCAATAAATGCCGAGTTTTTCCTCCCGGCTCAGCACCCAGGGAGAGTCAGGTGAGCTAACAGCTGGCTGACGTCCGGGTGGTCTGTACGGAAGGCGGCGCTGGCCACCCACGCAGCGCCCAGTTTGGCGCTGGAGGCGGAGAACTTCCGGGGGCGGGGCCTGGCCTCGGTCGGCTTTTCCTGCGCCTCCGCCGGAGACGAAACCCTTAGAGCAGGGACTAGGTTCGCCGTAACCCCGCGCTCCGGACTTCTGCTTCCGGGTCGGAGCCATGGCGGTGGCAAATTCAAGCCCTGTCAATCCCGTGGTGTTTTTTGATGTCAGCATTGGCGGCCAGGTGAGGTCCTGGCAGCCACCCAGCCCACCGCCGAAGGGAAAGTACACGGGGTCTGACAGGCAGATTTCATCCCTTCCCCAGGGGTAACGGACTCGGAAAGCCAGAAAGTGAAATTGGACCAGAACCTACCGACCTGCGGGGCGGGGTTGGGGAGGAAGGGAGAAAAAGGAGGAGTCTTGCCCGTCTTGGCGCCCCGCTTGCGGAGGGACTGGGTGGAAAGCTAGCGTAGGCTTTGGAGGCGGAAGTGGGAGAGACCAAGCGGCATGTGGGAGGGAGGGTTCCTTGCTCGGTGAGGCCTTCACGGGCTTGGACTGGGCTTTCTGACCGTCTCCTGCCGGTTGCAGGAAGTTGGCCGCATGAAGATCGAGCTCTTTGCAGACGTTGTGCCTAAGACGGCCGAGAATTTTAGGTAAGGAGATGTTCCAGCTTTGCTGGATTAACTAAACCGGAAGCTGGGCCACAGTCTGTGGAATCGTCTGCCTGCCTCTGTCCGTCCACTCACTGCCCTTGAGGTCTGATTCCTCTGGGTATCGCTCTGAATAGTCTTGACTGTTCCCGTGTCAATTTATGTTGTTAATCTGTATTCCCGAGTGTCTGGACATCTGACTAGCCTGTAGGTGGGCTTGCTAGCGCCGATGCCTGTGCCCTCCCCTCCGAGGTTAGGAGCGCTCACAACTCATGATGCCATGGTGACTGAATCATTCACTCCTTTCCCTTTCAGGCAGTTCTGCACTGGAGAATTCAGGTCAGTCTCAGACGTGGTTGAGTTCTCTGCTTTCTCCTGAGGGGTGTCCTGGGGCTGCAGTGAAGGTATTGGGGAACCACCGGCAGGCCTTGAATGATTGCTGGTGGCAGTAATAGAAGGTAATCCCCCACGGGTCTATCCTCTGTTCATTTGTCTTCTTTACCTCTCTTCTCTGACCATCTTTAGGAGAGTCTCTTTGGTTCAGGTGTGTGGTAAACTGGAAAGGCCTTTGATTACCTGTCATCATTCCAAGTCTCTTTCTTTTTGGTTATAGAAAAGATGGGGTTCCAATAGGATACAAAGGAAGCACCTTCCACAGGTAAGGCCTTTGGCAAGCCATACTGGGGGGCTTTTAGGAAAACAAAACGGAGGATAATTCTTAGATCTTGAGAAGGGATGTTTTTATGAACTCAGCAACTGATTTGAAGACTTATTAAAAGCCAAAGTGATAAACATTATATTTTGAAATCAATGTTATTCTAAACTGCAGAATCTTCTCTCAGGATGCTTTGTTCTGTTTCAGGGTCATAAAAGATTTCATGATTCAGGGTGGAGATTTTGTTAATGTAAGTATTGTTCCTTGCCTATTAAGGACTTATAGGTTTGGTTTTTTGTTGTTATTGCAGCTGCTGCTGTTTTTACTTCAGGGACCCAGTCTTAAGGCTTGAGAACAATGGCCAAGTTTGATGGGGGAGAGGGTGGGGATGGGAATGTCCTTCGATGGCTACTACTCACTGCATCACTAGATGACAGATATCAGCACTTTGAGTCACTGACTTTCAAATCTCAGCCTTTTAGGACCAGAAAGTGAACTTTCCCAGCATACCAGTAGATGATCCATGAGAGACCCAAATTAATTGGTCACATAGAATTTAGCTAGAAATCGGATGTAGTTTGTTTTTTCTAAATGGTTGTTAAGTCCCTTTCCAGTGAGCTAAATGCTTATGCCCCATTCTCCTGTCCAATTCTGGAAAGCTGAGGTTTTTCTTTAATCAGAAGTTCATTAGTGGGAAAGGAATCAGAGCAAGAGTTCTGGAAGGATGTTTTCCCTATTCACTGGGAGAACCCAATGAACTAATCCTTCACTGCTAAGCATGACTTTATTGTGACGAGACTGTATGTATCCCCATATCAAGCCTCCTCCGCTTCCTCCAACATTGGAAGGTGCTGAATAAACCACATTTACGCTTTCTTAAGCCCACTTTTCTCCTTACCCACCCACTTCTGTGCATGATCTTTCTTGTTAATACCATTTGGTTAGTCATGATGCTGTTTTCTTGGATTTGGGAGACATTCTTTCTCCTTTATATGTAAATTTAGTTTGACTCTCAGGAGTTTTTTAAGATCTCTCTTTCCTACCTAGGTAAGTTTACAAAGTGGCAAATTTGGGGCTGAATCAGAAACAGATATGTTTGATGTTGCAAAACTGAGAGATTTTAACCGAAAAATTTTCTCTTAAACATATGGAAAGTAGGGGTACATGAGGCCAGTATTTCTCATGCAGCAACAGTTGGTTGGAGTCAAGTAACTGCTCCCTTTAGCATGGTATGTCCTTATTATTAAACCATTTGCTTCCCTTATTTATGTCATCTGCCCCTGTAGGCATTTAAGTTTGCAACACCTGGTCACAACTGATCATAGTAGGGCTTGGGATGACCATATACTTTTTTATTGACTGGTAAGAGGGCTGAGAAGCTATTCTCTGCCTTCTTTCCTTTCTTCCCATAGGCTCCTATATTGCCATATTGTCTTAGCAGGGACAGGACCAACTTCTTATGGGTCATTGCCAGAATCTTTGCCAGGCACATTTGATCACTAGCTAATAGCCCCAGGGTTAGATAGCAGTTGGTCAGCCAGAAGGCTGAGCATCAGAGAGAAGCAATTACTCAGAGCTACCCTTAGGGCAGAAAAAATGGAATGAGCAAGAGGCAAAAGAAGCAGGATTTGAGACCTTCTAAAGTTGGACCAAAAATATTTGTTTGTTTTAATAATATTTGTTTTTGGTTTTTTTCTGATTGCAAAAGAAAAGTACAGAAATGAAAATAAATCATCTCTCAAGGAATCTCGCCTCCCAAGGAATATACTCTTGGTATTTTAGTTTAAAGCTGCCTGTCTTATCATTGCATATATATGTGTGTCAAATATTATTTTTAACAGACTTAAGATCATATATGTGTTTTAACTTTTTTGTGCTTGATAATTGTCTGCATTTTCCCTTGTCATTGTCTTCTTCCAAAACAATCTTTCTAATAGTTACCTAATATTCCGTTATGAACAGACAATGAATCTATTTGATCTGCCCACTGTTATTGAAGATTTAAGTTGCTTTCCCTTATTTGCCTTACAGATTAATTTTGTCATTTTCCCTACTGTGGCTTCTGGAGTGCAGTAGATAGTATGATTATATAGAGGATGATGTGGTAACTGTTCTGTTCTCTAGGTTTATTGGGAAATTGGAAATGAACATGTTTTCCTTCTGTATTTATGTATGTATATATTTATGTGGAGTTAAAGGTATAATAGCTTACGTTTACATAGTGTTGTATGGATTGCGAAACTCTTTTCTCATAGACACTAATTGGATCTTTATGGCAACGGTATAAGGAGTAGGTGATTGCATCCTCACTTGATGGTTGAGGAAACTGGGGCTCAGAGATAGGAAGTGATTGCATCCTCACTTGATAGTTGAGGAAACTGGGGCTCAGAGATAGGAAGTGACTTCCCCAGCTCAATAATGATAGATCTGAAACTCAAATCCAGTCTTTCCACTATACAGAGCTTGGTTTTATTGATAATTTTTAAAAATAAATTTATTATTTATTTATTGGGTGCGTTGGGTCTTCATTGCTGCATGTGGGCTTTCTCTAGTTGCAGCGAGCAGGGGCTACTCTTCGTTGTGGTGCACGGGCTTCTCACTGCAGTGGTTTCTCTTGTTGCGGAGCACGGGCTCTAGGCACATGGGCTTCAGTAGTTGTGGCACGCGAGCTCAGTAGTTGTGGTGCACGGGCTTAGTCGCTTCACAGCATGTGGAATCTTCCCGGACCAGGGCTCGAACCCATGTCCCCTGCACCGACAGGCGGATTCTTAACCACTGCGTTACCAGGAAAGTCCCAATAATTTTTAGTCAAATAACAATTTGAATTTGAGAGTTTTCTTTTCTTCCTTGGCTTATGTTAATTCCCTTTAGTAGTCTTTGCTCCAGTAAGGGCCCCTTGATTCTATACTAGGTCAGTGTTTTCACATTCCATCATGTACCCAATATTTTTTTAATTTTTTTTTTACTGCGTTGGGTCTTCATTGCTGTGTGCGGGCTTTCTCTAGCTAAGGCTAGCGGGGGCTACTCTCTAGTTGCGGTGAGCAGGGGCTACTCTTCGTTGTGGTGTGTGGCCTCATCGCAGTGACTTCTCGTCGCAGAGCACGGGCTCTAGGTGCGCAGGCTTCAGTAGTTGTGACGCGTGGGCTCAGTAGCTGTGGTTCGCGGGCTCTAGAGCACAGGCTCAATTGTGGCGCACAGGCTTAGTTGCTCTGCGGCATATGGGATCTTCCCAGACCAGGGCTTGAACCCGTGTCCCCTGCATTGGCAGACTGATTCTTAACCACTGCGCCACGAGGGAAGTCCTAATATTCTTTTTCTTTACTAACTGGCTGGGAGAGATTGGTCTTTTGGCACTCTCTCGATATTACCTTTAAACCCCAGAGATTCTATTTAAGGTACTGCAAATATGGCCTTGGTCAAGTTGCTTTATTACCCTGACTTAAGTTTGCTCACCTGAAAAATGGGGAAGCTGATAATGCTTATTCCACAGAGTTACTGGAAGAGCAAAGAGATAACACAAACAGAGCTAGTTTAAGCATAAATTGGGGATTTATGACAAGGTGTTTCCTGGAACCCAGAGGAAGAAATAGATCTAGGAACTAGAGAGCCACAGAACCAATGAGTCCCTTCTCTCTGTTTCTCTAGCACTCTCTACACATGTGTTGCATTCTCTTTCTCTTCTCCAGTCCACCTTGAAGAAGATAGTTATCTCCAGCTTCCAGGTTTACATGATACAAGTTCAACCTCAAGAGAGCAGCTATTCTACTTCATGTTTCCCAGAGAAGGAACTCTAGTTGGCCCTGCATGAGTTAGGCATCCTCCCCTGGACCTCCCCTGACTTCAACTTTGACCAGGAGGGTGGTATCCTGTTGTATAGATTACACTTCCAAGAGCCCACCCACCTGCATAGTTGGGGGAGTGGAGCCATAGACAGTTAAATAGATTCTCTTATATGACTGTAGGCATGAGAGCCTTTGGGAAGGGCATCGAGGCATCAGTTATGTATGTGATCACTGTACTGCTGTCCTCTGCTTTGCTTGTGTCTTAGCCTATCTTTCTAGAGGTCCAGCTGTGACCTGTTGTTTTTTTTCCAGCTCATGAGATGCCCTGGCCAGGTTGTGGGCTGCACATTCCTTGGATGGGGGTGGCTTTGATTGCAAGATAGGGTCAAAGAGGTGTGGCTCCCAAAGTGACCTGCAAGAGTAAGAGGACTTTAAAGCAGTGAGGCTTGGGGTGCAGCAACTGCTTCCTCTGGGCTCTAGGGGCCAGTGCTCACAAGTTGCTAACACTTCCCTTCTCTCTGCTCAGGGAGATGGTACTGGAGTCGCCAGTATCTACCGGGGGCCATTTGCAGATGAAAATTTTAAGCTTAGACACTCAGCTCCAGGCTTGCTTTCCATGGTAAGTTGGGACCAGTCAAGGTTTTGGGCTAGATTTATAGCCAGCTGACTTCTGGGTCACTCTTGAGGCCCAGTGCTGTCTCTTGGGATGGAAGCAAATGTTTTCCTTCCCTTGCTTGACCCAGGATTCACCTCTGTACTGCCCACCTCTTTCCTCAATCTGGTTTGATTTTGTTGGGCTGGATCCACTAGCAGGCTGGGGAGCCAAAATTGAACTCTGATATATGTTTTCTTACTTTGTTTGAGCCAGAACGTGTGGTTGGGCCCTCAGCCTTGCTGCTTAGAATGTAGCCAGCTGTGCTTTCAAGACCCAGTGTTCACACCCCTATCACTACTCACCAGAACTCTCACAGCACCCATTCGTTTACACTGCCTTCTGGCTGGTCACCCCTTTCAGCTCACTCACCACTCCTCCTACTCCCATCCCAGTACCCTTCCTTCCCATTTATAACCCCACTCACCCATCTCATTCCCCTTTCACCATCCCCCTGCCCACCTCCTTCAGCCCCTCATCTACACACCCCCACTCGCTCCCCCTTCACTTGCCCTTATTCACCCCTCACTCCTCATTTCCCCTTCCCCCTCCCACCTTGCTTCTCTTTCACTCTTCAAGCCTCTCCCTCCCTCCTGTGATCACCCATTTCCTTCTGTCAGTGCGCCAAGTCTCACTCCCCCAGACCCAATATTTACATGCACACATTCTCTGTCCTGCTTGCCCACTGTTCTACTCATCTACTCATCTGCTCAGCCATTCATCAAATAAAGATTGTTGACATACACTGTTTCAGGCCTCATGGTAAGGCATGAGGATACAGGCCTGATCCCTGGCCTCGTGACATTTAACTTCTAGTGGGGGAATTGCACGTGCAGAATGATGGGTCCAGTATAGTATAATTCATGCCATCAGTGTAATAAGGGGAGGGTATCTCAGTGTTTGTAAAAGTACTGTGAGGGCCCCAAGGAATGAGAGTAATTGCTGCAAGGATCCAAATAAGTTCTCTACCAGATGGCATTTCAAGTCAAGCAAACTGCCTAGACAAAAGATGTGTGACCATGAAATAGCAGGGTGGCATGGGCAAGGGACAGAAAGTGAGGAAAGTGATGTGAATGGGGGAGGGAATGACTAGTAGAGACCACCGGAGGGGCAGGTGTGTGTAGGGCTTTAAATGCCAGAACAAGGATGAGGTATGTGGACCTTATTTTATAGGATATGGAGAGCCATGCACTTTTTTGAGCAGGGCTGATCAACTTGGTGTTTTAAAACACAGACCCTGGCTGCAGTGTGAATGGAAGACAGGAGTGGAGAGGGTAGGGCAGAGAGAAGTTAGGAGGCTGCCATAATAATTGGGTGAGCCTAGCATAGCAAAGAGTGTACAAGTCTCTTTTAGGAAAGTGAGGCTGGGCAAGCATGGGTAAAGAGTGCCGAAGTGGCCTAAGTGGGCTTGGATCATCGCCGTGAGGACTGCATGCCACTATGTTAGCATCTGGGGAGGAGTCAGAAAATGGAAGGCAGCCTTCGTCTCTGCTCCCTTCAGGCTGCCACTAGTTAAGTTGTGCTGTCACACATCTTGTAGCATAATTGTTTTTGCTTCCATCCTCCACTAAATAATGAGTTCCTCAAGGGCAGGGACTGAGTCTCATTGATCTCCAAGCCTTAATACCTGATATAGCAAGGTGCTGAGCAGATACTGATGAATGACTGAAAAATAATCAGAATAAAGGCTAATGTTGAGCACATACTCAACAACACTTTATTTGCATTAATTCATTTTACTTCTCTTGTTATTCCTTTGAGATAGATACAAATGGGGAGACCGAGGCACAGAGAGGTTATGTGGCTAAACTAGATCCCAGTCAGTGATGGAGCTGGGATTCAAGCTCAGTTGTCTGGCTCCAGAGCTTATTCCCTAAACCAGTAAGCTATCCTTCCTGGAAGAATGGATAAGTGAGTGGCTAAGGGCAGAGAGTTCCCTGAGCTAAAAACACATGTTGTCTGACTGTTTTCCTGTCTTCTTGCTAGTAAATGTTTATACATTGAGCAACAAGATAGATAAATAGATAGAAGAAACAGAAAGAAGGGAGGGAGGAAGGAAGGAAGAATTGGGACCACTGAGGAGTGGTCAATTCCACTCCTCAGGGCAATTCCAGAGTGTAGGTCTATTCTGACTGGCTCAGGATGTCCCTTGCTTTCATATGTGAGATGTTCCTGCATACATGTACAAAAACCCCAAATAGCCTCGTCTCGCATGGGGAATTTCTAAAGTATAATGTGACATCCCTAATTAGAGCTTATCCCTAGACAATGTCTTTAATGTATTTCATATACATTTTTATTCCTTCAGTGTTGAACACAGACTCAACCAATTTAATTCCATTAAGCATCCAGTTAAGGCTAGTGACCTATCTAATGATTTCCAGTGTTGCCTCTGTATTATTACTTTGATGAGACCTGTCCTCTTAATAGTACTAGTTCTTTCAGTTTTCCATTTTCCATTAATTTTTTTCCAAAATAATGTAAGTATGCATTGGAATACTCACATAGTTACACAGACATTGTGGTAAGGCAGTGCTGCTGAAACATGATGTGGGTTTGCTGATTGCTTTGCGTTGTAATTATAGACTGTTCTTTTATAATGTATTGTGAAATATAATGATATAAAGACAATTTCAAGGGAGGAAAAGGGAAGGGGTATGGCTGAAGAATTTGAGATTCTTGATTTAAAAAACTTTTACCGATAAAATTCAATAATAAAGGATTTGGGGTGTAGCTGTAGAAAGCAAATGTCATTGATTAATTGTAGTCTTTTTATCTAGCATAGCACTAGCATAGCACTAGCATAGCAGCTTCTTGCCCCTTAAATTTTCTTATTACCATTGTTAAGGGACAGTACAGAGTCATTCAGACAAAGTAGCTTATGGCACAGGCAACAGGCTTTTTCTCAGCTGGTACCTAATTTGTAAGTGTAATCCAGTTATTACTGGTTTTGGACTAAATACAGCAAATCTGGTTCTATAATCAATTGTTCCCATTATAAAAATTCACACTGTAGGAGGGCAGAAATTGTGTATTCTCTTCCTCTCTGTATTCTGTTCCTCTCTGTATCCTTGGGTCCTAGCTCATAGTAGATGCTCAGTCAAGTTTGCTGAAAGAAAGCATGGAGGACTCAGGGCTACAGGCTCTTTTGGGGAGTTTTGTCCTTTGGCTAACATGGCCAGGAAAACTCACTGCAAGTATATTTGGTTTCCATCAGGCAAACAGTGGTCCCAGTACCAATGGCTGCCAGTTTTTCATCACCTGCTCTAAGTGTGATTGGCTAGATGGGAAGCACGTGGTGTTTGGTGAGTCCTATTCCTGTCCTAGTCCAAGCCCAATTCACCCAGAGTGGAACTTCCTATGGAACTGGTCCCCTCACTCTTGTACCAAGAGTGCTCGTCAGGTGTAACTGCCCTGGGTAGTAGTAGGAAAGGTGGAAGCCATGGGAGGTGGGGAGGATTTGTGGTTAGAGAGCTAGAGGGGAGGACGAAGGGGCCATCTGATGTAGTGAGTAACCACCTGGGCAATAGGTATGTCTGAGGGGGGATGGTAGCACTTAAGAAATACCACACAGAGGCAGCATGGTATAGTGGAGCTTTGCAATTGCTCAGACCTAGTTTTGAGCCCTAACTCTGCTACTTAACCACCTGTGACCTTGGGCAACATTTCACTTCCACTGAATATTAATTTTCTGATGTTAGTCTGAGGATCAAATGAGATAATGGCTGAGAATGGGCCTTGGAGGCCAGAAAGTACTGTGCAAACGAGAGTAATAAAGTCCAGCTCATACTCTTTCCACAGGAAAAATCATTGATGGACTTCTGGTGATGAGAAAGATTGAGGTGAGTCCTGTTTTGATCTCCTCTTTCTCGGCCATTCTGGCCTAGTACTGCCTCACTAGTGTCGAGGAGCGGGAGAACCGTGAGTGGGCTCTGGTTAGGCCCAGGCTTCACTCTTCCAGTTTCAGGGAGGAGGATAGGGAGGAGAGATCATGTACCTCCCAAGGGTTCTGGGCCCTCAGCCTCTCCGGTGCAGTGCCTACTGAGCTTTGGCCTCTGCTGTCTCCTCCATCTAGTTGAGAAAATCCTCCTCAGCATTTTACTCAAGGTCCTTCATGATCGGGTCCCTGCCTCCCTCTCCACGACCCCTTCTGCCACTGCTACTTCCGCATTCTAGTCCCGTCAGGCTACGAGCCCTCCTCTAAACACGCATACACGTCCCTGCCTCTTGCTCCTTCCAGCCCTCAAGTCTTTGCTCAGGCTGTTTGCTCTACCGAGGTGTTCTCCCTTCTTTTCTTCCTGGTGGGATCCCATCCATCCTTCTGGGCCCAGCTCAAATATCCCCTGTTCTGTGAATTCTTCCCTGGCCTGTGCAAGCAGCAGTTTAGTTGCTTCCTCACCCCGTATACAACTCTCTCTTATGACTTACTACATTGTTACATGTCATGGATTTGATGTTTTCTAAATGTGGTACATTTTCTCTTTGATATGTATTATATTCTTCCCCTGTCTGCTAGGCTACAGACTGTTGTCAGATCAGCCTGTAAGCTCTGAGTCCTTAGCCTAGGGGCCTGCAGGCATCAGTAAGTGTGTGGTGGGGGAGTGTCTGAGTGGAGGAGTCACCACTGTGCTTTCTCTCCTAGAATGTTCCCACAGGCCCCAACAATAAACCCAAGCTGCCTGTGGTGATCTCACAGTGTGGAGAGATGTAGTCCAGAGGAAGACTGAATCGGGTAAGTGTGTCTTTCTTGAGCAGGAGTCAGGACCCCAGAGAAGGTAGCATGGTCTAGTGGAAAGAACTTTAGACCTGAAAACACGGGATTGAGCCCATTTCCTCTCTGCGTGCCCTGGGAGAAGTCACTTCCCTTTCTTGAGCCTGTTTTCTCATCTGCCAAATGGTGATAATACGTGTCTCCTCGGGTCACCCTAAGCATCACAAGAGAAAGGGTTGGTAGGACACTTTACTTTTCTAACACTTTATAGTTTACAAAGTATCAACCTGAAAACCATCAGGCACTTTCTGACAGCACTCTTAGACTCTAGTTCCATTTAGTAGTCCTGCTATGAAGACCTGGCTCCATCTCTGGGTCACTCCCTTCTGGGACCAGCCTGGGCAGCCAGGAGACACCCCTATCATGCCTCTCGTCAGAACCGACGCTGCGGTTCCAGCCCCTTTGTATTTGCCAGCCTCACAGGTGAATGTGACACATTTCTCAGCCTATATAGACTCACTTCCTACCCGGACTTGTCACTCACTACCTGCTCTGTGCTGGGCACCATTCTGAGCATGGGGATGGGGGAAAGAATTGAAAGATGCCTCCACCCTTTAGGAGCTTATGGAGAATAAAACACATTCTCAGAGGTGATCACTAGTAATATGAGTGATGTTGTTAAGGATTAATAAGAGTTCAAGAAAGAAATTGATCACTTCCAGCTGGGTAAAGGATGGTAGCGCTTTGCCTTTCTTTTCTTTTTTTCTTTAATTTTCAAACCTGCAGAAAAGTTGGAAGAGTAGTACATTGAACACCTATCTACCTTTCACCTAGATTCGCCAATGTTTAACATTCTTGTTTTATCATTTTACTTTGACATTTGTTTCTTTCCCTTCTTCCCTCTCCTCCCATTTCCATTCCTCTCCTGCTCTTCTTCCTTCTTTCCTTCTTTTCCCTTTCTTCATTTCTTTTCCATCTGGAAGTTGAGGACTTCTTGACACTTTACCCCAGAATACTTCAGCAGCAACTCCTAAAAATAAGAGCGTCCTGCATAATCAGAATAGTACTGTCTAATGTACATGCTCAAACTTCCTCAGTTGTCCACAAAGTAACTTTTTTTAGCTCTAAAACAAGAAATCCAATCCAGGTTCACATATTTCATTGATTGTTTATTTTTAGTTATGAAAGCAACATCATCTCCTGAAATGAGGTATGAAAATTTTCCCAGAAAACAGTTAAGGCCCTCCCCTTAACAGCTCACCCCCAGCCACATCCCCATCCCACTGCTCTCCTCAGAGGTGACTTGTTCATCAGTTTGATGTATGTCCACAGGGCCTTGTCTTTGCCCATCTAATTTTGGGAGGTTTTGTTTTTCCTAAATGGCATCATACTGTTTGTTCATCACTTTATTTCCATTTGATCTTATGTCTGGAAGACTTTTCCTCCTCCATTCATGTAAAACTCTGTTGTATTTAAACAAAACAAAACTGATATAATATGCTATAAGATGTTTGTAGCAAATATTTTATTTTACCTTTCTCAATGATTTGAATAATTATACATTCTGAGTCTTAGTTCTTTACATGTTTTGACCATTTTGTCTAGAATATATTTTAAGAAAAAACTGGCAGTGGGTTTAACTTTGGTGATATCCTTTCTTAAACGGAAGTTCTAAATTTTCATGAGATCAAAATTTTTAATCTTTTCCCTTGTGTTGTGTTTTATCTTGTTTAAGAAGGTCCTTACTACCTCAATCATAATGCCTTCTGTATTTTTTCTAATGTTTCTACAGTTTTATTTGTATACTTACAAAATTATCTAGAATTTATTTTTCTGGACTCTGCCTTTTTTTCAAATGGAGATCTAGTCAAATACCAGACCATCTTAATGACTGTGTATACCTCCATCTGTGACTTACTTTGTGTTCACAGCATCTGGCACTTACAGGCATTCAGTTAAAATTTATTACATGAATTAATAGAGAGGGAGAATGTCAGGCATTTTAGGCAGGGAACTGGTGTGAGCAAATGCCAGGGCAGGAAT
>NW_006779881.1:468109-469616 GCF_000442215.2 Lipotes vexillifer | reverse complement strand
GGAATGCACAAGTGTGTGCTGGAAGCTCACGTGGACTCTCTTGTTCAGCCAAATGCTCCCTTCTCAGGCCTAGTTGACACTCTGAGCTTTCTTTTCTCCCAGTACTGGGGGCCCCAGGCTCAACGTGCTTTCCCCCTGCCCTCGCTGCTGGCTATTCCCTCTCCTACTCGTTTCTTGGCTGAACTAAAGTTGAGCTCATAAGTCCTTTTCCTTCCAAAGAGTGACCACTGATCACCACCAGAGGACAGAAGAATACAAAAACAAAATTTAGAAATCCTTTTATGTTTAGGGCCTTTTCTCTATTTTTCTGAGACCCTTACAGAAAGTTACTGGAAATACATGTTAGGAGTTTGTTTTCTGAGGGTGGGCGATCATCAACCCTCCTCTCCTCACCTGCTATTAGCAAAGGTCATGTAAACATTTGCCCCCATAAGCCCTTCCTTTTAGCCTACAACCCCAAGCAGAACAAATTCCATGGAGGACATTTGATGCGCCAGAGGCCCTCTAGACCAGAACTTTCCAGTAGGCATTCCTTTCTGTGATGGTGGAAATGTTCTGTATCTGTGCTGTCCATTATGGTAGCTTCCAGCTACATGTGACCGTTGAGCACTGGAAAAATGTGACTGGTGTGACTGAGGGACTGAATTTTTACTTTTATTTAATTTTAGTTAAATTTAAAGAGCCACATGTGGTACCTCCAATTTAGTCTTCTAACCTTGACTTGCTCAGAATTAAATCTTTCATAGCTTATATTTAGAGACAATACAGTAAAAGCAGTTATATCACTTATTGAATATTTCTTGTGCTCAAATTCTGAGCTAAGAACCTTACTTTAATTATCTCATTTAACTTTACCAAGTTAAAAACTCAGGGGCTTCCCTGGTGGCGCAGTGGTTGAGAGTCCGCCTGCCGATGCAGGGGACACGGGTTCATGCCCCGGTCCAGGAAGATCCCACATGCCGCAAAAAACAAACAAACAAACAAAAAAACTCATAGGTTTTAAGGTGTTAGGGAATCTAGGTGGCAGTCTGACCTTAAGGCATTCCACAGATGGGTTCCCCACTTTGGGTTTTTGAGTAATGGATTTGGGAGAAAGTAAGGAAAGTAAGTAAAAGATTTGGGAGTATGGTATCATTTCATCATGTTTCTTCCCAGCTGTGAAGTTACAAGCATCTCTGATTTCTAAAGGAGTATTTCAGATCCCTCAGGTTGTTTGAGGGCAGAATAATGCTTGACAGCCAGTGTACATGATGTTTTTAAGTCCTACTAGGCAGTATTTCTCAAACTTTAATGTACATATGAATCACCAGGAGATCTTGTTAAGGTGCTGGTTCTGATTCAGTGGGTCTGGATGCAACTTAAGATTTTGCATTTCTAACCAGCTTTCAGGTGATGCTGATGCTGACTTGGAGTGGCAAGGCTACAGGGGAATAACGGTCTGTCTTTTAATTGAGAACCCACCATATTCCAATCAGAAAAGACCCAGGAGGAGATAATCTCTTGGTGG
>NW_006779881.1:460789-468099 GCF_000442215.2 Lipotes vexillifer | reverse complement strand
AGCAGGAATCTACTGCATTCAAATCAAGAGATCACCTAATCATGCATTTAAGGCCTGTGCCTAGTCACTGGAAATGGAAGATAGGAAAGAGACAGAAGATAGGTGAAGTCACTTGATCAACTGTGCCTCCCTATGAAGAACTTCCTTCCACAACTTCTTTTGTGCTCTACCTTAGGTCCTGACTTTGGTTTTAGTGAAAATGAAGTTTTCTGTACAACTCTAGGTATAGTAACCTCGGTTTTATCTCAGTGGGTCCTGTGAAAGCTTTTTACCTTGAATTTGATTAGGTGTACATAAACGAACTTTGGGCCTCAGGATTCTCCTGCCCAATCTGAACTGGGTTCTTGGCTACTTACAACTGCATGGGGGGGGGGCGGGTGGGGGGGGCGTGGAACCTCTGTTTTGAATACCTGAGAGTCTCTTGGGAAAGAGAGTGGCTGTGAGCTCTGACAGCCCTGCTAATCTCCCAGTGATCCCCAGGCCTGGTACTATCAAGCAGCAGAGATCTTTCTTTAGTTCATTGTTTCCTAAATTTCCCTGAAGATGAGAATCACGTAGGGGCACTATTTAAACCTACTAATTCCCAGATCCCCCCCTGAAGAGTTTGAGTGAATTTGAGGTAGGATCCAGGATGCTATGTTGCTTCAGATGCTTCTTATCAGAGAAATGTGGGTAACCCTGCTTTAGGTGGTGCTGGTTGAATGTTTTTTAACATTTGTCTCTTAGGAAAAAATATACAGCACCTAGTTTTACAGGTATTATAGCTTACAATGAGGTGTTATTCAAGTTCAAATAGTCAGTAGGTTAAAAATTAATTGTACCTGTGGATGGTGGATATGGTAAGAGCTGTGACACTGCTGTTGGAATGACTGAGGTTTAGGAAATACTGTCCCCCAATCTGGGATTTCCTGTAGATGTGATACATTCCTGTAGAGGAGGATTCTGAAAGACACATTGGTGGCACGTGGGCTGGTGTTTCATTAATTAAGATATAGGTCCCACACTGCAGATGAGGCAACAAACTTGGAAAGTCCAGTTCCTGCCTTAAAGGAACTCATAGTCTCTTGGGGAAACTGACAATTACAGTACAGTAAAGCACTGAACTGGAGGTTTTAAGACAAAGGAAGGAAAGTGAATGCCTGTGTCTGCCTGGAGTGTTTGGGAAGACCACAGAAGAGATGTTTCAGCTGAGTACATGAAAGAATGGAGTTTGTCAGGGTAGCTAAAACTGGGGAGGGCATTCCCGGCAGAGGGAATGGCATGAGCAAAGGCACCAAGCAGGAAACAGCAGGAAGTGTAAGGGAAACTGCAAATAATTCAATATAGCCAAAGCAGGAAGATATGAAAAGCAAACTGTAAGAGGTGAGGCTAGAGGAGGCCAGGGTCAGCTGTGAGATCCAGTGCAGGCTGAGGTATTCATATGTTAACCTGAGGATGGGGGTGAGCTTCAGGCAGTGTGTACATCTTTCCCCCCTAGGGTGAGAGTCCATCATGCTCCTGAGATTCCAAAGGGTAGCCTGACCCTCCAGAAAGAACCAGGCCAGTAGGAGCCACTGAAGGATTTTGAGCAGGAGAACACTGTAATTGACTTTACTCATTCAGATGATTCTAGCAGCAGTGTGGAGGATAAGCTAGAGGTCAGTGAGGTGTCCACTGCAGCAGTCCGGGCCAGAGCAGAGGTTCCACATGAAAATATGTGTCTAGGGAGCACCAGAGATATGGCAGCAAATATTTGCATGCCTGCTGGGTGTGTAACACCGTTCCCTGCCCTGAAAGTCAGAAGCCCTGCCAGCTAAAAAGGGCGGGGAGGGGAGAATGGCTCCATTCCAGTCCCTCCAGTACAAAGGCGAAGCTCCCTGCCCTGTAACCAGGCCTTACACACAGAGGGATACATCACGTCCATGGAATACTATATAGCCTTAAAAAGAAAGAGGTAGATCTGTATCTGTTGGCAGATTTCTAAGGTAAATTAAGGGACAAAGTCAAGATGTAGTACATTATATAAACATGGTGCTATTTATTTTGAATTACTCTTTCAGAAATTACTGTAGTGATAGCTGACTGGTAGTAATGGTTACCTCTGCAGAGTAGAGATAGCAAAGAGACTTTCTTTTCAGTTTATGTTGTCCTGTATATGCTTGAATTTTCTACACTGGGCATGTATTTTATAATAGAAATACATACTGTATATCTGTAGTTTTAACTAATCCTAGTTCCTCCCAGCCCTTCCCAGGAGCATGTAACTAACATCAGTTTGTGAATCATTCCCTGGTCCCCTCCTGGGTGCACCCACAGTACTTGGTTCATCTCTCTATTATGGCATTTAACACAGTGTATCATGAATATGTTGGTCTGGTTTTCTCTAGACTGAGAACTCCTTGAGGCAGGGACCATGCTGACTAACACAGTGCCTGGTCAGTGATAGAGCTTAGGTCCCAGAGCACCATGCAACTTACAAAGTGCATTTATACATTTTTGTACATTCTGCTTGAGGGCCCAGCGTTAAACTTCTGTCTGAGCCTGTGGTATGATGCCAGGACCCACTGTTCTCTGGAGGAAGAGGGGTGTGGCCATGTTTGGGGGGAGGGGAGCAGTAGTAACTGAGTGTACTCACCCTGTTCTTTTAGGACAGCTAACTCCAAGGCCATAAACAGAGGGTGTGGAGTTTCCTTTCTTTATAACCCTGGGACCAATCAAGGAAAAGGATTGCTCTTTGTTCTAGAGCTCCACAGAGAGCCATCAAGGTCTGGCAGAAAGCACACAGACTTCGGAGCCAAGTAGACCAGGAAGCCCCATCAGTGTCAGGCCATTAAACCCCTTGGAGCCCTAGTTTTTCCCTCTACTTAATTATAAATAATATATACTACACAGAGTTGTGAAGGGTAAATAATAAAGAAGACAGTGTATTGGCCGTAAATATTAGTTTCTTTCTTGGTTCTGTGTAACACATCTCTCAGCTCTGCTCTGGGGCACCAAAGGTCTGGCCTGTGGCAAGAATCAAAGTGGTCTGCTCTTTGGGGAAAGGAGGGTTCGGTGTGTAGAGGAGAGCTGCGAGTGTTTTCTCTCATGGACTGTCCCCTCCCCGTTCCTCTGAGCTGCTTCTCTCTTCCATCTCTCACAGACCCTCCACATCTGCCATTGCAGGCCTTCCCTTGCTCGGGGTGACGCTCTTGAGTAAGATAAGCTGGACTGGCCCCTGTGTTTGCTTCCCTGCCTGCTGCTGCCCCATTTGATCAAAAGACCTTGGAAGTATCACAGACTCAGAAGCCAAGATTTTGTGTTTAAGTTTTCAACTGTAAATAAAGTTGTTGTTTTTTTGGGGGGGGGGTTTTTGGGTTTTTTTTTTTTTTACCGTGTGTTGTGTTCTTTTTAAATGGTTGTAATGATAGCCCTGTTTCCTCACTCCTTAGCTCCAGCTAGGAGTACTGACTCTCCCCAGAGGCCAGCATGGGCCAGAGCCAGGCCCTTGATATGTAGAGTTGATGCCTCAGATTTACAAGCAGTTGTAGCAGTCCCCTCATAGGTTCAAGCTGATTGGGCAAAGAAGGCAAAGCCCCAGGGCCTTATGTTCCCAGTAGGTTCATTTTGGTTAGTTCTAGAGCCTGTGGGTGAAGGGTCACTAGCTTGGGATATTTTTGGATGGGGGACCATTTGGTAGAATGTGCCTTGATCATGATGAAGTGGAAATCATTTATTAATAGTTAAAAATCTTGGTTTGAATCCGAAGTCATTTTTTAAACAGTTGAGGTCTTGAGATGTTCACGTCCCCATTCAGAGCCTCGGTTTCCTCATCTGTAAAATGGGGATAATACTACTTCATAGCATTGTCAAAAGGGTCAAACAAGAGAATGGAGATGAGGATAACTTGTAGACAGTAACGTGCGTTGGAAAATGTTTGTTTTGAAAGGAAATAAAAGGATAACATAAAAACATAAAAGATAAAAAGATCCCATTGAGTGTAATGTTCAGGAGGTAAAGGGAGTTCCCTGGTATTCCTTTCATGAGGCAGTTTCTATGTTATCCCATTCCTACTTTCTCCTGGCTCATGGCGGGGATGACTCATAACTACGAGCAGCAGGCTACTGCAGCAGCAGAGTAGCAGAGAGCTCAATTCTGTGATAAAATAGAACCAGGCTAAAAGTGCCATTTCAGTGTACTGGGGGACAAGAAAGGTGGTGAGATATACAAGGGCCCTGTAGTTTGGATATTTGCAACTGTCTAGCTAAGTAAACAGGATTCAGGGTACACGGGGAAGAAAGGGTTGTGATCTAGTGGAGGAGAAATCTTCAAGTAACTAAACGGGGTAGAATTTAAAGAGAGAGGAAGGAGGATGAGCAGCTGGGATCCTGAGCTGATGTTCTTATGATGGGCCATTCAGTTGAATTCAGTTACACTTGGCACCTGCATTCTTTGCCAGTTTCTGTCCTGGGCACTGGAGCTGTAAAGATGAGTAAGATGTGGCCTGTGTTTGTGACAGGGGATAGGCATGGTTTGGATTCAGTGTGGTGAGTGTTAGAATGTGAGCCCTTATGAGGACAGGAAAGTTGGTCTTTTTTGTTTGTTTTTCACTGCCGTCTCCAGCACCTAGTAGCCAGTAAGAGTTCAATAAATATTTGTTGTGTGAATGATAGTGGTATGTATAAGATGCTATGGGAGCAGAGCGGAAAGATTGGGGGTGAGAGGAAGAGGCAACATTTGAGGTAAGTATTGACAGATTGGTTGGAATTAGCCAGGAGATAAGGGTGGGGAGGGCTTTCTAGGAAAAGGCAACTATGTTTTGGGGCCCAGAGTCTGTAGAGATGGGGACAAGGTGAAAGTTTTGCAGAGGAGATTCTTGGAATGAAACCATTTGCCTTTCACATCACTTAAAGGTAGACACTGGAGCTGTGGTCACCACACTAGGCTCTCAGGGTGGCAAGGGGACTAGCAGAACCATGGCTTGGGGAGCTCCCATCTTGGAACAGGAGATGGATTTTGACATGAACTGTTTCTCCTCCAGTGCTTCAGTACCATCTATGCAGTGGTAGAGAGGGGGCTACAAGGAAATCACTCATCTTCATGTTCACTGAGCATGAAGAGAGACTTCAGTGAAGTAATTGGATGAGTAAGTAATGATACTTTTAAGTAACATTTTAAAGACAAATATTATAGAATTTATATTTCTGCTTGAGAAGCCATCCCTTCAAAGCAGTTACATAAGGAAGGTTACTTATTCTCAGAGGTGCTGCTGCCATTATTCTAAGTGCCTTTGTAACTCCACTTTGGGGAAAAGCTCTCAAGCCTATGGGGCACACTTTTAAATTTCCTAAGTGTTGGCAGAATTGCCTTTGAGGAAATATTTTCTTTTTAACAGTCAAAAGTCACCTGGAGCTGGAACAGATGAACAGCAGCTCCGGGATCCACCTACTTCTCTCCCTTCACACTTGCTGCCGCAGACCTTTTTCACCTGGATTACTGGTGCTGCTGCCCAGATGACCTCTCTGCTGCCAGTACCTTCTTCTCCAATCCATTTTCTACATCATTCACTTGACACATTAATTACGATATTGTGTGTCAGGGACTATGCTAGATGCCTCAGGAACTCATAGTCTGGCAGGGAAGATATAATGAGTGTGGTACAGTGTGTTAGGAGAGGGTCTCCTAACCTAGTAACATCTGAGGCAAGACCTAGAGGATGAAGTTAAGCAGGCAAAGGAGAAGGGAGAAAGGAAGAATGTTATAAGGAGAGGGAATAGTATGTGATAGCTCAAAGGAAGCAGTGGCTAAAAGGTCACCTGGAAGGTTGGACAGGGAATGTGACAGAAGAGTGGGAAGTAAGTTTAGAGGTCATGCAGGGTCCTGCCAACCACATTAAGGAATCTGGACAATCCTGTGGGTGGTGTAGTCACTAAAAGATTTTAAGTGAGACAGTGTCGTGATCAGATGGATGTTTTCAAAAGAACACTGGATATTGTGATGGGGAATATTAGAGTAAGAAAGGTAGAGACGCTGGCTAGGAGGCCACAGCAGTGCTGTAAGCCAGGGGTTGGCAGGCCAGGTGTCACTCCCTATTTTTCAGTGGTTCATGAGCTAAGAATAAGAATGATTTTTAAATGTTTTAACTAGTTGGGGGAAAAAAAGTTTAAATAGTTGAAAAATCTAAAGAATATTTTGTGACATAAAAATTGCATGAAATTCAGATTTCAGTGTCCATAAATTACATTTTTTTGGACCACAGATGCACTTGTTTACTGATTGTCTGTGGTTACTTTCAGGCTCTAAATTTGAGTAGTTGAGAATCTGGCCTGCACAGCTTAAAACACTACCTGGCCCCTATAGAAAAGGTGCCTACTCCTGCTCTGAGCAATGGATAATGATGGCCTACACTAAAGTAGCAGCAGTAGGAAAGAAGAAACTCTGGATTTGCATTTAGAGATTTTTTTTAGAACTGATTCAGGGAGGCCTTTAAGGGGTGGAATTTACAGGCCTAGATGATACCGATGGGGTAAGGACTACTGCACTAGCCTCCTAGCTGGTCTCCCTACTTTCATTTTTGCCCCTCTGCAGCCCATTCACTCTTCCCCAGCCATTAAAGAAAAAAAAAAAAAGTGCCATTCCCTACTTTCAGTTCTAAAATTACTCTTCTTACTATTGCCCTTAGGTTAAGTTTCAGATAAAATGTTCCCAATTTAACCCTGCCTACCTCTATAACCCAAATGTCTTCATTCTGGTCTTACTGGACTACTTTAGTTGTATTTGCCCCAGACCCCATCTCTTCTTGCCTCCTACGCCTTTGCATAAACCTCCATGTGCTTGGAGTCTGCACTAAACCTTCTCCCCACCGCCACTCCCAAAATGCTTTGTGCATTTGCAGCGCTGTAGTGTTGGGTGTGTTGCATGTTTAAATTTCTGCCTTTATCCCTGGACTGAATTTAAGAAGGCAGCAACTGGCGCACTTGTCCATACCCAGCAGATAGTAGACGCTTGATAAAGAACGAACTAAGGTGGACGACTTCATCTACATCATGCGGCAGCCTCAATTACAAATCGTTTGTGAAACGTGCATAGTAATCCCTATTTCACATGGCTGTTTTAATAAAATGCACGAAAAATGCCTAACGTGCTCAATAAACGTGAGATGAAATTAAATCTGATTTGTGGCCAATACGAAAAGATGTGAATACTCAAGACAGTCCTCCTGTGCCTGGTATGATAGATCGGGAGGCGGGTCCCCACGGAGTACACCCCCGCCCTCCATATGCTGGGCAAGGGCTGCCTGATACCTTGCGTGGTCCCCCCAAGGTGACTGCTCCGCCGTAAACCGACGCTCT
>NW_006779881.1:458595-460667 GCF_000442215.2 Lipotes vexillifer | reverse complement strand
CCCGCGGTAAACCGACGCTCTTTGAAGGCATACGTTTAAGTCCGTTCCAGAAACTCTCAGCTCTGCCGCGAGTACACGGCCATTGTAGAAAAGACGGCTCTATCTGCAGTCATGGTCTGAGGTCACAAGGACCATATTTGGAGCAAGGCGGGCGGGAGGCCTTCTCTCCATATGGAGCTAAGGTGTCATTAGGCCCCGGGTCTGGTCGGGTAATCCCGGCTCAAGCGTCTGGCCGTGCCTTTCCTTCGGCCAGGACACTGTCCTGGAATTCGGGCCCGCCCGGGTTGCCGCCTCGTGAAAGTCACGTTCTCTCTGCCCGTCCTCTCGAGTACTCTATGGTTCTCGTGGTGACTCTAATTCTAGTTCCGGTCTCTATGGCGGCGGCGGAGGCAGGAACGGTTGCAGGTCGGCCGAATTAGCTGCCTAAGGGCCAATGACAGTGGAGGAGTGATAGAGTATTAGCCAGTAGAAGTCAAGAGTTGAGGTCAGGTGGTGAGATTGACAGCATCGCTGGCCAGTGAACGATCCTTGGGGCGGGTCGATCGCCGGGCTTATCCCGCCCGTCCCGCCATTCTCGCTAGTTCGATCGGTAGCGGGAGCGGAGAGCGGACCCCAGAGAGCCCTGTGCAGCCCCACCGCCGCCGCCGGCCTAGTTACCATCACATCCCGGGAGGAGCCGCAGCTGCCGCAGCCGGCCCCAGTCACCATCACCGCAACCATGAGCAGCGAGGCCGAGACCCAGCAGCCGCCCGCCGCCCCCCCCGCCGCCCCCGCCCCGCGCATCTCAGGGGCCAGGCCGCCAGCAGCCCCACGGGGCCCGGGCATCCGGGGCCGCAGGACCCGGGGGGCGCGCCCGGGCAGGGGCGATGGTCCCGGCGCCCGAGGGGAACAGCAAGCCGGGAGCCCCGGGAGAGGAGTAGAGAGGGCAGCGAGGGAGAGGATGGGAGGAAGCGCGCGGGGAGGGGACAGCAGGCGCGGGCGCGGGCCCAGTGAGAGGCAAAGAGATGGAGGCTGGACTGCGGGGAGCCCAGAAACTTCCACCGCCCCGGGAAGGAGCCCAGCCACGAGCCGGGGCCGAGGGCCTGCGGAGGCCCCAACCTGAGGCCGGAGCGAGGAGGCCGGAGCAAGTTGAGGCGGAGAGGAGGAGCGAGGGGAGAGGAAGGCCGGGCGGCCGGCCCGCTCCGCGCCTCCCCCGGCCGGGCTGGGCTCCCGCGGCCGCCGGGAAGCAGGGAGCGCGCGGGGCGGACTCAGGGAGAAGTGAGCAGTTGTTTTCCCTGGCTGGAGCGCGGCGCGGCGGCGGCGAGGGGGGCTGGGATGCTGGCCCCGAGCCAGGGAGACAGTTTTTTTCTGTTTAAAGCGTCGTCGCTGCCGCCTGGGGGAGCGAGGGTGTGCGGGCGGGTGGAGGCTGGGGGGCGGTCCCCGCCCCAGATGCCCGCCCCGCCGGAACCCGCCGCCGCCGCCGCGCTGGGCCCGCTCCAGAGAGCCCTCACCTGGGACCGCTGGCCGCCCCGCCGGATTCCTCCGGGCGGGGCTGGAAGGCCCGCGCCCACCTCCGCCCGGCAGCATCAAAGTGGGAAACCGAGGCTGGGGTAGGAAGATGGGCCTTGCCCCAGGGTCGCGCGGATAGTGGGAGCAGGTGGGGCTGGAACCCACGCCTCTCAGCCCTGGCGCAGCCTCCCTTGCACGTGTGGGGGTCTCACCACCCCGAAGTCACTTCTTATTAGTACTGGTCCACTCCGCCTGGAGGAGAGGACTCGAGGAGGGGGCACCCCTTAGCCAGGGCCCCAGCGGGGCCCCAGGAAGAAGCCCGCGGGGTCCAGAAGAGGAGCAGATGGAACAAAGCTCGAAATCCAGGTTCCCTGCCAACCCCCCTCTAAATGGCTTCCTGATGCCCACCCTGCCCCCGCCCCTTCGCCTTGTCTGGCCGGGCTGGCGGGGCTGGCTCTGGGCCTCAGACACTCTGGAATCGCCAAGGTCTGAGCTCAGGGCCTGGCCCCCTTCCCAGGCTAACAGCCGGGAGGAGGGGGGAGATGCTTGAGGGCGCCAAGGGCGGGGCGGGGCACAAGAAGGGC
>NW_006779881.1:409335-455616 GCF_000442215.2 Lipotes vexillifer | reverse complement strand
GAGGCGGGGCGAGCCGGCGGGCGCGCGGCCGGCGGGGGCCGACTCGGCGGCGCGCGGCCACCCCTCCCCCAGCGCCCCCCATTCGCGGACGCCGGTCCGCGTGCCCGAGGCGCGCCTGCGCCGCCTCCCGCGCCCCCTGCAGACCCCGCGCGGTCGCGCGCCCCTCCCCCTGGGCGGCCGCGCGCCGCCGACCGCGTGTGCGGCGGGGTCCCTCCCCTCGGCGCCTGCCCGCCCGCCCGCCGGCCGCGTGCGCTCGGGCCCGCACGCCGTTGTTGCGTCCCCCACCCGCTCCTTTCCGCGTGTACTCGGAGGGCGCGGCGCGCCGCCTACGCAGGCCGGAGTGGGCTGGGCGGCTTCCCTTTTCTCACGTGCTCGCCGCAGCGCCCGCCGCCCGCGGTCCCCGCGCACACCCAGCTCGGGCCCGCGCCCCGGGCCTCCGTAGCTGTGGGCTCACCCACGTGGACCGCGCGGCTGGCCGGCGGGCCCTGGAGAGAAAGGCTGTCAGGTGGCCGCTGGCCGCCGCCGGGGAACGCGGGAGCCACCGGATGCTGATGCGTGGCGGTTTAAAAAAAAAAAAAGGATGTCTGGTAATTGTGGGTTTTTTTTTTTTCCTCCAGCAACGAAGGTTTTGGGAACAGTAAAATGGTTCAATGTAAGAAACGGATATGGTTTCATCAACAGGTGAGATGACCGCCGCTGAATCCTCGTCCTGTCTCTTGCATGCTCTGCCCCATCTGTAGGCTTTGCGGACTTAGGACTGTTGGAGCTTGTGTAGGTTGCCACCTCTGGTGTATTGTTAGTGGGATTTTGTTTTCCTTGGTGACTTGAAAGGATTAGTGGATCTAGAGATTGTCTTTGTTTTGCAGCTAAATGTTAATCTAAAGCTAACTTGAAAGGTACAAAGCGATTTAAAAGGCAAGTGGAGTGAGCCATCTCTTACCAGTTACGGCAAACTGAGAAAGCTAAGATCTGGTATAATTCCGTTAGGCTCAGGCCCACCACGTTTTTATCCTCATCATGCTTTTATACGTTACTGAAATTGGTATTTGAAAATGTGAGCCACTAATTATGTAGGTTATTTACAACTTGTTAACCTCTAGAGGCAACGTGATTTGATAATGAAAGTATGTCGTTTTGACTAAGATTATAATTCCTTTGTTTAGTGTTTCACTATATGCTGTTTTACAATGCCTCTGATAAATTTCACGTTAGGGCTGTTTTGACAACAGTTGGTTTTATTTGCTCATACTGTAACATTTGGAAGAAAATGAATGGCCCGTTTCCTTTCCTCAATTTTTATTTCTCGTACTTCCTTGTCGCCAAATCGTACTTGCTAAAGCTTTGGTTGTAGCTTATTAGAGCGGTAACATTATTTTTCGTATTTGAAGGCAGAGCTACAAACTGCATCTTTAGGATTAATCCTTAGAGTTGTTTGTAGCTATAGTGATGGTAACAAGGGCAGTTTACTCACAGTGCTCTTCATGGTCTCCTTGTCAGCCAGGCTTCATATCCAAGATGGCTGCCAAGGCTAGTAGTGCAGTTACAGGGGTGTAGGGCACTGTGCACGCTAACAGCAATATTGGCCTTACAGGTATGATACAGTCATCTCAGTATTTTCTGTCTTACATCCTTACTTAACACTAGACGTTTGAAAGAACTTAAGAATAAGAAGTAACACCAGATGTTTCTGAAATGGGCACTACTGAAGGAAGCCAAAAGGACAAGATTAAGCTTAGACACACAACTGGCTGGTGAAAAACCGTTAGTTACTCAACCATAAGGTATTGTGGAAGCATTCAGAGCGAAAGAGGTTGTAAGCATTTGATGGTCTGTTTTCCACGTTTGCAGTTGTGGGGAAACATTTTGTCTTTTCCAAAATCTTTAGGAATTTTCCAGACTGCCTTTGGGACAGGCCAAGGCCACATTTTTTTCATCAGTTTTTTGATAATGGGCTACTAGTGAGGAAGGAAGAAAGGGAATGCTTTGATCACTTTTTAGGTGATCTCTGAATTTGTTAGCATTTCCATTAGTATTTCAGTCTTACTCTGATTCTCCTTATTGGCCTCACCCTTAAACCAGTGGTTTTCAAATTTAAGTGTGCTTACCTTGGAAGGGTAAAAATGCACGTTCCTGAAATCTTCCTTCCCAGCTTGGATTCATTGGGTCTGGGGTACATTTTTAAGGAGATTCCAGGTGATAATGGCTGTGGGCCTTACCTTGAGAAACACTGCTTTTGACCTTTGACCCAATGTGATAGGATATCACTGGTGTGCACATTAAGAGGGACTGTAATTTGCAAGCTTTTAAGTAGTTTGTGCTTTAGAAATTGTAGCATATGTTTTTTGTTTTGCTGCATTTGTTAAATGGACTTAGGTTATGATATTTTTCAAGTGAACAATTGATAATCCAAGATAAAAGTAGTTCTTCATATACTCTAAATTTTTATTCTATGAGATACCATTCCTTGAATCTCTCTATTCTGACTTGCAGTCAGCTCATTTGGCTGTCATACAGGGCAAGTTAAATGTAAGTTGGCGTTTGATGATGCTTTGTTTGGACTGTCTTAACTTCAAGTATTTTGTCACACTAACTGGTTCAGATGTGCTTTACATTTCTAAAACTGGTCGTTTCAATGAATGATTCAGAGACTTGAACAAGACTGTAAAACCTAACAGCAGGTAAGTTCAGGAGAGGTTTATCTTACTTAAGGGAAAATGTATGTCTTAAAGAACTATAGTTCTGGAAGCTAGCAGGTGGTTCAGGGCTGGAGGCATCTGGCTCTCCTGAGAGAGAAAGTGTGTGTGTCACACATGTGTACTGTTTCTGTATAAAGGAGAGGGTGTAGTGTTGGGGATGATTGGTGTAGCTCTAATTTTAACCTCAGAATTCTATGAATTTTATATTCTAGGTTCTTAAAGTGTTTATAATTAAGATACATTTTTAATGTAAAATTTTAAAGAAGTGTATTTTTATTGTAAACATGTATTTCAGTCTGTGTTATTGCTTGTGATAATTGTTATAGCCTTGTTAGAATTATTTTTTAAAGGGTTTCATTGTATGAAAGGTGCTAAATAAGAGTATAAAGATTTTAACACAGCAAAAATGTTGGTTTTATTTTGTTAGGCTATGTAGTCTAGGAGTTCATTGTTATTCCTTTGTATGCTGTGTCTGCAAAAGATAATTGGATTATGTGACTGGGGGCGTTTATTAACCCCCCAAAATTACTTTTCATTTTATGATAAACTTCACTCAAGACTATTGAAGATGGCATTAAAAGGATGCCACGGGGTCAGTGGTTTCAGGGTTTGATTCTCCGCTTTTAAATCTAGAAACTTGATGTTCTCTTTTGCTTCCAGGTGTTGAGGATTAATCTATGCTCACCAAACTTATGAAAGATCAGCATGAATCAGTAACAATTTATTTTTCAGTCGGACATGAATCTTTTTATAGTGACCAGAATAGGAATACTTTTCTGTTATCCAGAGTACTTAAAAAGCTGAATTGTAAGGGTTGGGCAAGGTATTTGGAGCAAAAAGAATCAAACAGAGAAGAGATCACAAACTGGTGGCCTACCTGATCAGAGTATCTTCTTTTTTTAAGAGCTGTATTTTAGCTTTGGGGTCTTTAGTTCCATGGAAATGAAAATCAGCTGGTCATGAGTATTACCGCCTGTAAATGAGGCATGCATTCTCTTTATGACAGTCTGTCAGGCTTAGTTCTCTCCTGTTGTTGACTTCCCTTCCTATATGCATTTATGTGTATTACTTTTTACCCATGGTCTAGGATGATGTTTAATAAACCAAGGCAGGGAAAGGCTTAGCTGTCCCTCCTTAGAAAAAATACTTAGTCATGGCTGTCAGGTTTAGTCTCCCTTTGCGTGGGCCCTACCTATTGGGGATTCCACATGTATATAACTGATCCTTCATTATGGTGGTGATAAGAGTAGCTAATGTTTATCAAGTATTTATGCTAGGAACTATAGTAAATGGTTAAAATCAGCTAATGGATTTAATCCAACCTTTCAGGTAATAGGTACTATCCTGAAACACAGAGAGGTTGAGTAAACTTGCCCCAGAAGTGTAGCTGCTAAGTGGTAGAGCTAGGATTTGAACTCTGTTTTCTGACAATGGAGTTTGTGTGCGCTAACTCCTGTTATTGCTGTCTATGAAAATAGACCCTAGTCGTCTTCAGTTTGGTTGTTTCTACATGGTCTACATTTTCTACAGGTAATGGGGGCAGAGGGGTTATTCTTGGCCATTGAAAGGTTCTTCTTAAATGATCTCTAGCTTGTCACTAGAGCTGTATGCTACTAGTTTCCCAGATTTGAAAAGCTTTCTGCTTTTCACTGCCTGTTTCATATAGTTAGGGATTGCTATAATATATTTCTAGTTCAGCGTGCAGATTGTCTTTAGGAAGTAAAGGACTTGCTTAATACCTAATATTGGGAGGCAATTAAGGAATTAAAAGAGAGTATTAGATCTTTATCTTTAAACTCATTCTGGTTTTATATGGTCTGTGAACCAAGAACGGGTTTTGCCTTTTTATAAGTGTTGTTAAAAAAGAAAAATATACAACAGTCTGTGACCCTACAAACCCTGTTAATTTTAACTTTATAGTCCTGTGGAAAGATGATTGCCAAGTCTCTTGGGCTGTTAAAGTCAAACTGATCATAACTTGATTGCACAGTAAGAACCAAGAAATCATAGGTAGTCTGTAACCTAAATGAGTAAGTGTTGTGGCACTAGGGAAGGCTTGAAGATTTGGTGGTGTGCTAAGGGAGGGATGGGGCGGGGTGGAAGGGGGTGGAGGCATAAAAAGACATACCTTCATTGTCCTACATTAGGAACTTTGAAGAGACTTCCATTTTCTTTAGATCCCTGCAGGATTTCTTTTTCTTTGGCATTCTCAACTTAAAATGGTATCCCCTTTTTTTCTAAAGTCTCTTGCTATCTGTGTGATTTCTTTTTCCTTGAAGTCACTGCTGTGTTATTTGCTGAATAAGAACAATGTTATATTTCTAGATAGGTGAGAAAAGTATGTTTTCATTAAAAATTTTTCAGTAGTAAATAATGATCTGTTAATACGAAGAGGCGGAGTAGAAGAATACAGCAAAAAGAGTACGCTTGACTGCAGGAGAATGGGAGGACTGGTGTGTGATACGTGGAATGACACTTGGAATACTGTAAGTCTATGCTGTCCCATACAGTAGTAGGTACATGTGGCTATTAAGCATCTGAGAAACTGAATTACTGTAAGATACTTCAATATTTTATGTTGACCATGTATGTTGAAATGATCGAATTAGTTTTACTTGTCCTTACTTTTTATTATGGCTCCTAGAAAACAAACTTAGATATTTGGCTTTACAAATAAGGCACTTTGCCCAAGATTATGTAGTTACTAATGGGGATAGCCAGGATTCCAACCTTGGCTCCAGTGGTTCTGGTTAGGAGCTGTTAACGATTGTGTTCTATATCCCACCTTGCCCCTCTCTCCTCCTTCCTCTCTGATTAGTATGACTTAACATACTCTAACATGTAGAAAACCATATTTGGTAATTCAGCTGCTGCCTTAGATTGAATAGTGGTGGCCTTCTAGATAGAAATCCTTGAGGATAGGCCACATCTTATTTTTATTTCTTGTGCTTAGCACAATGCCCAGATAGCTAACTAGCACAAGTAAATACCCAACAGTATTAAAGAATTGAATGAGGCCTTTGGGCTTGCTATCCTTTCATCATCAGCCCAGTGGCTTCTGGTAGATTGGAGCTGGCTAATGTTAATGAATAGTAGACACTCGGTAGATACTTTAAAATTGAGCACCTACCATGTTCCTGTAGTATGCTGAGTGCTAGACAGAAGAATGGCAGCCTCTGTTTTCAGTGACTTGGCTCCATGGGGTTGGAGCTCATACTTTGGCTTGTGTCTAACCTTCCACCCTCATTAAAGTATGGTAAAGGCAGAAAAGTATGCCTCTTGGTTCTCAGGAGGTAAGAGGCAGTGCTGGTGATGCCTCCATTCTCTCCTCATTGCATTACTAAATAGCTAAAGGTTAAAACATGCTTCTAGATGAGCCATTTTGGTCATCTTTAATTGCTGCTTTTCCCTCTTCAGTAAGATCTCTAGTAGCCATGACATGCCTTTTTTCCAGTATTACTATAGATCAGGAGTCAAGAAACCCTCTCAGAACTGGTTTTATCTGGCTGGTGAGCAAAGAATGGTTTTTACATTTTTTAAGTGTTGAGGGATGTGAGGGCGCAATATGCAGCAGAACCCTGGTCTAATTATACGAATAACTTTGTGTACTACAGGTGAGGATGTAGGGATGCTTGTTATTCATTGTTGTTCTCTCCCAAAATTGGAGAAACCATATGCTGTTATCTGCTTCTACAGCTGAAATATGTAAAGATTTCCAAACTGGTCCTTTTTGAGTTTTCAACATGATAAAGCCCAGGGCCTGTGGAATCAAGTTCTACCACTCTAAGCAGATGACCGCATACTTCATTTTCCTAATTTGTAGAACGGGGGGTTAATATAAAAGCATCTGCCTTGGGATTGGTATGATCTAAAGAGTTAAAGCGCTTGGCACAGTATCTGGAACGTAAACCCTCTGCAGTATAAGCTGTTACGTGTCTAAGCTTTTCCCCTTTTGTGGGTGAAGGAAAAGATCCAGTTAGGAGGGGGCAGCTTTCCAAGGCTACACAGCTGTTAATAGTAGAATGAGTAAAAATCAGGTTTCCTATTGGTAGTGCCTTGAACTTCTTGGTAGTCCTTTAACAAGTTGCAACTAGATTGATTTATTGCGTCCATACTGTAGTATTATGGCTTGGCTAAAACTACATTTTTTGATCTGTCAAGTTTTTCCCTAAAATCTACATAACTTTTTTTTTTTTTGGCAGCATTGGTTCTTCATTGCTGCGCACAGACTTTCTCTAGTTGTGGCAAGTGGGGGCTACTTTTCGTTGCGGTGCATGGGCTTCTCATTGCAGTGGCTTCTCTTGTTGCAGAGCATGGGCTCTAGGCTTGCGGGCTTCAGTCGCTGTGGCTCTCAGGCTCTAGAGCTCAGGCTCAATAGTTGTGGTGCATGGGCTTAGTTACTCCGCAACATGTGGGATCTTCCCAGACCAGGGCTTGAACCCATGTCCCCTGCATTGGCAGGTGGATTCTTAACCACTGCTCCACCCGGGAAGTCCCCTAAAATCTATATATCTTTTGACCATGATATATTCTCTTATAGACTGGTTTAGTGACAACAGAATAAATGAGTATCACCTTGTCTGGCATGACATCATTAGTGAACATATATTGGTTTCCACAAAGCTCTGTACCCAGAAAACCTCTCCCTAATCTGTTTTCCAAGAGATGATTTATGTTGTGTGTACTGCCTGTCTGTACTATCTTTAAGATTGTCCTGACTGGGGAGGTAGTTTTGGTGACTTTTTTTAATACTCCTTTTGCAGCCCTGAAGTAAAATTCATAGGTAACTGCTTTTACTTCTTTTTATTGTGGTGTATAATATTTTCCATCTGTAAATGTCTATTCGCAACTACATTAGAAAAAATGTATTGGCTACACAGATACATGGGTAACATTATTGTCAGTAATGAAAAATCCCTCTCTTGAAAGCTGCATTTTTTAGGAAATTATAATGCATATTGAAACTGTAAAATACTATATTCAAAACTCAGTTAATTTACACATGAAAGTCCAGTACCAAATATCCTTTACCTAGTCATCTGGCAAGTCGTATACCCTTCACTCCCTTTAATGGAAGTAGTACCCCCTGTCTTTGGAACAGCCTTAGAGCTTGAAATTCAGTCGTGCAGCTTTCTCTCTCTCTCTCTCTCTCTCTCTCTCTCTCTCTCTCTCTCTGTGTGTGTGATCGATCCTGTTTCCATAAATTGAATGTCCTCATGTTATGATAATCCAAGCCTATATGGATTCTTTGGTGCATACATTACTCCATGGATCAGCAAGGAGCCAGTAGTCAATAAACCAGTCAGGCTAGTTCATTGTAACCTTTGTTCCTTTTGTCATTAAACACTAGAACTACTATTGAGTCCTTCCTCAACTCTGACCTACTCACAGTAGGGTAGGGTAAATCAATAAAGGTCTAGAAATGTTGTTGCTCCTCCAGTGTTTCTTTTTGTTCATAGTATCATTACTGTGACCTCCAGTCTCTAAGCTAAAAATTCAGATCATTCACCACTGCCCCCTGACTTCTAGCCTCCATTCATCCACAAAGTTTTTCCCATATTAATTCAAGAACAATATCTCAAGTCTACTCCCTCATACACAGCCCCTTAGTCCAGGCCTCCATCAGTCCTAGTCAGGACTTATGGTGTAGCTTTTATAACTAACAGGTCTCCTCTTGGCTTCAAACTTTCCGTAATAGCAACCGTTTTTTAACACCTAATAATTTATCGTGTTCTAATTTATCTAATAATTTATATGTCCACTCCATAAAAGTGTTTACTGGCTTCTCTACCTACATGATGATTTAGCCCATATTCACCCTTCCACACAGCCACAGCCCTAGCCATATTCTAGGTTGAACCCAATTTACACTTAATTTGCTCATTGTTGGTTTTACCCATGTCCGTGACCTCTCCACCTGGAACATCTTTCTCATTTTCCAGTAAACTCCTTTAAGACTTAGGGCAAATGTTGCCTCCTTTAATAGGTACTTGTAAAGTCCTGAAGCAAATATTTCAACCATATTTGTTTAGGAACAGACTAAAGATTTGTGTAAAATGGTGTCTTATGAAGTGAAAAAGGGGGTTGTGTGTGCTAGTAAAAAGTTTCATTCATCTTCACCTCCTTAGTTCTCCAGCACAAACAATGCTTGCCGTGTGAATGATGTCAGTATTGGTGGTGTTCATATTTGTACTTCATTGTGATCTTGTCCCTCTATTTTAATCCGTACTTTATTTTTAAGAGCAGTTTAGGTTCATGGCTAAGTTGAGCAGAAAATACATAGTTCCCATATACCCCAGGCCTACACATTGCACCCATGACTTTCCCCACTGTACTGTACCAAAGGGATACATTTGTTACAATCGATAAATCTACACAGACACATCATTATCATTCAAAGTCCATAATTTACATTTAGGGCTCATTCCTGGTATTGTCCATTCTGTGGTCATCTTTACGATCCTCAAGGAAAGTTGGGAATTGGAAATGGTAAAAAGGAAATGATTGAGGATGAAGTGAGAAAGAAGGAAGCTAGTAATTAATGGAAGAGAATATGTTCATGATCTCTCCTACTTAAGTTAGTAACCGTGCTATTAGAGGTAGGAGTGGGTCGTGCAGGAACGCTGTTCAGTAGGATGAGGAGTGACAGAATGTATGTTGCTAGTCACTTCTATCCTCTTAATAGCTTAGTAGGTCGTACTTTATTAGTCTTTAATCCTTCTAGGGTAGATGGCTTACTGGTTGTGTTTTTGTTTTGTTTCTTAATTTCCTAATGGCTGGTTGGCAGCCGAGAAAGTCTCTAAAAAGGGGAGGGGAGTGCAGAAAGGACCAAGTGTATTCTTAATCTTTGGCAACATGAAATGTAGTGTTCAATTTTATAACTTGTTCAACTTGGTTCTGTCTTGTAGGAATGACACCAAGGAAGATGTATTTGTACACCAGGTGAGTGCTCGTGTGGATATTTACCCTTCTGTCTCAAGACTTGTGGGAAGAAAAGGGTGGATATCTTGTCAACTACTGTTCCTTGCAAAAAGGTTAAGTCCAGTCACCAAACAATTTAGTTCCCACAGGAAGAGGGGTAGTACAGCTTAAATGTGAACATTGAAACCTTATATTGGCAGTTTACTTAATTAAAATAGGTGTTTCACATTGGTATTTTGTTAATGGCTATAGCTTTTTAAAATATTGAATCTGCTCTACTTGTTACACTAAATTTTGAAACCTAATTTCAGATGAACTGAAAACCTCCATTAATCTAAACTTGAACTAATACCATTGCTATATATACACAGAAACTTTGACAAGATGCTGTTAGAATTACCTCTATGGTAAGGACAGATAACAGTAATCCTGGGAGAAATCAGCCAAAGTTGCAAAATATATTAATTTGAAATGAATGTTGAAAAACTGGCAAACGTAGCATAGGTCCTTCTGTTATAACAGGATAGGTGCTACATGCTGAACTTCCCCCACAAGTACCATTTAAGGAAAATATTTTGGAAAATGCTTAAACATTAAGGAGTTTATTGTTAAAGTAAGCCACTGCCAAATGAACACTAATATTCCAACCTTAAGTATATCATAGGCCCCACTGGACTTAATTATCCTCATAGGAATGCAGTGGGTAGGAAAAATGTTTATAAATGTGTACTTTACTCTGCAGTTTTTTGTTTTGTTTTGTTTTTTTGCTAAAACTGTTGAAATATTGTCAACTTGTATTGAAAATCACTCTAAGAACTTTTTAGCCACCATACTGTAATGTAGACATCAAAAGACAAAGTCAGTCTACACTCATGCCTTTATTCAGGGAGGTATGAGCTTGGCTGGCAGCATACTTCATAGGAAGGGCTGTCTTAGGTTGGTGTTTTGTAGCTCTCTGAAGTGCCCTGTATAGCACTCAGTGGCAATCAAGGGGGAAGCCAGATCAATTTCTAGATACATCAAAAGCCCTGTCCAGTAATCACAGGGTCAGACATAAGCATGGAAACTTTTAAATTCTAAACAAATATAGGACTGCTCAGGCAAAGTGTTATATTAAAGCAAATGTTTATTTTATAAAATTGAATACCAACACTTAATCTGTTCCTTACTTCCCTTTTGCATGTTCAAATGAATTTGCAGAATTAGGTACAAGAGACAGCAAGCTTGCCAGTCTTGCTGCCTGTGAGCAACAGTAAAGGGTTTGGGAAGATTGGGGAGGGCGTTGAAAATGCTGACCAAAATAAGAGTTTGGGATTTTAATTACCCATACTTGTGCTATCCCCTATGACTGCAGATAATTGAGTTATATGAAAGGTATGAAAACTTTGTGACAGTTTAGATGACAGATGAAATCAATTATTTGGCTGAATGCATATCACCCGCTTGTACCAACCCACAAGTTGTCACCAATATGCTTTCCTCTTTATTTTGGAGGTGGTTTCAACATTTAGTTGTTTCTTAGGACTTTGGCTGCTCAGGTCTTGGTGGTGTATCAAGGAGACTGCAGTTCTGGGCAACTTAGCTTAATTGGCTTCAGATTTGTTGGTTGTCCTGCCTCCTCTGGAATGGAAATGCATGAGTGATCCTGTAAGGGATACCGCTGTGATGTAGTAGAATGAACATGGGATTTGGAGTCCCAAGACCTGGATTTAGAAAAGTCCATACTCTGCCACTTATTAGCTGTGTGACCTTGGGCAAGTCACCTAACTTTCTAAAGCCTGTTTATTACCTTAAAAGAGGAATAATAATGCCTCACATCATCTGTCATAATGAGATTGAGTGGGTAATGTGTGGAAGAACTTGATGGAAGTACTACAAACGTGAGATGTTATTCTTCCCCTTTAACTTTGTCGTAGAAGTCTGGAGAACAAGTAACAATGTGAGATTTAATGTATTCTGGGGAGGTAATAACCAACTGTCCCAGGCAGTCGGAATATTAAAAGTGGCATAGTTAATTCATGTGAATTGCATTTCCATCGAAGTATTACCACAGTCAGGTTGGAAGGGATTTTGGTTGACATTTGTAATTGAGTTTGATACGGTAACACAGGGACAAAGTTGGTTTGGTCAACTTTGAAGCATGCAAAACTAAACTCGCCTGTCATCTAAACTGGCCCTGTGTGGGGCTAGCTTCTACTATTAAGTGCAGTCTTTGGGGATAGATGGATATCCTCATTTTGTTCAAAGCTACATATAATGCTTTTGCAAAAAGCATTTTAAAATATATATCTATATAGTGTCTGTCTTGAGTGTTAAATTACTTGTTTTAGTTTGGAAAATAGTGGTAAAATGCTGGGGCCTTGTAAGATTGGAGTATTTTGGTTGAGGTTGGGGGTAGCATTGGTCCCTGTTTTCCTAAATTTATTGATGGTTTGGTCTTATTTAAAGCTAATTTTAAGTGTATATCCAAGCTAAAATATTGTTGACTCTGGTACATTTTAAATGAAAAAGCACATTATTCTCCCCTGTTAATCTATTTTTGGAATGTGATATTACTAGACTGCCATAAAGAAGAATAACCCCAGGAAGTACCTTCGCAGTGTAGGAGATGGAGAGACTGTGGAGTTTGATGTTGTTGAAGGAGAAAAGGTGAGGATGCTTTTTGTGTAAAGGTTTGACTTCAGTATGGAAATATTTTGGAGATCTCATCCATTAGGATGGTGGCTCTAATGTGGATGGATGGGTCAGGTGACCACTTGAACACAGGTGCATCAATCCTAATGTGCTGGCTGCAGTTAGAGGGCTATCTCTTCAGAACAGTGAGGAACTAATATTTAATCATTTCTATGCACCCCTGGCCACAGAGACCCTTTTTTATTTGCTTTGTGTAAGTTTTGCTAAGTGTACTTAATTCCATTGTCACTATCAATATATGATGGCTTTTGTAGGGTGCAGAGGCAGCAAATGTTACAGGCCCTGGTGGAGTTCCAGTACAAGGCAGTAAATATGCAGCAGACCGTAACCATTATAGACGCTATCCACGTCGCAGGGGTCCTCCACGCAATTACCAGCAGAATTACCAGAATAGTGAGAGTGGGGAAAAGAATGAGGGATCGGAGAGTGCTCCTGAAGGCCAGGCCCAACAGCGCCGGCCCTACCGCAGGCGAAGGTTCCCACCTTACTACATGCGGAGACCCTATGGGCGTCGACCACAGTATTCCAACCCTCCTGTGCAGGGAGAAGTGATGGAGGTAAATGCGATTTTATTTATTTTTAACTGCCGTGGTATTCAGACTTCTGTCTGGTTGGGTTTTTACTGGTCCGTATTGGCTTGATTTCCATTGCCTTTTCAGGGTGCTGACAACCAGGGTGCAGGAGAACAAGGTAGACCAGTGAGACAGAATATGTATCGGGGTTATAGACCACGATTCCGCAGGTATGGTTTGTATTTTAAAATTTCTTAAGCATGTATTAGGACTCAGCAGCAGCATGCTTCTTCTGCAGGCTTTTTCAGTCGTTTATCTGTTAACACTTCACATTTTCTTTCATCAGATACCTAAGAGATGAACCTGAAGTCAGTTATCTTTGAGAATATGTTCTTTGCATCTTTGCTGGCACTGGTTAAAAACACCTTTATAGATGTGGTCTACTTTATGCAGTTGGTTTTGTTGTTGTTTTTCTCTAATGAGGGTATGGAATTGCACATTTTCTGTCCTTTAACAGGTAAGAAAATAGTAGTTTAAACTGCATTGTATTATAACTTTAAAACCTGGTTCATTGGGAGGGAGAAAGGTAAAAGGTAAGCATATCTTTTTAACAGAGGGTATTTAATTATTAGCGTACAGAGTAATTGGGGAAGAGCTCCATGAGTCAGACACGTTTATACATATATGTAGCACACTGAGGCAGTGTTCCCAGTCCCATGATGTTAGGATTGACTGTTGTAGCAGTTATTTCTTTTAAGGGTCTTAGAGCATTGAGTCTCCAGATGTGATCTCTAAGACTAACAGGTAGTATACTATTTTCAACCTAGACATAGTTACCTTGTTGAAATACTACAAATAATCACAATATGTTTTTAAATAGTGATAATGTTTATCTGTGATAGTGATAAATGGTCTAAAATAGGTTTTCATGGCAGTCTATCCATTTAAATTCCAAGGGCAGAATCCTTGGTCTACTTTTTCTTACATTGTAGAGCTGCTTAAATTTTGTACCTAGTTTCATTGGTGTTCTTAAAAATAGCATGTGAATTTTTGTTGTCAAGTGCTTCTGTTTTACTGTTTGCCTTTTGGTTTAAGTTAGACTAAATGGTCTCATTTGAATGAATAGACTAGTATTACAGTGTGAGATAATTGCTATGGTGAGATAGATAGATAAGGTAGATAGATTGATTTGCCTTAAAGTATCAACGAACGCAGGGCTTTCCAAACTATTTAGCCAGGGATTTTTTGTTCAAATGACACATGCTACTTAAAATCCATGGGGTGAAATTCTGATTGATGTAGATCCAAGAGCAAATTGTAAGAAATCTGAGAGCAATATAGCAGGAGTTTTGCTGAGAAGGAGACAGATGAGGTGGCAATAAAGGAAAATGTGTCATCAAGAAAGGATTTTGTTGTTTGACAAATAAGAGCATATTTGTAGGCTGGAAAACGTAGTAAAAGAGGACAGTTGTCAGGGAAGTAACTGCTAGAACTGTCTTCAGTTAGGATAGGATTTGGTCCACAAATAGTGGGTTAGTCTTTTGCTGGAAACCATGGGCATTGCGTGTGTAAGAAGCCAGAGTATATGGGCCCCGGTATGTTAGTGCAGTCAAAAGGAGAGAGGGGTGAGAGAGGTTTGGGGGGTTTGGGACAAAGATGTGAAATTATCTCTAGAAGAGAAATAGGGGAAATCAAATAATAGTGTTCACAAATTTAAAGTGGGTCCACCCAACATGGTTGTACTTTTCCAGCCATTTTGAGCAGCAGCCTCAGATCAGGCATAGAGTTAGATTTGTTCAGCATTTGTCTACCCCAAAGATGACTGGGTTTGAGATTGGTTATAATGATTAATGGTGGACTTTATACTTGGAGAAAGAGGGGAGAAACAGATTAAGGAAGAGAAAGTGATAGAATGAGTGATGGGATCATTGGATTATAGGTCCTAGTGGAAATAGAGTGTGAGAACAAGACACCTGGAATAAACCGGGAAAATAAGTAAGGGGTGATTAGAGAGTGGAATGCTTGAAGTTGAGAAAACCTAGGTAGCAAACAAGAGTTGGATGGGAAGTAAAGAATCTGAAAGCCCATATTATTTGGGACTGTCATAATTACAACAGGAAAAGTGTAGTAAATGGAATATGGCATAACATAAGATTTGAAAGTTTGGGGTTTTAGAATTCACTTTAGAAGCCGCAGTGATAGGGGTGGGACAGCCACCACTTGGAGGCTACAGGGGAAAGACAGGGCAGTTTTGCCGAAGACTGGTCATGAGTTCACAAAATGTGGGGAAATGGTTTCAGGAGAAGGGGTGGGGGTGGGGTTGGGAGAGGTAGGTGGGAGATTGGAAGGGTTAGAGGTGAAAAATGGAATGTACGGATCTAAATAGGAAATTAGAGCTTATTATGACCTATAATAGGTATAGAAGGATGATACTAATCTTGGTGTTCATTTAAAGCATGCAACTGACTGGTATTTAGTATATTCAGAGTTACGCAGCCATTACCACCATCTAATTCCAGACATTTTCATCACCGCCACGCTTCCCCCAGTCCGCCACCCCCAAAGTCCTGTATTCATTAATAGTCACTCTCCATTCCCCTCTGCCCCAGCCCTTGGCTACCACTAATCTGCTTTCCCTGTCTCTGGATTTGCCTATTTCGGGTATTTCTGTGTCTGGCTTTCAATTCACATATTTTTAAGGTCATCCATGTTGTTGCATGTATCAGTACTTGATTTCTTTTTATGACCAAGTCATGTTCTATTGTATGAATATCACATTTTGTTCTTCATTAACCAGTTGATGGGCATTTGGGTTTCTTTTTTTGTTGTGAATAATACAGTAATCACATAATGGACACTGTTTTGGCTATAGACCCAGGAGTAGAACCGCTGGGTCATATAGTAACTCTTTGACATTTGTTACCAAGCTGTTTTGCAAAGCTGCTGCACCATTTTGTATTCCCACCAGCAGTGTATTGAGGGTTTGTTTCTTCACATCCTCCCCAACATGGTTATTTTTCAGCCTTTGGATTATGACTATCCTAGTGGGTATGAAGTGGTTTTGATTTGCCTTTCCCAGTGACTAATAGTTGTTGTGTACTTTCATTTATATGAAGAGAGCATCTCTTCTTTGGTTTTGACTTCCTGCATTTTTAGCAAGTGTTCATCTATAAAGGATAGTTAGCACTTGTTCCCAAACCTGGTTGCCTTAAAGCCCATGTTTTTAAATGACATCAAGGTGTTGATAGTGTTGTACCACCTTTAGTCCTTTCGTGGCTAACTTTGTAATAGATTATACTATGGGTAAAAGTTTACAAGACTATTAAAACCAGTTTTAAGCGTTCATCTTCCAGTTTATACTTCCAAATCCTTTTCCCAAGTCACACTCAATTTGTGAAATAAAAGCCAAATTTGCTCTTTTGATTTTGCTAAATTGCCTGCAGACCACTTGATAAACAGAAAGGCCAGATGTGTTAATACTGGTGGCTAGGTTAAAGAAAGAAGGTTTTATCATTGCAAGTTTGCACAATGTTCATTCCAGGGGCCCTCCTCGCCAAAGACAGCCCAGAGAGGACGGCAATGAAGAAGATAAGGAAAATCAAGGAGATGAGACCCAAGGTCAGCAGCCACCTCAACGTCGGTACCGCCGCAACTTCAATTACCGACGCAGACGCCCAGAAAACCCTAAACCACAAGATGGCAAAGAGACAAAAGCAGCCGATCCACCAGCTGAGAATTCGTCCGCTCCCGAGGCTGAGCAGGGCGGGGCTGAGTAAATGCCGGCTTACCATCTCTACCATCATCCGGGTAAGTAAGTGTAGATGGCCTTCTGGCCTCTGAGCAGTCATGAGTGGTGTCCATTAATGAAAGAGAAAAAAACCCAGTTCATCAGGTAAGGTAAGCCACTTAAACATACAATATCTTCTACCCAAACTAATCATAACATGACCTGAATATCCCATTTTGGTAATGGCGCGTATCAGAGCCATACTTCGGCTCACTAACACTTGGAGGCCTAGCTTTACATTGTATCTTGAATGTGAGGGCCTTTTGTCAACCTTTTGGATGATTTTACCAGTAAGCAGAGGGAAGTCTTGCTAACCTTACCCTAACAAGTAATGTTAATTACATTGCATTATTTTTCATTTTTCAAAAATAAGTGGGATAGCTACTAGGATTAATAACCTAGGTGATAGTGACCAATATGGTTGGTCTCTTTGGGGAAGGTGACAACTTTGGCATTGTATCATCAATTCCAAAATCAAGGGATTCCCTTTTTACTTGATTCTGGGAGGCATTTGGCACTAGAATTATTATTTTCAGCCACTGATACCCCCCTCTATACTATTTTCTGAGTGTCAAAAGGTCATTCAGAACCTAGGAGTAAACATTCTTGTTACACAGCAGGGTCCACCCCTGTTATGAATTGCTGTGTTAAGATAAACCAGTATGAGATTTGTTAATGCCTTCCCTACTTAGCTTATTTGAATCTGGAGCAGTTTGGTGTACTAAAAGAAAATTGCAGTGAACTGTACAAGATAATTTTAAAACTTTTTTTCTTTTACAGTTTAGTCATCCAACAAGAAGAAATGAGTACGAAATTCCAGCAATAAGAAATGAACAAAAGATTGGAGCTGAAGACCTTAAGTGCTTGCTTTTTGCCTGTTGACCAGATAACTAGAACTATCTGCATTATCTATGCAGCATGGGGTTTTTATTATTTTTACCTAAAGACGTCTCTTTTTGGTAATGACAAACGTGTTTTTTAAAAAAAATAAAAAAGTCTGGTTTTTCTCAATACACCTTTAAAGGTTTTTAAATTGTTTCATATCTGGTCAAGTTGAGATTTTTAAGAACCTCATTTTTAATTTGTAATAAAAAGTTTACAGCTTGATTTTTTCAAAAAAGTCAACAAACTGCAAGCACCTGTTAATAAAGGTCTTAAATAATTGTCTTTGTGTATATTTCTGCCTTGTTTCATTTTAGTTTATAAGTACTTAACTGGTTATAGGACCCTTATTAGCTTAAATCTATCTGTAGATAGGTGGTACTCATTGGTATTTACTCAGGAAATTTTTAAAAATGTGTAATCCTTTATTGAGTAGCATGCCTGTGGGCCCATACTGAAAATTAGAAAGTATTTACTACGGTAATATGGCCATTTTCCTTTCTGTGAGCTGTTTTTACTGGGAGGCAGTGGTAAAGGAGAAGAGAGAGGGCATGGTCTGGTGGAGACTAACTGGACTCTAATCCTTGGAAGCCATTTATTTGTGCCCTACTGTGAGTTACTTCAGCCTGTGGATTGAAGGATACCCACCTTAGTTATCAGATGCCTGCCACAGAGACTGGTGTACTTGGTTAACACAGCTCCTTTGCCTGGGCACAAGTAATGCAATGCTTGTGTGAAGTCTGCTCAAAGAACATAGAGGTCAGTGACATTCATTTTGTTCTCAGCACCCTTGTAACCTAAGCCTATTCTGGCTATTCTTTTGTAATGTCTTATTAAAATGCCCTTTGGCTTCCTTTGTGGAATAGTTAATGACTGCTGTCTAGAGACTAATTCTGGATCATTCTGGCCAGCATTTGAGGCCTTGGGGTTATAGAGTTGGCTAGAGTGGCATATCCGGGAGTCATGCAGTGCTGTGTGCCTCTCCAGAATGGGCTCAGGATTTACAGAACTGAGATTTGCATTGCACTGATAGTTTTAATTCAGGAGACTGATGAATAAAGTGGGGAAAAAATAGGCAAGTGGGCTAGGCTAATATCAGTCAACACTTTGAAATGCCTTCTCTGAATTTGGGACCACCTCTTTGGATGTTGAACACTGCTGATGGTATGTAGTGTTTTTTTTTATATAGTTGCATACATTAGTATATATGTTGTGGAAATGATGCCAACAATGCTTACATAACCCAATAATGTTGGAATGTGATTTTGAAAACCATGGCAAGGAAGAAAGTTTTTTGTGGTGCAGTCTTGCTGCCAGTGTTGCAAACAACATTTTTTCATGTGTATTTGTCTTGTGTGAATTCATTTCACTATGTGTAAGGATTAGGTAGCCTGTGAGTCTCTGACAGCTGAGAGAGTGCATTCAGTCTTGCAGCTGGTCTGCAGGTTTAGAACCTGGTCTGCCGTTTAGATGCACCAGCATGAGACTCTGGGTAAGTCAGTACTGTTTACTAGAAGAAGGGTGGTGGAAGCAATGCTTTGCAGCAGTAGCAGCAGTGATTTGCCCTGTGACAACCTTCCTTAGCTTTTGGCACTTATCCTTGAGTTTGGTTCTCCAGCTGTAAGGGTTATGAATACCTCATGTTCTTGGAGACGCATGTGACTGGAGCAGAGAGCACAGAAAGTGCTAAGGGCATGTTGTCTTCTTTGTTCCGGTCAAAATTAGGTGAGCATGCTTATGGTTTCTGTTGAACCTTGTACTAGATGACCTAGGCAGTGAGGTAAGACTTAAGGAATAGGTGGTAGTGGTAATAAACCAAAAGAGCTAGCAGTCAAGAATGGATAATTTGTTAGTAATAGTAAATGGCTAAAATTTATTTTGTATAATAAATACAGTAGTATCAGGGAAATATATTTAGGACTGACATTTTCCAAATCTCTGGGAGGAAGCAAGACCATTGAAAGACATTAAAGAAAAATGGACATTTACGTGTTCATGAATATTGAGAATGATGTCAATCCATCTATTCAAATTAGGTTCAGTAAGGGACTTGCCTGGTGGCCCAGTGGGTAAGACTCCATGCTCCCAAAGCAGGGGACCTGGGTTCAATCCCTGGTTGAGGGAACTAGATCCCACATGCTGCAGCTGAGACCGGGTACAGCCAAAATAAAATTGAGAAAATCTTAAAAAAAAAAAAAAAAAAAAAAAATTAGGTTCAGTTTAAAAAAAAAAAATTTTGGGGGGCTTTAGAAAAGGAAGAAGAGAGGTTGGAGGTTAGAGGAGAGAAAAAGGTGTAGTTGTCTTGGAGAATGGGGGAAAAGTATACCAGGGAAATAGAATTGCCAGCAGGTGGAGGGTTGGGTTTAACCAGAGCAAAAAAACTTAAAAAAAAAAAAAAAAAAAAAAGATTAGGTTCAGTTTAAAAAAAAAAAATTTTGGTGGGCTTTAGAAAAGGAAGAAGAGAGGTTGGAGGTTAGAGGAGAGAAAAAGGTGTAGTTGTCTTGGAGAATGGGGGAAAAGTATACCAGGGAAATAGAATTGCCAGCAGGTGGAGGGTTGGGTTTAACCAGAGCTTGGCCAGCTGAATCTAACAGGAGGAAAAAAGCAAAGGTAGTGAAAGTGAATGCAAGATTATAGTTGATGCTATTGTCCCCCAGCATCCACTTCCCCCATCCCCAGATCCGGGGGTGAATCCTGGGTAGCCAAAGTCAGTAAGAGTACAAAGCCACCTTTGGTGATTGGAGTTGTCCAAGAGTTGGCAAGTATTCCAAATTGGCCCAATGGAGTAAGAGTACTAATTTAAGGGAGCTGGAAGAATATGAGGTGGTGGCCTTAGCCTGGCATACTCAGCCTGGAGACATGTGGCAGTTACTGGTAGTGGCAGTTCAGGTTAGGATGATGTGAGTAGAAGACAGGAGGAGGAAGACAGTACTGGACATGAAGAGGTCAAAAATAGACCATGGTGTTCAGTGAGTGTTGCAGCTCCCACAAGTGTTGGTAGACGTGGGTGTGGAGAAGGCCCAGGAATGTGAAGGAATGCTGCTGGATAGTGGGCTTAGCTTGAAAGCATGGACTGCAAGAAAATTTGTGTTTAGAAGTGGCAGTGGTGTAATAGACTTAGCCCACTACCAGACGACACAGCACTTGGTGTTGAAGAAGGAAAAAGTCATCACCGAAAGGGCTTCAAGGGAAGTAGCGTCCTAGGCACGAGTCTGGTTAGAGAGAGAGTAAGAGAACATTCAGAGAAAAGGCTGGGGGCTGAGCCCAGAGGTCACAGCGGAGGGCCTGGGAAGGGAGCAATGTTGGCTCAGATGAGCAGGGGAGAGCTAGTGGGAACTGTAGTGGCAGTGAATGGGAATCTGGTAGAGAGGAACAGGCAAGTGTAGCCCATGACAGGCTTAGGCCTGAGGTTCTGCTAATGGAAGGATTAGTCTTGACACCAAGGCTGGTAAGCTGGCTTGTGGCTGGGGAAGGAGCATTTCTGTTAGGAATTCTGTCTCTTGCTGCTCTGAATGGTGCCTCAGATATCGGAAGGCCTGCTTACGTCCCATCAGTCTGGCTGCTGTTTTACAAGGCTATAAATGATACAAAGAAGTGAGTCAACTTGCACGATATTTACACCTATATCCAAGGGATGTTTTATACTTCTTAGTGGTTTGGGGCAGCCAGCTATACAGCCCTTCTGTCTGGGCTGAGAAGCTGGTGATAGGGGATCTGGATGATTTTTATTTATACCTTTTAGGCAAGGTGTGACTTGCAGGGATCTCAGTTCCCTGACCAGGGATCAAGCCCGGGCCCTCAGCAGTGAAAGCATAGAGTCCTAACCCCTGGACCACCAGGGAATTCCTGTGGGTGATTTTTAAATAGAATGATTTTCATTTTAGATTACTCTGGGACAAAATAGTGGCCAGTTTGGACATTGCTATAGAAGTCCAGATAAGATGAGACCATAGATAGGGCAGTAGGAAAGAACATCAAATTTGAGATGTTCTCAGAAATGGGGTTGACACATTGAGGTGACTAGTTGAATGTGGAATGAGGAAAAGGCAAGAATGGGGCGTGATTGCAGAATGGTGATACAGATGGTGCCACTTGCTGGAATAGAGAATGCACAAAGGGGAGGGGTCTGTCTGGTTTCAGATATACAGAGTTTGAGGTGTCTGGGGCATCCATAGGGAGTATGTGGGAAGCAGATTTGGAGCTGAGGAGTGAGGTGTAGGCTGAAGCTGAACGTTTGATGCTCATCGGGTGGCTGTTGAAAGCTGTGGTCATGGAGGAAATCACATCAGAGCATCTGTGGAGGCCCAAAGATGTGGGGAATCCAGGAAGGGGGACGTCACAGAATCCTAGAGAACAAAGTGATTCAGCTGGCATCAAAACCAAAAGGTCCAAGAAGGTGGAGGCTGAAAAGTGTCCACTGGTGACATGGAGACTAGGGGTGAGAGCAGCCCTGTGGAAATGGGGTTGCCCCAGACTCAGCAGGTTGAGGGGTGACTAGGGCTGCTACTCACACAGCCTTCCCCATCTCAGCAACGGCCAGTTCATCCTTACAGGTCACAGCCAAAACCCTCAGAGTCTATCCCAACTTCTCACTTTTTAGAACACTCCACATCCAATGGGTCTGCAAACCCTGTTGATTCTGCCTTTGATATATCCAGATTTTGACCACTTCTCACCATCTCTGTCCACATGGGTCCAGACCTCTGTCATCACTCACTTGGATTATTGTAGTACCTGCTAGGTGAGCTCCCTGCTACCTTCCTTTTCCTGTCCCACCCCTCTCTAGTCAGTTCTCAACATAGCAGCCAGGGTGTCTGTCCTCTTAAAAGCCATGTCAGACTATGGGTCACTTCTCTGCTCAAAACCTTAGAGGTTTCCATTCTTTCTTATGAACAAAAGCCAGCATCCTGCAAGAGGCTTCACAGTGTGTCCCCATTTGTCCCACTCCCACTTTTCACTGCTCTCCCCCTGGTTTACTCCCTTCAAACCTCACAGGCCTCCTTTTCCTTGAATGTGCCAGCACATTCCCACCTCAAGGCCCTTACACTCCTGCCTCTTGACAGGAAGACTGTTTCCCCAGAGAACTCTAGTATTATAAATGGCTTTCTCCCTCTGTTATTTTGGGGAAGGAATAGGAAAGCCTTCCCTGACCACTCTGTTTAAAATAGCAGCCCCCTCCATGCCCAGATCTCTTGACCACCTTCCCCTGCTTGATTGATCTCCACAGTATATATAATCATCTGCTAATCAAAATTGCATATTTTCTGTCTTTGCTAGACTGTAATCTTCAGGGCAGAGATTTTTGTTTGTTCTGCTTTATCCCAGGATCTGTAACAAAAGAGTACAGAGTAAAATTTCAGTGTGTGGAAGTTGGGAAGTGGGATGAAGGAAGCAAGGGCTGCTGCTGGAAGAGCAGATAAACTAGTTATGTTAGATTATATAATTTATGTGTTAGCTAAATAGGATGCTCTTGAGAGTGAAAGGGATTTGGTTGTCAGTTACACTGGAATGAAAGGACTGCCCTAGACTGACCAGAATGGGAGTTCTGGTCACTCCAGAGATAAATAACTCTGAGGGAAGGGTCTTTTAGGATGAGACATGTTTATGTGGGGTTGAGGGAAAAGGAGCCAACCAAGCAGAGCTTTATGATTATAGTGCAACCAAATGCCTCATTTACCCTTTGCATAAAATTGCATAAAATTCAATTTTCCTAGATTTGAGACACCAGGATGGAAATTGATTTGGAGTCAGAAAACCTGAGTTCCAATCCTGCCAATGAAACTTCACCCCCAGGGTTTCAATTTGGAGCTACCACATTCAGTACTGAACATTGAAGTGTCTCTCAAAGTAAGGTCTATGGACCACCACAAAATCAACAGATTCCTGGATCCCACCATCAAACTGCCTAATCCAAATGCAGGGGAGGATGAGCTTTTAAAGTCTTAAAGAGAAATAGTACCTGCTCCCTAAATTTCTTGCGAAGATTAAGTGAGAATACCTTATGTTTTGTTAGTGCTCAGTAAATGTTGACTTATTACAGGAATATTTTAAGGATCAACTTGGATAAGAGCTCTGAAAATTGTAAACTGAAATTGTGGTGGCCATGAGATTTTGACTTGTAGATCTCTAAGTACAGATAATATAATTGATCCAAGATGCTTTGCTCTGAAATCTATCACATTTGTCCTGTGGCCATGCTTTCCAAGTGCTCCCAAGCCAAGGAGTAGGCTCAGCAGAGATTCTAAAGCAGTCCTGTTCCTGGAAGACATGGAACTCCTCTGACAGCCAGCTTTGGCTCAAGGATACCCATGATGGCCTTGCCAAACTTCCCTTGGGCCGCATGGTCGTCTATGATTCTGCTACCCACAATTCCTTCACTTAGGCTTGACGGCTCCCCTAGCTCCCTCCCCTGTTTTTTGAAAGGTGTTTCCCTAATAAAATCCTTGCATTTTAATCCTATTTGGGAGTCTGCTCAAGAGCCCAGACTAACATCATGAGCATCACAGAAAAGTAAGGAGGTAAGGATTCTGGGAAGATGGCTGCATGTGAAGCACCAGGAATCCGTCCCCCTAACTTCAACAACCAGTACACAGGTAATATTGGTCTGATGTAGCTATTTTGGTGCTGTGGAGTCTGTTGAAGGCTTGCAACATCCAGGGAAGACTTACAGTAAATTGAGATTAATTTGGGGAATTTCAGCTCTTAGTTCAGCTGAGGCTACCCATCCCCCACCCAGCTCAGCCCTATGGCAGGCAGTCGTGCACATGTTCTGGAGCACCTTGCACATATCTTGCAGCAGCCAGGGTGAGCAATAAGGACCCCATCCCCCAAATACTGGGGCTCTGTGTTCTGACTAATCACTCAGCTGCTTCTGATGAAGGAGGTGCAAACACAGATAGCAGCCATTGTTGTTGCGCTTACCCCTGCTGTTGCAAGCCCCTCCTCTCAAGCTGAAGTGACTTCAGGGGATATAAACGGCTGGTGCCTACTGCCTCTTCATTTTAGCCTTTTTCCCCCGTTGAGAGCCAGACATTAAAGACTAGGACAATCAAAAGCAATCACATATATGGGGGAAATTAGAAAGTCACTGCACATGCACAGGCTGAGAAGAGACCTGAAAATACCTTAAATTTACACCTCAAGCTGATGGCCCAGGGGCAGCCTAGAGCAAAAGAGACAATACAGCAAACTCTGGAGAAAAGAGACAACCCGATTTCCAGGGTTACCACATTATTAGATTCAGTGTCAAGTTTTTAACAATAACAAATCATAAGGCATACAAAGAAAAAGGAAAATATGGTCCAAAGGAAAGAAAATAAACCAACAGAAACTATCCCTGAGAATGACCTGGTGGCAAATCTACTAGACAAGGATTTTAGAACAAATGTTTGAAGATGCTCATAGAACTAAAGAAAGATGTGGAGAAAGTCAAGTAAACAATGTATAAACAAAACAACCAATAACAAGATAGAAAACCTAAAAAGAAACCCAAAAGTTCTACAGCTGGAAATTACAATAACTGAAAGTATTCACTAAAGGGACTCAGGCAGATTTGAGCAGGCAGCAGAAAGAATCAGTGAACTTGAAGATAGGAGAATGGAAATTATTGAGTCTGGGGAACAGAAAAAAAAATTTGAAGAAAGGTGGACAGAGCCTAAGGTGCTTTGTGGGGCACCATCAAGCAGACTGACAGACATTGTGGGAGTTCCAGAAGGAGGAGAAAAAAGGGCAAAGAATGTTTGAAAAAATAATGGCTGAAAATGTCCAAAATTTAATGGAATATGTGAATATAACCATACAAGAAGCTTAACAAACTCCAAGATGAACTAAAAAAGACCCACACCAAGACATACTGAAAACAACTGTCAAAAGAAAAAGACAAAGAATCTTGAAATCAACAAGAAAAAATTCATTACATACAAGGGATTCTCAATAAGATTATCAGATTTCTCAGAAACTTTGGAGGCAGAAGGCAGTAGCTGATATATTAAAAGTGCTAAAAGAAAAAACTCATCCAAGAATCCCATATCCAACATATCACAAAAGGACAGATTCCGTATGATTCCATTTATATGAGGTACTTAGACAAAATTGCAGACAGAAAATAGAATAGTGGTAATGAGTTATTGCATAATAGGTATAGAATTTCAGTTTTGCAAGATGGAAAGAATTCTGGAGAAGGGTGGTCACAATGCACAACAATATGAATATATTTAATAGCACTTTTAAATGGTTTAGACAGTAAATTTTGTTACATGTACCACAATAAAAAATGGAAACGATGGTAAAGATGCTGAGGAAAGATAGAAGAGTAGGCATGAAACAAAACTATTCAATAGTTTTAGGGTCTTACAGTGATTGTCAGATTCTGTACAAAGGGAAGTTAGATGGCCTAAGGAAGAAAAGCTTTAGTGGAAACAACCAAAATTTAAAGGCTTTTTCATTTGTACAGTCATCTTTCTTTCCCATTTTTGTAAAAATATCACAAAGCAAGATTCATGTGCTCATTATACAATTTTTGGAGTATGTATTTAAATTAAAACTTAAAAATTTTTTAAAAAGGAGGTGATATAATAATTTTAAACCAACTATGGTATTTTAACATTGAATTTTTGGGTTTTTTTTGCGGTACACGGGCCTCTCACTGCTGTGGCCTCTCCTGTTGTCGAGCACAGGCTCCAGACACGCAGGCTTAGCAGCCATGGCTCACGGGCCCAGCTGCTCCACGGCATGTGGGATCCTCCCGGACTGGGGCACGAACCCGTGTCCCCTGCATCGGCAAGCGGACTCTCAACCACTGCGCCACCAGGGAAGCCCAACATCTAATATTTTTTTGTTAATTTTGATTGTCATGAACAATCACTTTCACAGAACAGGAAATAATAACAATGTTCTACTTGAGTAATAATTTTTAAATGTATTCTAAAATTATGTGAGGGCACTCTGACAAGATGACTCTTCCACTTCTGGTAACGTTGGACCAACTCTTCTGCTGAAGACTGCCAAGAACACTAGGCAAATAACATAAGGTGCCACAATTCTAAGAACTGGGCTCAGGGAAATGGGAACAAACTGACCCTGGAACTGAAGACTAACTGTACTTAATCAAGATGATGCTGATCAGACCATTGGTCTTGATGACCAATTTCAAGATGACTGTCAGAGCTGACTGTGCTGTTTCTGCATGTTGCCCCCTCCCTTCACCTATGAAAGCTCTTACCCACTGATTGTCAGCTGATCTGGAAGTTTAAATGTTTGCTAGTCTGGAAGAGGCAGCTGTACTGCGCTAGAGGGAAAAATTTGGAGTCTGGGCCCACCAATTGTGCGAACCCTTGTACACTACCCCATGAGTGGAGGACTTTGAATTGTTGTACCATGGTAGTAAATTAAACCAACCCTCACATAGATTGCAACCTGACTTGGAATCAGGTGGGGGCCCAGAAATCTCAAGCCCTAAACTTGGATAAAGGTGATCCTGAATTACTGGTTCCACTCCCCCCATCCCAGGCACCAAGCTAAAGCAAATAAAATATTATTTGTGGAAAATTATATAATCCTAGGCTTTGAATTATTTCTACAGATATTTTCCAAGTGCCAAATCAAGCATATATTCAAAGATAACTGGGTCTACAAGGAAACAAGCCATCATGAACAAGGACCAGCAGAAACAGCAGATAATGGAAAAAGACCCACAGGAAGCCCAAATACCAAAAATATCAGACACAAAATGTAAAGTGACTATGTTTACTATGTTCATTAGATAAAAGGAGAAGCTTGAACATTTTAGAAGGTGTTATGGGCTGAATTGTGACCATCTCCAACCCAAATTCATGTATTTAAATCCTAACCCCAGTACTGCCAAATGTGACTTATTGGGACATAGAGTCTTTAAAGAGGTAAGGTTAAATGAGATCACTGAGGTGAGGCTTAATCCAATCTACCTGATGTCCTTATAAGAAGAGGAGATTAAGACATGGACACACACAAGGAAGGACCATGAAGGCACCAGAAGAAGAAAGCCTTCTGCAGTCTATAAAGAGAGAAGCTTCAGAGTGAAACCAACTCTGACACCTAGATCTTGAACGTTCAGCCTCCAGGAAGGTGGGGAAATACATTTCTGTTGTTTAAGCCACCCAGTGTATGGTAATCTGTTGTAGCAGTCCTGGCAAACTAATAAAGAAGGGAACCAGAGACTTTAAATTGACACAGCAGATTTTAAAAGATTAACCAGGTGGAAATCTGAGAACATAAAAATACAATACACCAAAGAAATCAATGGACAGGTTCAGAAGCTGATTAAACACAGTTGAAGATAAAATTAGGGAATTCCCTGATGGCCCAGTAGTTAGGACTCAGCGCTTTCACTGCCAAGGGCCTGGGTTCCATCCCTGGTCGGGGGACTAAGGTGCAAGCCACATAGTGTGGCCAAAAACTAAAACTTAAAAAAATAATAAAATAAAATTAGTTAACTGAGTGATATTTGAAGGAAATCATCTGTAATGAAGTACAGAAAATAAAAAATGTGGAAAATAGAGGCTAAAACCTAAGAGATAGAGAATATAGTAAGAAAATCAGTCTGTAACTGGAGTCACAGAAGAAAGAAAAAATGAGAAAATTGAAGAGATAATGGCTGAGACTCAGTCAGAAATGACTGGGGTTGGGAGAGGGGGAAACACCAAAAGAAAGAGTCAAGAATCCCAAAGAGGTTAAATAAAAAGAAATCCACATCTAAACACATCAAAAATTGTACCACAGTTTAAAAAAAAAAAAAAAGCAAAAGAGGATATATTACAAGGAACCAGGAAAAAAAAAATTACTTTCAGAGGAGAGACATTTAATTTCATTCCTCAACACAAACAATGGATGCCAGAAAATAGTAAAATTATAGTTTCAGAGTAGTAAAATGATATCTTCAGCGACCTGAAAGAAAATAATTGTCAACTTAGGATTCTATACACAGTAGGATATGAAGGTGAAAAAAAGACATTTTGAGACAAAAATGGGGAACATTCACAAGCAGCAGAACTGCACTAACCAAGCTGAAGATAATGATCCCATTTGGAATATTAGGAGATAAAAAAGGAATGAAAAGCAAAGAAAGAAGTCCTAAACCAAGGCGGTCTACCTCAGATGGGGTAGAAGGAAAAGCTGCCTTACACTAGAGAAAAGTAGGAAACTCATTACTAGGATCCCGAATAGATACAAAACAGAAGTCTGCTGCCTGATCGGAGGGCAGGAAACTCCCTCCCCCGCAAGCCCCACTGTCATTACAAGGCAGAGTTCAGATGTGCATGTGCACAGGGCCTGTCTATGACTAAGGCTGAAGCAGAACTGAGAAAAACTCCCTACCACCAACATGAGCCTTTGCGTCATAAAGCGAGCAACGGCCAGCTGCTGCTGGGGAAGGGGCAGGAGCATGGAGACAGATTCCCTCTTGTGCAGGCATGCAGGAAGTGTTGAATGCTGAAGCTCAGGAACACTAAGAAAAACTCTGGATTCCAGGTCTCAAACTAAGCACAAGGTATCAGCAGCCCACTATCATCAGAAATGAGGAATTGATTAGATGTGCTTATCAAATGATGACACAGCAGAGGAAAAAGTCATGAACTTGATAAATTGGTAGAAATTACACAAACAGAGAAAAACATGGAAAAAACAGAACAGACTATGGAAGAGCTGTGACACAATATTAAGCATGTGACTGAAGTAGCAGATGAAGACAGGAAAAATGTAGCAGAAGAAATGTTTGGGGAAATAATGGCTGCAAATTTTCCAAAGTCAATGAAAGGTAACAAACCACAGATCCAGGAAGCTCAGAAAACCCCAAGCAAAATGAACACAGAGGAAAAAACACACCCAGGCACTTCATGGTCAAACTTCTGAAAACCAGAGATGGAGAAAATGTGACAAGCAGCCAGAGAGAAACAAAGGAGCAAAAATAAGAGCTACAGCAGGGTTTTCATTTAAAAACTACGTAAGCTAGAAAGCACTAGCATGACATCTATAAAGTACTGAAAAGGATGGGGGAAGTCAACCCAGAATTATATACCCAGCAAAATCATCTCTCAAAAATGAAGGTGAAATAAAGATTTTGTTTTCATCGTAGGTGAGTTCAAAGCTTTCATTTCCATCTCCATCTTTGGAGGCATTTTCAAGTGCCCTCTTAGAAGAGTGGCTTTCCAGTATTCTAGCTTTCCCTTAGACTTTTTAAAAAAAACTCAATCTTGGGCTTCCCTGGTGGTGTAGTGGTTGGGGGTCCGCCTGCCGATGCAGGGGACACAGGTTCGTGCCCCGGTCAGGGAAAATCCCACATGCCGCGGACCGGCTGGGCCTGTGAGCCATGGCTGCTGAGCCTGCGCATCCGGAGCCTGTGCTCCGCAACGGGAGAGGCCACAGCAGTGAGAGGCCCACGTACAGCAAAAAAAAAAAAAAAAAATTTCAATCTTGAGTTAATTTCAAACTTTAGAGAAAAATTGCAAGAAAAGGTCAAATCATTCCTGCATGCCCTTCACTTAGATTGCCCAATTAATATTATACTGCAACGATTTGCCTTGTGACTCTTTCTTCATGTGTATTTATGCATATTTTTTTCCTGATGCCTCATTATTCTTCTAGTACTTGTGTGTGATTTCCTAAAATACAAGGACAATGTCCTACAAAACTATCTGTTCACAGTGAACTAACTTTGATATAGTACTATCATCTCAACCACAGACACCATTCAAATTTCACTGGTTGTCCCAAGAATGTCCTTTATAGGTCCAGAATCCAATCCAAGGTCATTCATTGCATGTAGCTGTGATATCTCTTCAGTCTCCTCGGTCTTTGCTGTCTTTCATAACTTTGACAGTTTTCAAGGGTACTGGCAGTTATTTTGTAGAATAACCTCAATTTGTATTTGTCCATCTTAAGTAGACTCAGTTTATGCACCTTTAGCAGGAATAGCATATAAATGATGCTGTGTTCTTCTCAGTGCGTTTTATCAAGGGACACACAGTTTTGCCTTGTCCGATTACAGGTGGTGTTAACTCTTATCACTTAAGATATGCCTGCTATGTTCATCACTGCAAAGTTAAATATTTTGTACTTCTTAGTTAATAAATTACTCATATTACTTGGCATTTTACTGTAGAGCTTTTTCTTCTTACGCACTTATTTATTTATTTATATCAGTATGGACTAGTGGATTCTTATTTTTTTATTCACGGAGTTAAAATCCATTACAGTTATTATTTACTTTGATACCCAAATTGTTTCAGATGAAGCCAGAGGGAGCCCCTTTAGTCTGGCTTCTGTATCCTTTAGACATGTCACCATCATTCCTTGAGCACGTTCTTACTTTCTGGAACGAGATGATCCAAGTTTATTTTGTACTTTCCTTACCCCAGCCCTCGAATCCGCCATTTCTCCCTGGAGTTCTGCTACCTTTTAGTAGAGAATGGTATTCAGAAATCAAGATATGGGTTTGCCCCTGGGGCTCATTGTTCTTGGCCTGTCTAGGGGATAGAGCTCACAGATATATGTACAGTTGACCCTCAGCACCCATGGGGGATTGGTTCCAGGACACCCAGTCCCCTCCCCTGCCAACCACAGCCATACCGAAAATCCCCGGATGCTCAAGTCCCTTATATAAAAAAATGTAGTGCAGTCGGCTCTCCATCTTTCCAGGTCCACATCCATGGTTACAGAAGGCTCTGTGTATGTATATCGCACACATGTACATACACACACAACTATATCTATTTCTACATTTATCTACACATATAAAAAGCTGTGTGTTCATCCAGATACCTCCAATTCCAATCCAACTCCACAAGATTTATTCTAGTCTTCCTCGTTTCCATCTTTGTAAATCCGTTCTCTGACAATGAGAAGCCTGGCTCCCGTTATTTTCAGTGTATTTACTTATTTGTTCAATCCCCTTATATGTAACCAATCTCTGACCCTGCCAGCCAAGGACTCTCCAGCGTTGCGGTGACCACATGGGCCACTGCACAGAGAGGGAGGGGCAGTGCCTCAGGTTTTGACTGTGATTCCACAGCATCGTGTCAGCCCTTTGATGCTTTGAAGAATTGTTTACCCTTTTCCTCAACATTTTTTTCTTCTTTTTAAAAAAATTTTATTGACGTATAGTTGATTTACAATGTTGTGTTAATTTCTGCTGTACAGCAAAGTGAATCAGTTTCCTCCACATTTTTAGTTGTTTTCAAGACTGTTGTCCAGAATAAAATTGCCTGCAATAGTCTCATAAATTGAATTAAATATTGTTTTTATGTGCTCTATGAGGGGAAGAGGTCAGGAAGCACTGCTTTGGGTGTTGTCCATTTTCCATGTCCAGTGTTGCCTGGATCAGGTTTCATTGTGGTTCCCCATAAGCTTGGCCAACTCTAGGCAAAATCTTAAATTGAACCACTTTCATTATATCCAGTATTCAATGGTAGCTCAATTGCAATTCTCAGTTGAAATCTAGAAAAGGAGAAGTGACACACAGCTCTCCCTAGCCCAAACTTCAGTATGTGTAGGAGTCACCTGGAGGTCTCCTTAAAATGCTGAATCTGTTTCACCTAGTCTGGGGTGGGGCCTGAGATTCTGTATTTCTAACAAGTTTCCAGGGGATGCGAATCCTGTGGTTGGAGAACTGTGCTCTGAGTAGCAAGAGTCTCTATTCATCACCTTTATTCCAGTGGTCAGCAGGGAGGATACTAAATTATACAACCAGTAAAACTTAGACGTAATTTTTTTTTTTTTTTTTCCGGTACGCGGGCCTCTCACTGTTGTGGCCTGTCCCGTCGCGGAGCACAGGCTCCGGACGTGCAGGCTCAGCAGCCATGGCTCACGGGCCCAGCCGCTCCACGGCACGTGGGATCTTCCCGGACCGGGACACGAACCCGTGTCCCCTGCATCGGCAGGCAGACTCTCAACCACTGCGCCACCAGGTAAGCCCAAACTTAGACTTATTTTTAAACTTTAGATTTTTTTCATTTGCGCACACACACACACACACACACACGCGCGCGCGCGCACAGAAGAGCGGAGTGAACCCCTAAGTACCACTGGCATTTACCAATCTTATTTTATAATTTCTCCTGCCCCTGACCTTTCTATTCCTAGAGTATTTTAAAGCAAATCCAGCCATTATATTGTTTCAGTGTGCACCTCTGACAGACAAGGCTTAGAAAAATAATAACCACAGTGTCGAGAGAGAGGCATGGACATATATACACGAACAAATGTAAGGCAGATAGCTAGTGGGAAGCAGCCGCATGGCACAGGGATATAGGCTCCGCTCGGTGCTTTGTGACCGCCTGGAGGGGTGGGATAGGGAGGGTGGGAGGGAGGGAGACGCAAGAGGGAAGAGATATGGGAACATATATATATGTATAAGTGACTCACTCTGTTATAAAGCAGAAACTAACATAACACACAATTAGAAAAAAAAAAAAAAAAAAAAAAAAAAAAAAAAAAAAAAAAAAAAAAAAATGAAAACATGGTAGTGGGATTGTGAGCATTATTTTCTTAATAGTTTTAATGTTGTAGTATTTTAGCATTTTTAAAAGACATGAAAATTTTTTTATATTTATTTTTTTAAATTTTTGTCTTAGTTTTGTAATCAAATGTTTATGTACTAAAATTAACACATAAGAATTGAGAATAAAATTATCTACCTCATAAAAATATAATAATAACCACAGTGTCGTTATCACATAAAATAAACAATGCATATAACCCAAAATTAACCATAATTCCTTGACATCATCTGATACTCAGTTCCTATCCGTATTCTCAGGTTCAGGCAATAGATGAGTGCACTGGTCAGCTGCTCCAGCTCCCAGTTCACCCCCCTTAGCTGAACACCTGTTGCCACGGTACTTGGGCTTTCCTTCGGGGCTGAGGGCACAGGTATATCCCTCCCCAAACCATCTTTTATGGCTTGCCAATTTCATTCTTGGAGGAACTCTGCTAATAAACAACAGCGCAAGCTTTAGGATCATGCCCTTTGACCCACCTTCCTGGGTCTCCTCGCAGCCCTCTAGCCTTGAGGCTGGGACAGGAAACAGGAGAGCTGGACAGGGCCCTGTCACAGGTTGGCAGCCGAGGTGACCGTGATGTAGAAATTTGAAAGAGAGACTGGGGGCAGGGGGGAGGGGATCAGGCCTCCCAAACTCTTCTAGCTGCAAACTCTAAACTTTTCCCAGGCATCCTCCCATTGCCAGGACCGCACTCCGTTGTTAATCAGTATAGTGATTGGGTTGTGAGTGGTCAGCTGACTCTCCAGCTCGCCAATCTCTGGCTATAGCCACAAAAGTCTTCTCTTCACGAAGGATCACACGGAAGCTTGTTTCCACCCTGCCTTCATGCTGCCCGCTGGCCCAGAGCTTGTCTCTCTCACAGCCTATCTCTGAAGCAGCCAGCACACTCTATCCGGACATTTTCCTACCAAGTCCCAAGCCTCTGGTGGTCCCTGAACCGCAAGAGATGACACGTGGTTTCCCAGCCAACCGCTTCCTGACCAGATAGTGAGGGCGTCCGAATCCCCCGCCTGGGACAGAGAGGCCAGCCTCTGGGCTCCACACCCCACCTGCTCAGCGACACCTGGAACAGGAGCCCTCACTGCGACGCTCACTTTCTAGGTTCCAAATTTGGCATTAGTCAGGGCTCTTCTGGCTGTGTGTGACAGAAATCAAGCGCACAATTGTTTCAGCCAAAAGGGGTTTATTTCTTGAGAGGGTGTGTGGATCTCATGAAATGGCCTGGTCCCAGGAAAGGCAGAGGGAAACGGGCTTCCTCTTGTCTGTCCCGCCTCTTCTTGTACATGAGACCTCCTCAGAGGGGCAAGAAATGTGGCCCCCCCCGGCCCAAACTTCAGGCCTCACAGAAGTGCCCTCAGTGCTGCTGACCTCAGATGCCCAGGTCCACCTCAGTCCCATTAGGTTGGGATGCCTAGGGTGGGGGGTGAGCTAGGCATCAGCTCCCCAGGTGACTCGAACGTGCGCACCCAGAGCCAAGAACCGCTGCTTTATAGCGTCAGGCACCCAGAAACACTCTTCTGTAGTTCTCGCTCATAGTTCCAGGGGCAGGGCTCAGGTGCCCGCCCCCTCCAGCCCCCGAGACGCCCCTGTGTATGTGCAGCCACTGCCACGCTGGGGCGCCTGTGGACGATCCCACAGCAGCTCTGCCATCTGCTTCTCCCCGCCCACCCCTACCTTCTCCTGGAGAGTGCACGCGCGATAGTCATGTCTGACCACCTCTCAGAGGCACGTCAGGGGAGAAGGCTGAGCTGTGTCCTTAGGATCTGGTGACTTGGTGGGAGATGTCTCAGGACAGGTGGTCGAGGAAGCCAGGACAGAGCTGGCTGAGGGCAGGGGAAGGCAAGGGACAGTTCTTTCCAAGAGCTGTGGTCAGCTCTTTCCAGTCAGGAGAGACAGAGGGCAGAGGCCAGAGAGAGACTCAGGGTCCCAGGAGGATGTCTGGGATGGAAGAGGCCTGAGCATGAGGGCAGGGGCTGATCTGGGTTAATTTTCCCTTGACTGGGGGTCTCCAATCAAGGAGGTCCTGGTGCCAACCCAAGGACAGCTAGGGAGGTTCCTGATCAGCTTGGATGCGCTGTGTAACCCACACTGGATCTGTCTCCCTCTCTTTGTGCCCAAGGACCCCAGGGGCCAGCTCTGAACTCTCTGAGCCAGGCCCCACCCTCATCATACCAGGGACAGATCAAATGACACCACACTCAGGGCTGGGTGTTCACTTTTCTTTCCAAAAGTTACCAAGCACCCGGTCTAGGTGTGGCAGAGGGACAGAGCCAGGCTGGGGAACCTGGACATTACACACCCAGGGGGCCCTTGGTGGAGGCAGACAATTTAACAACTGGTCTGAAAGTCAAAAGAGAGGAGAGCTGGCTAGCGGGGGGAGCAGCAGGCGGTGGGGGGTGGCAGGGGCTATGGGGTTCAGGCACGGACCCAGGGATTGGCCAGTGGGGCTCACAGCAGCCCTTCCAGGGCCCATTTCTGGGGCAGGGGTGACATGACCTGGCTTAGCCATCTGTGTGGGTGTCCATGCAGCTCTAGGCATACTGCAAGACCTGAATTCAGAGGCAGCAGGGCCAGGCCTCCTGGTCTCTCTGAACCTGTTTCCTCATGTGTAAATCGGGGACATTGGTCCCCCAGCACTGCCTCCTTCGTGGGGTTGCTGTGAGGAGCCCATGGGCCGGGGGAGGCAATGGGCTCTGGTCACCCCAGGGCACTGGGCACCCAGCTTGTCTTTACTACTGTGTCCTCGAGGCCCAGCACAGAGAAGACACTCACATAGCCTGTCAGTGAGCAAATAAGTGGTCGTGAAAGGGACTGCAGCTGGCCGGGGTGTGGACAGGTCCGTGCCGTGCTTGCACCTGTGCCGGCCGTGCGTGTGCGCCTGAGGGCTGGGGCCTGCCTCCCACCTCTCTCTGAGTGTCTGGGTCTGAGTCTCAGAGTGCAGGGTGGGTGCCTGGGTTGGGGACAAGTTGCTCAGAGCCTAACCGAGCTGGGGGGAAACCCTGCGCTCTCCTGGCCCCGCCCGGGGTGCTGGCAGTGGCCGGCGGATGCTGCGCGGGGCTCAGACATACTCTCGGGCAGCCGCCGAGGGGCCGGGCCGGTAGGGCTGCGGGCTGCTGTTGGATCTCTCGGGCTCCTGGCACGTGCAGCAGAGGAAGGAGCCGCCCAGCATGGCCAGGCCGGCGGCGGCCCAGCCCAGAAACAGGGCTGGACCAAACTCGTACCTGCAAGGGGTGGAGGACGCCATGAGGTGTGCCTGCGCCTCCGCCCCGCCCGTCCTCCCCTGGGGGCTCCCGGCCTCCGCCCTGGCAGAGCAGAGGGCGGGCTGGACGTGGGGAGCCTCACAAGCGTCCTCGGTCTCGCCCGGTAAGTTGGGATGAGCGCTCATCCTTCCTCCCGCCCCCGCCCCAGCACGTCAACACCACCCGGGGCGACCCAGCTCAGGCTGGGCTGCTCCGCGCAGCCTCGAGCCCCTTTCCTCCTCCGGCCAGATGAGGGGGCGTGGGGCGGGGGGACCCGCCAGGCCCGTCGGGGAGAGGAGGAGCGGGGCAGTCCTGCCATCTCTCTCGGTCACGGTCTGGCCCACGGACCTCGCCGCCGGGCTCCCGCCGCCCTCTGGAGAAGGCCAGACTCCTCCGCTGGCTCCACCTGGCACTCCGGCCTCTCCACCCACAAGCCCAGCGGGCCAGCCCGGCGCCCCCTCTGCAGCGCCCGGGTCTCCCCACCTCTGTGCCTTTGCACGAGGCGCCCCCTGCCGGAGCGTCTCGCCTCCGGTGTTCCGCCTCCAGGGCCCAGTTCAGATGCCACCTTCTCCGAAGGCTTCCCCTGACCCGCCTCCGCTTGCCTCCTGACGCTGACTCTCACTGGGTGGCTGATCAGTTCCTCGTTTGTCTGGCTCCCTGGGGAGCAACTTGAGGGCAGACAGCACCGGATTCATCCATGTCCCCAGGGCCCAGCACAGGACCTGCAACTCAGGCAGCCTTGCGAAGTGTTGAAGGGGCAGGAGCAAGTGCCAGCGTGGCATCTCTGAGCAGAGCTACTTCTTGCTTGGCAGGTTTTCATGGCTAGAACTGCCAGCCCCAGGGAATGAGCCTCACTCCTGAAGTCTTCATTTCCTCCCCCTCTCCACTCTGCTGCCCCCTCCAGGGAGCCCTCCTGACTGCAACAACCCAGGCATCTCTTTTCTCATTCTCCCTCCACCCCAGGGCCCAAGGCCTGTTGGGATGTTTGGGGTTGAGACTATCCCATTCTCTGCTCCCCACAGAGCTGAGAGGTAAGGGAGGGGCCAGGCCCTTCACAGAGCCCCCTATTCGGCCCCCATACCCTGGCCGTACAAGTCCTGACCACTCTAGCTCCTAAATATCTCTGGGCCTACTCTCCACTGCTAGCCCCCGGCCCCAAGCCCTCTGCTCCAGACTTTTTCATCAGCACCTTACTGGCCTTGCTCCCTCCCTACCATTCTGCACACCACAGCCAGAGGGACTGTCCTGCCTTCCACACCAGGACATGGAAAAAAACCTTCCTATGGCTGCAAGTCCCTCTGCCATCTGCCCTTAGGACTTTTCCAGCCTCATCTCTCCGGCCCAAAGTCACTGTGCCTCCTACAGAAATAACAGCCCAGGCACTGTGCTAAGTCCCTTACCTGCACCATCTCACAGGACCCTCACAACCACACTGAGCTCCATCCTCGGTCCTAGCTGCCTTTTACAGGGGAGGAAACCAGGCACAGAAAGGTTAAGGAACTTGCCAGTCACACAGCCAGCCCGTGCAGAGCTGGGATTTAAATCCAGAGCCAGGGCATTTAGCTACTGGGATGGCATTCAGGGCCCAGCCACAGCTGCTCCCCACTCCAGAGACCTTCTCAGTAACAGCACCTGGGGCTCGTCCGTCCCCTGTTTCCCCCTCCAAGTGCCCTGCTGGACAAAGGCCAGTGGTCCCAGAGGAGGTGGAGTGGGAGGCCCAGCCTGTTCCCTGGCCCAAGCCATGCCCTGGTGCTCACCTGGCGTTGACGGGTGTGCTGGGGTTGAAGAACTCCTGGGTCACCAGTGTGGCATACCACGAGACGGCCGTCAAAGGGGGGGGGGGGGGGGTCTCAGCTCTGCTCTGGCCTCCAGAGGGCCCCACAGGATGGGGCTACCTGCCACGGTCAAGAGGATGGAGGAGGAGCCAGGCACTCACCCGCCAGGAGGAATAGGGCACCCCCAGCGATGGCCACTCGGCCCTTGGCGATGGGGTTGCTGTCTCCGACCCGGGTGCACTTCATACCGACGACACTGAGGACCATGGCCACGAAGCCCAGGAGCACGGCCACCACCATCAGGGCTCGCGCTGACTGGATGTGACCTGGATGGGGCGGGAGGGACTGAGCCGGGGGCGGGAGAAGTGGGTCGGTGGGAGGAGCCCAAGATGGGAGGGGCGGGAGCTAGAGCAGGACGCTCCTCCTGGGCTACTACCTGCGGCAGGTGTGAGGGGATCCTGAGGGCTCAGGTGACTACAGGACGTGAGGGCAGAGTGTGGAGGCTGAGCCTCACCATTTAACCCCACCGTTCGCTCTCCCTGGCAGGTTCTTCCAGGTAGTGTGTGGTGACAGGGTGGTATGAGTTCTCCCATCAGCTGCTTTCCAGCCAGGCGCCTCCCTTTGGGGCCCACCCCTCCCAGGCAGCGGGGGGGGGGGGGGGGGGGCTGGGGGGGGGGGGGGGGGGCGGGCAGTTTCTCCTCAGGCCTTTCAGATTCACCAGAAAGAGGACCTAGGGTGTCTGAGGCCCAGCTCAGCCCAGGTTGGCCCTTGGACAGGGATGCCTCCCCCATTGTCCATTGTGACTCTAGTTACCTTCCCCTGTGCCCTTTGAGTCACCCATGGTAGCTGTATGCCTGCTGCCGGCGTCAGTTCCGGGCCTGGGGGGCAGCTCAGGGGATCTGGGTCCCTCAGGGAGGCCAGATGACCTGCCTGGTCCGGAGTGGTGGGGGCCGTGTGACAGCAGCCCAGCTCAGGCCTGTGCGGCCCCGGGGCGGAGGGCAGGCGGGTCGGCCCCCAGCCAGGGGTAGAGCTGCAGTGGCGCCTGTTTACGAGCCAGCTTGTCAGGCTCAAGCCCTACACCCCAGGGGGAGGAGAGCCACCCGTGTGCCCAAGCGCCTGGGTGTGGACGTGCATGTACACGTGTGTGGCTGTGTGTCTGTGCGTGTGGGTAGGTGTACCCGGGCGCCGGCATACTTGTCTACATGGCAGGACTGGCAAGTAGGTGTGTGTGCACAGTGTGTCTGCAGAGTATGGAGAGAAATGGAGGGAAGGGTCTTGACTTAGAGCCTCTGAGTGCCGGGCACTCATCTCCTCTGACCCAGAGTCCTGTGAAAGTCCTAGTCCCCTTTCCAGATGAGGACAGAGAGGGTCAGTGACTCCTTCAAGGTTACAGTGGAAGAGCTGGCATGTGGACCCATGGCTGCTGGAACCTAGATCCCCTGCCCCCAGGAGGGCACCAGGCTGGCCTGGATCGTCATGAGTGCACGGGAGGCAGGGGCTGGAGAGGGCAGCCCAGTGCAGACAGCAGACCGTGGGAAAGCTTGCTCCAGACCTCCCAGCCCCATATCCACCTCCCCATCCCAGTGGGCGTGAGGCCTACCTTCCAGGGCAAGCAGCGAGTCATAGAGCTTGCACTGCACCTGACCGGTGCTCTGGGAGGCGCAGGACATCCAGAGCCCTTCGTAGAGGCCCACGGCGGTGATGATGGCATCGCCTGCGTAGGAGGACTGCTTCCACTGCGGGAGCGCCGTGCTGGCAATGATGCCCACCCAGCCACCCAGGGCCAGAAAGTAGCCCAGGAGCTGGAGACCTGAGTTGGCCATGGCCCAGGGGCGGGATAGGGGTTCCAGGGCTCAGGGCTGGGCCAGGGTCCCTGGGGGTGCCGAGGTCATGGCCAGGTGACAGGAGCAGCTGGGTTGGGGGTGGGGTGCAGCAAGTGGTCAGAGGCTGAGAAGGAGAGGTGACAGCCCTGCAGTGGCAGCAGCAAAGGCAGTGGCTTCAGGCTCTAGAATGCTGGGGGAGGCCCGAGCTGGAAAGGCCAGGGGCCCGCCCACAGCTGCCACCTAAGCCAGGGCAAGGTCCCCAGCAAAGCTCCTGCCCAGCCCCCGGGGGGTGGGGGGTGGGGCGTGGCCAAGGTGGTGCCCCTCCCCAGGGATGGAGAAGGGAGGGGCTGGGAGGAGTGACCCCCGGCTGGCTCTCAGGGCCTTTCCCCTAGGGAAACCCCTTTAGGAGCCTGATAAGAGTGCCCTAAAATTCTTCTAATTCCTACCCCAAACACCAGCACTGAGATGATGGACTTTGCCCTTGCACTGCTGATGTGACCCTTGGGGTTTTCTGTCCTCTGACCGCAGGACAGAAAGAAAATGGAATTCCAGTTTGCAGGAGGTAAGACTCGGGTTAGACACTGGGGAGAACTTTTTGGAGCGGGTTCTGAGGTCGGCTATGGAGAGACTGGGTTGGGGAGGGGTGTTGGGGAGTGGGGGTCCTTGGTACCTGGGGCCCATGTGTATCAAAAACAGCAGAGGCCAGACTCAGCGTGGGATCTGTTTGAGATCTGAGGGGGCCAGAAGAGGGACCCCATGAAGGCTGGGACAGTGCTGGCCACCAGCCAGCAAGGAGCCTGGCAGGGAGGTGGGAGACAGCACCAACCTTCTGGGATCAGCCTGAAGGAAGGCAGACTGTTCAGCCCCTTTAATCCCCTTGCTGGCTGGCTTAGCAGCTCCTGCTGGGGCCTGAGGCACAGGCCCCTGAGCCCCCAGCTCCAGAACAGCCTGGGGGGGAGCAGTGGCCTCTGCACATTCCCGGGGTTCAGGCTGCCCCCTCCGAGCGCCCCACCTCCCCTCCTCTCTCCCGTCCCAGCTCAGCCCCCTGCAGTAGGGGAATGTTTAACTCTCCTCGACCTCATTAGCAATCCCCTCACGTTCAGTTCGGCTCGCCAGGCGTGGGTACAGGGGAATGTCACAACCCCGCTCCCGCCAGCCCCCCGGCGCCCCCTCCAACCCCAGCAGCCCACGTGCCCTTTGCCGGACTGCACTGGGGGAAGGCAGGGTCCCGCCGCAGACCCTGGCCTCCTTGCACCCCCGACCCAGACCCCCTCCGCAGGGACAGCCCCGCCCGCTCCCTCCCTCGCATTCTTCACGTGGCTATGCAAACGAGAGGGTGCCCGGCGCTGCAGACAATGCTGCCCTGTGCGCCCGCCCGCGCGTGGGCCCTGGTATGGCCCGCGGCCCCGCGGGGGCCAGCAGGGGGAGGGGCCTGCCCTCGAGGGAGCGGTGGGCTCTGCTGGGCGGGCCTGCGGTTCCCGACACTGCGCCCCTTCCCTCCCCACCCCCCTCACCCCAGCCCTCTGTGCTGGGAAGGCCGAGCCACGTGGATCTGTGCACACGCAGACCTGCTTCCTGGGGCGGCCTGCGCGTCCCCCAAAGCTAGCGGGGCCTGGATCCGTGGTACAGAAGCCAGTCCCGAATTCCAATTCCTTTACCACGGACGGTGAGAGACTGTGCGATGGGGATGAGCAGAGCACACAGCCGGAGCCCGGAGTGGAGGCTCTCCGGCGCCGCAGGGAGCTCCATTTCTACGCGTTTAACCGTCTAATCCTCAAGGCAGCCCCCTCACGATGGGCGTCCCTCCACGGATAAGGAGCCGAGGCTGAGAGAGGTGACCTACTCCAAGCTAGGAAGCCAGGGCCTGGGGGGCTTTCCTATCAGATCTGTCCACCCCACACCCCGCCTTTCTCAGGAGCGCTGGGAGTAGCGAGGCTGAGCCGGCTGTGGAGCCTCGTCCCACCTCTATAAGGGCACGTCGGCTTCGCGGAGTCACGAGGGAGCTGCCCAATGTCTGAGAGAGTGTGAGGTGCGCGCATGGGGCCGGCGCGCAGCACAGTGATTCCCGGAGGCCGGGTGTCCCTCTCCCAGCCTTCTGCAGGGCTCTCTCTGTAAGGAGGATACAGGGGTCATTCCAGTCCTGCGGAGCACCTGAGTCAGGTCTCTGAGGCTCGGGATCTTCAAGGCCACACAGAAACAGAGTGTCAGAGCCACACAGCCCTGGAGACCGGGGACTGCAAGGCCCTCCGTTGACAAATGAGGAGCTGAGAGCCAAAGAGGGGAAGCTAGTCTCTTAGGGTCACACAGCTGCCCCCAGGGCCTGCTCACTCCTCCACCCTGGGCACCCCCCTCCCAAGAGCCTTCCCCCACACCGAGGACCCGAGCCACTTTATGATCCAGAATGAGGCTCACATCTCCCTCGGAAGTGCTTCTTTAAAAAAAAAAAAAAAAAAATTTATTGGAGTTTAGTTGATTTACAATGTTGTGTTAGTTTCAGGTGTACAGCAAAGTGAATCTGTTATACAGAAGCTCTTCTGTTTATCCCTTCTGTTATTTGAGGTCTTGAGTCCATTCTACCAAAACATCCCCTCCTACCCTGATGGCCTTCCCTCACCAATGTTCCAAAGCCCTTTGGAATTCAGATCCCGCACCTGGAGTAGAGTTCCCTAACCCTGTGTAGCTTCTCCATCAGGACTCCTACCACCCCAGTGCCCCCCTGCAGTCCAGCGACTCCCAGGCATGCGGGGAGAGCAGGAAGGCTCAGGACCCACCCCAGCCTCCGTTAAGAGCTAACTAGAAACTGCCCTGGGGTGTCACGCTTCACTGTTTAAAAGGTGCTTTCAATTACATTACGAGAAGCTTGGGGTTCTAGCTTTACCTCTGCCACTGAAAAGCTGAGTGATGCTAGGCAATCCCTTAGCTTCTCTGGTCCTGGTTCCCAAACTGAAAAATAGGGATAATAGCATTCATCTGTCTGGGTCACGCACGAGGGGGTTCACAAGAATCGAGATGGGCAAGAAGTGCTTTTGGAAAACATAATATGCCTGAAGAAATGTGGCTAATGAAAGCTCCGTTCCAAAAAGACTGGGTGCGGGCGACTGCTGGTGGCTGACGACCCGCTGCCTCTTCCTGCCTGGCAGTGCCTGGCAGGGAGGGTGCTTTGTAGATAGATCTGTGCTGACCACTGACTGATGGGTGTGAGGATGAACTGTTTCTGCCTCCCTCCCAGTGAAACCCTGGAGCCCCCTCCCTGGTCCTTTCCCACTGCCAGTCAGGGGTCTGACTCGGTTGGTTGCCGTCCAGCACATTCTCTGCAGCCACCACCTGAAACGCTGGAGGCTCAGGAGGTGGTGCTGGTCAAACTCCCCCCAACTCTGAGTCTGACTTTCCCGTGGAATCGCAGGCTCGGAATGGAGAGGACTTGTCCAGGTGGCACAGCTAGAAAGCAGTGCAGCCAGCAGTGTGGCCACCCCAGTGCCCTGCCTGCCCCGGCAGGGTCAGGTGCTCTGATCTGGGATCTGTAATGCTCTTTGCATATTTCCTTTCACAGCACTTGGTGCGCTGTTCATTTGCCTCCTTCTTGAGGACTGAAAGCATCTCCCAGCCCTACCACTGGCCCCATTTTTGTGTCCCACGCCTAACCCAGGGTGAGGGCATCTCTGCAGCACACGTGGCTGGCTGGTAGTGCCCTCTTCTCTTCCCCAAACAACCTGGAGCACTGGCTCTCTTTGGCACCCCTGCTGAGAGCTCTGCCGGCTGCCTGGGGTGCCAGAGATGGACGTCTTCCACGTCCACATCTCCCCCGAGTTTGCTGAGTTGCCTCCTGTCCCCTCTAATGCTCCCATGGCTGCTCTCCCTTCACCTCAAGCAGACTCACCCAGAGCTGACCTGCTCATGCCTGTGTTTTACAAACGGGCCAAGCAATCACAGTATGTCAGCCCGGACCCCGCCATCACCTCTGGCTGCTGGGAGGACTCACCCACCATAATTATATTCACGTATCCCAGTTCTGTTGCCCTTGAAAACGTTTGGCCTTTCATGAGCTAAACTGAGATAGTCTGCTGTCTCTCTGTGTTTAGCATACTTTGAAACTGTGAAGGTCGCCTGCCTTGACGTGGAAACTTCTGGAAGACCAGAATCAGGCTGATGGAGTTTTCTGTAATGTTGAGTATCTCCTGTGTGCTAAGCATTGTGCCAGGCTCTCTCTGAGTGTTCCCTCATTGATACTCAGCCATCCTGGGAGGAAAGGACTGTAATCTCATGTTACTGGTGAGGAAACACACTCAGAGGTCACACAACTGGAAGTGGTGGAAGTGAGTCTTGCCCAGCTCAGCACGTGGGTGAAGCTCGTGCTCTTTCCATTAACGTGGTCGTCTCTTCATACGGCGAGTGGGTCATCCAAACAGGACACGGGATCACCAATGACTAAAGGAATCGTGACCGTCCCTACGGGATCATTCCCATGAGCATACTGACTCGTAGCTTAAAAAACAACCGTTCCTTCACGTCACATCTCCCTCCAGCTCATCCTGCCCCCCACGGAGAGCCAAACTCCTGAGAAGCGTCGTCTATACCCACCAGCACCACTCATTCTCCCCTTCTCACTTGAACTCACTCCAGTCTCTCGTCGACCAGAACATCTCTTGCCAAAGTTCTCCCTTATCTCCATGTCACCAAATCCAAAAGAGGGTTCTCAGTTCCTATCTTGCTCAACCTCTCAGCAGCATTAGACACCGCTGCTCACCCCCTCCTTCCTGAAACACGCTCATCGGCTTCCAGGACTAGGCCTCTTGGTTCCCCTGCTCACAGCTGGGCCTCATGTCCTCTGTTGGACCCCACTGCCTCCAGAGCCCCAGTTGCCTGCAGCCCGGCCCAGTCTTCGGACTCTTCCTCTGTCTACACTGACCTTAGTCTCCTGGCTTTGAACGCCCTCCAAATGCTGATGGGGACCCCCAAAGTCCTGGCTCCTACCTCCACCTCTCCCTGAACTCACACAGGCTCCTCAAACTTGAGCATAACACATGCAAAACCAGACTCCTGCTTTCCACGCCCCATAACCATCTCACCTGCAGTCTGCCCCGTCACGGGAAAGGGTGGCTCCACTTCCCCAACTGCTTAGGCTGAATCCTTCTTTTTTTAAAATTTTTTTTATTTTTGGCCGTGCCCCTTGGCATGCAGGATCTTAGTTCCCCAAGAAGGGATCGAACCTGTGCCCCCTGCAGTGGAAGCGCGGAGTCCCAACCACTGGACCGCCGGGGAATTTCCTAGGCCGAATCCTTCTTGTTGCTCCGCCCCATACCATCCAACTGATCAGCAACTCCTGTCAGCTCGACTTTAACGAGATCCAGAACCTGACCTTTTCGCTGCCTTCGCTGGCAACACCTGATCCACAACACAGCTGTCTCCACCCGGGGTCTTTGCAGCAGCCTCCGTTCTGCTCTCCTTGTCTCAGTTCTTGCCCTTGTAGCCCATTCTCCACAAACATTCTTCACTGAGGCCTTTCAAATGTAAGTCAGATGCTCTCACCGCCCTGCTCAAAACCCTCCAAGGGCTCCTGTCCCACTGGGTCAAAGCCCAGGTGCTCTCAGTGGCCGACCAGGCCCCAGGGACCCTGACCTCACTGGCTGCTCTGTGTCAGCACATGGGCCTCCTTGCTGTTGCCTTCTCCTCAGGGCCTGACCTGCCTTCTTTTCTACCTCAAAGGATTACACACACACACACTGATGTGTTTGCTACCTGTCTCCCTTACTAAAATAGCAGCTCTGTGAGGGCTGGAAATTGTTTGGTTTGACACCATATTCCCAGCACCAGCACTTAGCCGGTGCTCAATAAATAAACACTGGTTGATTGAATAAATGGCCTCTCAGGGTGCAGGTTCCCAACTCACGACCCCACTGCATCTCAAGCCCAGGAGGGAGATGGTCTTGTGGCCCGAGGAGCTGAATCTCCAGGTCTGCTCTTACTCCGTCTCCTGGAGGTGTGTGTTGTCCTGCACATGGAAGCCCTGAGGTATGAGGACCCTGGGGCCAGACATCAGAGCAGGATGCATGTGGCCGACACGGGGGCAACATGCCAGAGCACTGCTGACCGCTGCTAGCTGCCAGAGAAGGATTAGTAATAATCCCTGCCGTCCACCCAGAGCATTCCAGTTTACAAAATGCTGTCACATCGGTGTCGCATGTGGGCCCCACAACTGCCCAGAGGTGGGCAGAGCAGCGATTATGGTCCCCGTTATACATATGACAACCCTGAGGCCCCTGAGGTTAAGGGTCTGGCCTGAGACTGCACAGGAAGTGGCCGAGCCGGGTACAGAGCTAGTCCTCTTCACACCATGCCTGCCACTGCATCCTGCCCAGAGCAATTTTTTTTTTTTTTTTTTGCGATACGCGGGCCTCTCCCTGGTGTGGCCTTTCCCCCTGGCG
>NW_006779881.1:401822-409215 GCF_000442215.2 Lipotes vexillifer | reverse complement strand
CATTGCGGAGCACAGGCTCCGGACGCGCAGGCTCAGCGGCCATGGCTCACGGGCCCAGCCGCTCCGCGGCATGTGGGATCTTCCCGGACCGGGGCACGAACCCGTGTCCCTTGCATCGGCAAGCGGACTCTCAACCACTGCGCCACCAGGGAAGCCCCTCCAGAGCAATTTTTATCAAGTGAGACCTCTGGGGCCAATGGGCATATTTCCACTCTGAACAAACCACCGAGTAAAAAACCACGAATCATTTATTCTTTGGTGGTCTACACAGGCACTTAAATACTGTATTGCTGTCACGTGGCTGCCTGTGCAGGTCCCCGGAGTGGCTCTGGGCCTGCGTCCTGAGCCCTTGGTCAGGCCCCGGGGGAGAGGGCCGTCCTGCTATGTCCACTCCAAGAGCGGTAGCACCATGTGGACAGCTATGAGCAGAGTCCCCTCAGCTGGGGGGCAGACCTAAGTTCCCCACCACTCCTCACCCGAGGCTGGCCAGTCCAGGGTGCAGGACAGAGTTCCTCACGTGGGTCTGATCACCGTCCACATGTGAGCTGTCAGAGCTCATCCTTGTGCCCTGACTCACTGCTGGAGACAGACCCCCGTACGGGCTTGGGGAGCTCCTCCTGGGCTTCTTGGGGCTGCTCATGGGGGAGGTCCGTCTCTTCTGGGCTAAAGAGCATCTTCACCAGGTCATCCGCCTGCACCCTGTCCTGCAAGGACAGAGCCCTGGCTGTTCAGAGAGGCCTCTGGACCAGGCGCTCGCCATCCCTCAGGTGCTACCTCCTGGAGAACAAGAAGGCTCTTCTCCAGTGGCCTCCCAGCTCATCCTAATCCCAGCAGGTCCTGCTCTCTGGGCAGAGGCAGCAGATGTGGTACCCAGCGAGGGACCAAGAACCAGGATCACTCCCTATATTGTCCCCACTGCCCCCCACCTGGAGCCCCATTCCCAAGGCAGGAAGAAGGGCCGGGGACCACGGTGACACAGTGCCGAAGCGAGGAGTCTCTCTGGACTCCCAAGCCCAGTGCTTCTCTCACGTCTAAGCATCGGCAATGGGACTGGGGAAGGTGGAAGCAGAACAAGGGCCCTGCCAGGAACAGGTCACAGCAGCGCCAACTGCTCTCACCCGCTCGCTGTGTCGAGCGTCCAAAGTGAACCACAGGGCGATGGCACAGCGCTGCCCTCTGGTGACAGCCTTCACTCCATGTGGGTTTTCCGTGCCCGAAGAGAATCCCACGGCCCTTCCGCACTGGGGCTGCACCTCTGCCTAAAGGGGACGAAGAGGGGGGTACACAGGACAGAGACCATAACCTGCCTTCAGAAGGGACATGAGGTCATTCAGGTCCAGGAGGGGATGGCTCCTCTGCCTGGCTTCCCAAAGACCAGAGCTAAAGAGAACAGGCGACTAGTCAGAGGCCCCCTGGTTTGGGGAGGGGAGTGCTGGCCACCAGGAAGACCAGCTGGCCATTCTGCCCCCTGCACCTTGAGGTTTTGTCTCCCCTCCCAGGGATGCGGACAAGGGCACACTCACCGTCACGGTCTTGGCATCTAGTTCAGTGAAATAAAAGTTTCCTCCGTCGAAGTCTGCGTTCAGGTAAAGAATGGCACTGGGAAAGGCAGAGAGCACCTCGACACCGACTTCCTCTTCCTGCCCCTCAGACACCCACGGCTCCAGTGCCTTTATCTCCAAGTGCTCCCAAGGAGCAGCAGGACGGGGGGCCTTCTCTGAAGCCTCACGGACACGACTCCTGACCTTCCCGCCTCCCTGCCCTCACCCTTCGGGAATCCACCATGCCCTTCTCTGGGGTGCTTCTGTACCGAGTCTCCCTTTCCCTGTCCCACTCTCACACTGCTCTGTAATGATTCCCGTATTATCTGACTCCCAATCCAGAGGGTCCTGGACGCTGGGAGGAGCTGGTCCCAAACACGCATGTGTTGGGGGAGGGGGCAGGGCACAGGGCCCTGGAGGCCTCAGAGCAGAGCTGGCACCTGTAGTCCCGGAAGGTGTAGGCGGGGGGCTCCTTGATGCACACGAGGGCCTCCGCGTTCAGGATGCAGTTGTCCACGTGGACGGGGTGGCTACCGTCCTTCCTCTCGGCCTGTGCCTCTGCGGCCACGGAGACACACGTTAGCACTGGGGCACCTCAGGGGACACTGCAGCTCTCCTGCTGGCATGCGAGGGCAGGGGGGTCACTGCCGACCAGCTTCCCTTCCTCTGGTTGGATCCACGCTCTCCAAGTCTTTAGACACAGAGCAGCAAGCCTAACCTTAAACCCTTAACCTCGGTGAGTAAAAACAAGGCCTCACCCAGCCCTTCACTGCCTGCCGACTCTTCCTGGCTTCCTGGCTTCCCGCTGCCCAGGCCCCTGGGCCCCCACCTGGAGGACGGGACACACACGGTTGCGAGTCTGGCACATTCCTTGGGTGTACCCAGATTTTGATAGAATTCCAAACTTTCTGAGGGAGAGTAAAGTCCTCTAATCTCTGCTGCCCATCAGTGTCATATCGGCACCAGGGGCCGCTGAAGGATCTGGCATGACAGACCCGGCTGTGGGTCACGTGTGGTTCCCGGACACTGGCCGTGCCTCACCCCTCCTAGGGAAGGCAAAAGGGACCGTGACAGAGGGAGAGTGAACGATGAACAACCTCCAGCCTGCCCTAACTTGTAAAATAAGTAGTTCTCTCAGAAATTTGGTATTTAACAATTAGTGACAGAGAACTTGCAACGCAGATCATGATTCACCTAAGGACACCTGTATGCCCAGTACCAGCGTTGAGAACCACTGACTTACAGGATGCAAAATACTCTTGAATGCAGCGCTCCGTAATTTGGCTTCTGAGGACCTCACCAGTCTTACGTGGCTGCCCCCTGTCCCCCCTTGACCTTACGCTCCAGAAGCGGCCACTTTCTTAGTCCCCCAGCTGCCGGCTGCTCGATGCCTCCACTCCTCTGCTCATGCTGCTGCCTCTGGCTCCCACGTCCTCCCGCTGCCCCGTCTACTCCACAACTCCTATTCATCCTGCGCAGCTCTCATCACCTCCTCTGGGAAGCCCTCCCAACTCCCCGGGGAGACTGACTCGAACTTCGTCTGCTGCACTCATCGCACTGGTTTACGTTGGTTCCCCAGCAGGATGAAAGGGACCATATCCTGCTCTTCTCCGCGTCCTCCGCATCCAGCTGGTGCCCGGGTGGGCAGCGTGTGCTGCACGGGGGATGCGGGTTGAGCGAGGCCCACCTTCGATCGCGGTGCGGCACACCAGGTGGGAATAGGAAAAGTAGAGGGGGCTGTCCAGGTGGAAGTAGGATGCCATGACACGCCGCACCTTCTCCGTCACGTTGTAGTACAGGTGAGCGCTCTGCAGAGGAACCTTCCCTTCCTGTCCCAGCTGCCGAGGAGACCAGTGGTCAGCTACGCTGCACGCTCCTCTGCGGGCCAACAGAGACCATAGGGGCGCCAGGCCCCGCTCCTCGTGCCCGCCAAGGACCAGTCCCTCTGCCTCCCATACACGACTCTCTGCCATCGCCCCCTCCCCTCGCCTTCACATTTCTCTTTATGAGTAACCTGCTCAGAAGTACAGCGGTTCTTCAGAAAGCACTCTGAAGCTTGGGGTGTATAGTCTTGCTTGCTTGCCTCATTATTACACTAATAGCCATGGTTCAAAAGTCAAGCTCACCCAGCATGGTTTATCCTGCCTCCGTGGCAGCTGGAACGCTGACAGGCAGACACTTTTACCTTTCCTACCACCATCTCCAACTCCTCCCCAGAGCCTGCGCGTCCCCCTCCCCCTTCTCCACATTCTAGAAGAGAGTACTGACCCTACCTTGAGGGCCTTGAAGACAGTGACGCCATAGAACTTTTCGCTGGGAGTGTGTGGGGAGGTCTGACCCCGGTAGCCATCTCCTAAAGTTGCTGCTGCCTACGAGGCCCCAAAAACAGGTGGAGTTAGCCAGGCAGCTGAGGGCTCAAGAAGAGGTGGTTGACTGCCCGCAGCAAGGGGCAGGCAATCGTTCAGCACCTAAGAGGCACCTAGTCGGGGTAGGCTGGGCCCTTAGGGAGATGGCATGGTCACCAGGTTCCCTCACATTGGTCAGTCTCTGCAGCTCCCGGCACTCATCCTCAGAGATTACACCATCCATCACCACCCGCTGGGAACCGTTCAAGACTTTGGAGGTCATGGTGAGTCTGATACCGTCATAAAGCAGGGGGCCACCTGCAAAGCAATAACACCAGCTAAATCCAGCAGCAGTTCTGTCCAGACACTCTCCATCAGACATTGCCTTGCTGTAAGGAAGAGAAATTCCAGTTGTTTCCCGTGCACCAGAGAAACCTCCCGTTTGGTCGCTTCCAAAGGTAGGGTGGTCCAGAGGATGGAACTTAGAGCTGAAGGGCAGGAGATCCAAGTCCTGGTCCACAGCTGTTGACTCCTGGGCTTTCACGCATTGTTGAGGAAACATCATAAAGACATTCCTAAAACATGAGTTCAGGACCAGAAAGAACTGGGTTTGACTCCTGGATCCTCCACTTACTAGCTGTGTGACCTTGGCAAGTTACTTAACCTCCCTGAGCCTTATCTCATCTGTAAAACAGCATCTACCTCGTAAGTTTGAATGTAAAGAACAGTAAGACAACTTAAAAGTTTAGCACGATACTTGGCACCTAGTAAATGCCTAAAAGTTTAGCTACCATCATATCATCATCTATTTAAAATGAGGATCTTACAATCTGCCCAACCCACTTCCCAGGCGATTATGAGAATCAAGAGAAATAACAGGGTGAAAGCTCTCTGAAAACAAAGGAATGCTGGACAAATTCTTTAACATGCTATAATCTCATTAAATTAAGCACTTGTTAATTGAAGCAACTATAGAGTAAAGGCCAGCCTTTCTCTCTTCTATTTCTCCTGTGTCTCTCTGTGCTGGGGACATACCAGAGACCCAGTTCAACTCCATCTATTACTTACTGAGGCCTCAGCGTGTGCCAAGCACTGTGCTAGAAAAGGCAAGGGATTAACACCTGAAGACAGCACCTGTTCCAACAATTACACAAATGACCAACACAAGGCAGACCTTGTGAAAGTACAAAGTGCCTTGGAAGTCCAACAGAAATGGGGGTGGGGATCCCAACTGGCCTGGAGTTTAAGAAAGGCTCTGTAGGGTGGATCTGAGACGCCTCACGGGGAGAGATGATGGGAAGTGTATAGGAGGAGGCATAGGCCTGAACAAAGACTTGTGAGCAGAGAGAGGTCCAAGGACGAAGAGAAGGTATAAATGGGGAATGGTAGAACATACGGTTACAGGGGCAGGCAGGGAGGACGGCATCAGAGTCCCTGTGTTTGGAAGACTGGTCTAGCCCCCAGGTGGGAAGGGGCAAGGACAGACTGGAGGAGGAAAGATGAGTGCAGAGAGGAGGGGCTGGGGGCCTGATGCACGCCTGAGGCCATGGGACAAGAAAAGGGTTGGGGAGAGAGAAAGAGAGCAGAGTCCTAATTGGCAGGACCCCCCCAGAGGACTGGAGGGGATGGGCAAGGGGGGACCAAAGGAGACCTGAAGATTTTGAGGCTTGGTAACAGGACAAATGATGGCAGCTGGGAGAAAACAGTTTGGGGGTAAGGAGAGAGGACAAGTTTTCTCCTATATAGACTTACTGAAGCGAACTAAACTAGTGTCACTGTGACTCAGGACTCTTACTTCTTAACCAAAGGCCAATTCTCAGTGCTCTTTGCAGGTGGAAGTCCCGTGGGTGAGGGAGGAAGGGCCACGGCGGGGGTGAGCCCTGACCCGTGCCAGCTTGGATCCTGAGGCTGCTCTCTAAGGGGAGCTGCCCAGCTAACATGGGGACCACCAGCCTTGCTGCCTCCATGACAGCCGAGGTGGCCCCACGCTCGTCCTCTCACCTTCCCGGGTCAGCCTGTTCACGTCCAGCGACTCCTTGGTCTTCTCTTCCACGAGGGTCTCAATCTCCTTCATAAGGTTTCCGATCTCCTGGGAGATGCGGGCGGCTGTTTCCCGTTCTGACCTGTGAGCACAGCCAGACTGAGGGCTGTATTCCAGGGCCAGCCCAGGCTCCCACCCAGCTTCCCAGACTGGACCTGCCCGCCCCTTGCCAGGAGTTCACATCTGCCTCTGCCTGGGCTCAGGAAGTCTCAAGTGCTTCATCACACTGATCCAATCATGCAGTTTCTTCAAGGCCCTCACTTCTGTTTCTCTTGCAGTCTCCTGGGAATCACCTCTTCTGGAGTCCATGAATCCTAAAAGCAGAGTAGGAAAAAATGAACAGTGTCGGGTGACCTGCTGAATCTTCCAGGTCTCGATGCACATACTAGGGCCTACAGGGAATCCACCTTCTCACCGGCCTCCTTTCAGGAGATAAAGTGAGAGGTCTCTGGAACTGAGTCACCTGTACCGGGCTGCCCAGAATCCCCCGTCTCTCGTCCACGCAGATCTCCTGTTTGGCTCAACCCCGCAACGGCCCTCTCCCCAGAGGCACACGGTGTACAGCTCAGCCCATCCCTTGCAGCCCCACCCCACTCCGGCTCCCTGCACCCTGGCTCACCGGGTCAACAAAGGGAATTCCAAAAACGTCATAAGCAAAGAAGAGCAGTTCCTTCTCCAGCAGGCTTCGCTGGTGGTACTCCTGGGCATTCTGAGGAAACGCAGTGGGAGGGACGCCCTGGTACTCAGCCCTGCCGCTGACTCTAGCCCCCACTCCCCACGCCTACGTGCCACACTGTTGCCCCCCGTGCGACCCAAGGCTTCCTCTCCCACTATCACTAGTGTGTCCGTCCCCCCGTTTGGGACAAAAGTCTCATGTCTGTGCTCAAGGGTTCCTCTTGCCTGACACAAGCAGCCCCTCTGAGGGTGGCATAGCCAGGCTTCCCTTATAGGGAAACAGCCCCCTTTCCTTCCCCTGCCGTTAATCTCTGAGACAGAAAGCCTGAGGATTCTCAGGAAATACTCTTTAAGAAAGGAAAATTATTCCTTCTTGACTTTCGCAGAAGCTCAACACGCAGGGGAAGAAAAACCTAGGTGTTAGGTGACTCCTGCGTTATTCATTTAATCTTTACAGCCACCTTGGAGGTTGATGAGATTATCCTCATTTTACAGACGAAGACACTGAGGTACAGAGGGGATATGCAACTTGTTTGAGGTGACACTATAGGAGATGGTAGAGCAGGGACCTACATCCAAGCCTGGATCTCTCCAATCCTAAAGCCCACGTGTTTTTTCCTATGCCATCTGCCTCCCCTCAGACTTGGAGTGGACGGTATCCCTCCCGGGAGTTGGGCCAGTGCAGAAGCAGCTGGGTCCAGCGCCCGGCCATTCCCACACGTGCTCAGTGGTAGGGCTTACCCAGGGCAGGGAAACTAAGTACCTTCTGGGGTCACATCTTTCCCTAGGTG
>NW_006779881.1:377867-401692 GCF_000442215.2 Lipotes vexillifer | reverse complement strand
TTTCCCTAGGTGCCCTGCTAGTCTCCCAGCAGCAGCAGAAGGAAGGAAAAGAGAAAGAAGACATCATCAGTTGGAATAAAAGCTGAGGGCGATAAGGAAAACTTTAAAGGCGTCAATGAGGCCTACGTCACCTCTTGTATTTACCCAAGAGGAAGAGGGAAATTTTCTCCTAAGGAGTTTAAATCACTGGCCTCCCTCACCTAGTACTGGACACCAAGCTAGGTATGTGTCATCTCCTTTAACCCTCTCCAACTGCTCTATGAACCTGCCAGGAAGCAAGTCCCACTTCTACCATTTATTCATTCAACACTGACGTACTGAGTGTCAGCTATGTGTCAGAACTGTGCCGGCACTGGAATAAAGCAGGGAAACAGAGATTCCTGTCACCATGGGCAGCCACAGGCTGCTGTGCAAGTTAACTCATTTCCTGGAGCCTAAATGTCCTCATCTTGAAAGTGGCAAGAATAGCGCCCACCCCACAGGGTGCCTGTGATGATTAAATGCGATGATGGGTATAAACCGCCTAGCTCAGTGCTTGGCCTGGGACAGGGCTCAACAGATGTTAGTTACCTTCTTTCCAGAAGGGCAGTTCTAGTTAGAAATGGTAGACTGACCACTTATTTTCCCTTTCTGACCCAGACTCACTAATATGACTATAAAGGGTCAGGGGGAGCGGTCTTAACCAAGCAAAGAGACTAGGAGACGCGCCATCTCAAATCCAGACGGTCACCATCTAGCAGCCCAAGAGGACAACGACAAGGTAACCAGTCTGCATATGGGAGGGGGTGGCAAGAGGAGGGTTATTGCGGATCCAAGAAGGAAGAGCCTTGTTTTTTTTTTTTCCGGTACGCGGGCCTCTCACTGTTGTGGCCTCTCCCGTTGCAGAGCGCAGACTCAGCGGCCATGGCTCACGGACCCACCCACTCCGCGGCATGTGGGATCTTCCCGGACCGGGGCACGAACCCGCGTCCCCTGCATCGGCAGGCGGACTCTCAACCACTGCACCACCAGGGAAGCCCGAGCCTTGGTTTTTAACTTCAGGGTAGGTTGATGACCCCACCTCACTGGGTTGTTATGAGAATCAAACGAAAGAAAAGCTATGAAAAATTTTTGTAAACTATAAAATGCCACGCACATTTGAAGGGTGCTTATTTTCCACAGTAAGCGCCACACAACCAGAATGGGAGGTCTGTTACTGCCGCATCATCCACCTGCTTCTCCCAGTGAACAGAGGAAAAATGAGCCACCCTGGGAATCCTGGCCAGCCGTGTGCCCCGCAGCCAGCGCCGTGCACGTGTCTCCCAGGCCGGGAATGTGGTGCCTAATTAGACACGGAGAGGAGGGAGGCATGAACCCCCTGCCCCACCGCCAGTTCCACCTCTCCCCTCCTCCAGCCCCCCACCTCACTCAGGCCTCGGAGGCTCTGTCTGCACCGTGACGGCCCCCGGCACCTCCCATTCTGAGCCCTGCCCCATCACATCTCATCAGGCTGCTTAAAACCCTTTGACGGCTCACCACTGCCTGCCTCACACAGTAGGGTCCAAGGTCCTGGAGAGGCACACAAGACCCCTCAAAAATCTGACCCTCCTGGGCCTCATTGCCTGCAACTCCCCAGCACCATCTTCCGTTCACATGGGACTGTTGTCCAGGTGGTTTGCATATGCTGTTCTCCATCTAAAAGGCCCTTTTCTGACTCATTCACCTACTGAAGGCTTTTAAAACCAATTGTCAACACCACTGCCTCTTGTGAAGCCTTCCCGGACCCGCCAGTTGCTTACTTTTCCTCTGTGCTCCCACTCTAGCTCGCTGACCCCTCTACTATGATATTCACCACAGCATTTTACAAATCTTGGATTGTACAGCTTTCCAAGGCGGTTTTAGATGGCATTCAAAAAGACATGAAAGTAGTACAAATGTAGCTAAAAGAAACCCCCGGAGTATCGATAGACATAAATAGAAATGTTCAGTCCTCTCCGACCCAGCCCCGGACCCACAGGCCCATGCCTGGGGGTGGGGGGGTTAATCCCGATGAACAGTTTCTTACCGATCTGTGCAGAAAGTTAAAAAACTTAAAAATATATATGTATTACCAAAAAACGTAAATAGAATACCACTACAGTTCTATGTCTTCTTTTTCTTCACCTAAAATTACATCATGGAGACAATTTCATATTGGTGCGTAGGAATCTACTCAAGCAAAATAATGGTTATCTTGTACGTCATTGAATGAACGTGCCCATTTTATTTAACCAGTTCCCCAAATTGATAGCACTGAGCTTGTTTCCAGTTTTTTGCTTTTAGCGGTGGACTTCTGATGCACATCTGTGCACATTTACCTTTGCATGCTTGTGTAGTACAGCCGAGGGTGAATCCCCGGCAGTCAGATCTCTGGGTAAATGAATAGTACAGTTTGCAGCCCTACCAACAGCCCAGGGGTGTGCCTGCTTTCTCACCCCCTACATGTGTCCAATAGACTTGTTGCATACACAACTGAGGGGCCTCTAGAGTAACTGGAGCTATCTATCTTTTTTGTTTTTCTTTGACAAAAGGAAAAACTCATCCAAAGTTACAGCTATTTTTACAGACTGTAAGATTTGGGTTTTGGAGAGGCCAGTAGGACACAAGTGGTTGAGGGCCACAGTGACAAGCCACCCCATCTCACGAGGTGGCTGAAGTTAGAGGTAAGAAAACCCGCCACCTGCTACTTGCGTACCATCAGCAAGACCCCTGTGATGCTACCTGTCCACACAACACTTTGTACAGCGCCTGTCGGCTCACTATCTCATTTGACCCTCACACTCGTCCTGTGTTGAAGACAGAGCAAGAACCATAATCCTATTTTATAGAAGGAGAAAATGAGACTCAGAAGGGCAGTGCAGCATGACTAAGATTCCACATGATGTGTCAAAAATCACACGGCTAGTGAGTAGAGGAGCCAGGACTTGAGTCCAGATTAGTGACTTCAAATCCACCTCATTGTTCTGGGCTCAAGAAGGAGAGGATCTAGGGCCAGTGCAAGGCATAGGTACAAATATCGAGGTTCGCAGTATTGAACTTCATTAAGTTAAAAACAGAGAACTTTTCATGTTTTTAATACAAAAGTGATACCCATTCACTGCAGGGAATTTAGAAGATACAAAGGAGCAAAAAACAAAAATCACCCGTAATTCCAGAAATAGCCATTGTTAAATGAACAGCACAAAGTGCAGTCCCTCTGGCAGTGCAGGCATGGGCCTGCTTCCACTTCAGTGCCTTTCCTTTTAGTCTTTCTATTACATAGATTTTTTTCCTTGTTTGGGAGTGAGATGGGTATAATGCTGAAACAGGGAGAGACAGAACAATGGCAGAAAGAAGCGGGGGCGGGGAAGAAAACGGAGGCAGAAAAGAGGTGAGTGAAAAAAAAAATTTAGCATGGAGTAGAAAATGATAAATCTTGGCCAAGTCAAGTCTCAAAGTGGAGGTGCTGAAAAAGGGAAAGAACGTGGCTGCTTTGCAGTTCTGCTTTTCCCTGCCGACTCGGAGAACAGACTTTGGGGCCCAGATTGTGCTAATTAAGGTTCTGGCTTATTCCCCGCTTTCTGTGCACTCACACCCACCCAGGCAGCCTGCCCCCACCCATCACTGCCCGAGCAGCCCCGGCTCCTTCTCCTCTACCCCACTCGCTGCTTTCTGGTCTGGGTTCAGCTGGCAGCCACCCAAAGTAATGCAAGTCTCTCACCTCACGGGGGCCGATGGATCTGGCTTGTTCTTCTCCGAGCATGGCTGTGTAATAGGCCAGATTCTGGCTCATCACCTCATCATTGGGGAAGAAGAGGAGATAGGTCTTGGCACATTCAGTGGCCTGTGTGTAATTCCCAACTGCAAAGGGAAAAAGTGGCTGAGAAGAAAGCATCGAATCCTGGGTACCACGAACCACCTAGTGTTCAGTCTCAGCACAGCTCGAGGCAATGATGACATGGCAAGGTGGCACCAGCTACATAACACGACTGCCTGATTTGGCGGGAGAAGTTACAGAATAAATTATAGAACATACGAATGATTTTTAAGGTGCTCAGTGTCTGCAAGTAATTCAAACATTGGCCCTAATATTCCCAATCATTAGACCCATTTCAGGAATATTCCTCTGTCTTCCTACCTTTTTTTCCCTATGGATTTTCAGAAGAGTAGGGAAGATTACAATAGCAGATTGTCTCTTTGGCAGAGTTCTTGTTGATATGTGTTGGTCTCCTCAACCATAAAAGTGTATATTCTTGAATATGCTGTAATGCTTAGCACACAGTGGGGACTCAGTAAAGACCCGCTGACTTGTTGCTTTTCTGGATATTGACAGCCCCCTCACCCCACCCCAGAGCATCAGTGCTACATGAGGGAGAAGGGCGGGGAAATGCCCTGTGAGCTGGTTTAAATGGAAGCACACCCTTGCCTTTACTATAACTTAACTCAGGTGCAAAATGAGATTATAAATGTTATAGAGGGGACCAGAGGATGAGGTCCTAGAGTCTCCCTCCCCCAGCTTTTCAGGCTGCTGGTACTGCTTCTTGGAAGGTGGCTTGTAACAAGGTATTCAGGGATCACCTGGTGTGGTGCCTGCCAGAGCCGAAGAGAGAAAGCAAACAGCCTGAGGAAGCACAGCGGCCATAATCCCTGCCTTCCTTGCTTTTGGCTTAGTGAAAAGCAGCCGAGAAAGAGAAGGGAGGCCTTACTGTTATAGTAGGCAAACTGCAGATAATTATAATGCGATGGGAGGAAGTCTTCAAAGGGCTTCTCTCGACTTGGGTGGGAAGCAAGCTCCGTGACACAGTTCTGCTTACAGCTGAGGACCTGGATGTAATGGTCTGAAAGGAATCGAGGAGGGGAAGAACCATAAGGTCAATTTCCAGGATTCAAACGCTGCTTAAGATGAACAAATTCAAGTGGAAGCAATTTCCAGCCAGATTCCCGGATTTAAGAGATTCAGGAATGAGGCTGAAGATGCTGTGTCTGCAGAATCACGTTGTTGCCCTCAGAACCCAGAGGCCTGGCCGAGGGCTGGGTTTGGGGCCCGCACCTGTGATGGCCTGGAAGAGGTCGGCGTTGTATTCCAGGTAGTTGTATCCGTCGTAGTCATAGGGCCCTTCACAGAGGGCACGGCACTCCTCGTCTGCCTCGAAGTACTCCCGCAGCGCCGTCTCCAGGTGGGGCACGGCTTCCTGCAGCTGCTCCTCGGAGTAGAGGCGCACTCCCAGCCGAAACTCATGCTACTGGGAGGAAGGGGTACTCAGATGCAGGGCAGACTGCGGACAGCCGTCCCTCCTTGCCCACGGCCACCTCCACGGGCATCCCCGTAGCCCTCTCAGGTTACGGGTGGAAAGGGTGGCTGCTACACAAAGAAAGCCTGCTGGAAACGGTCTTTACTTAGTCAGTCTTTACATCTGACTTTCTTTTGAAATTTGAAAACATTTAACTCAATCTACTTGAAAGATATATGGGAATTCACTGTCATTTTCTTGCACTTTTTTTGTGGGGCTGAAAGTTTTCAAAATAAAAATTTAATAAACAAAAATTTAACTCTTAGCTATCAGAATGTGGTTTGAGGTGATGAAAGCAATCTTTCTAGCAGTAAGGACGGATTTGGGCTGCTGCAGCTGATTAGACTTTGCTTCTGCTCTCTGTGGGACATGGCTCCCTTCTTGCAGACAATAACCATTTTCATTTGTCACAGAATCACTAAAAAAGAAAAAAAAAGAAAAAAACCCAAACTGTGTAGAGTTGTATAATGTACTAGATGTACACAGTTTACTTTTAAAAGTCATTTTGATGTTGTTTCTAATATGCCTATTTCTAAACTACAACATATGCCCTCTATGAAAATGCTATATCGGGACTTCCCTGGTGGTCCAGTGGCTAAGGCTCTGTGCTCCCAACGCAGGGGGCCCAGGTTCAATCCCTGGTCAGGGAACTAGATCCCACCTGTGGCAACTAAAGAACCCGTGTGCTGCAACGAAGTTTCCCTGCAGGCCACAACTAAGACCCGGTGCAGCCAAATAAATAAATATTTTTTAAAAATGTTATGTCATCATAGACAATACCTCTTATAGGATACAGACTTTTCCTGCTAAACAAATAGAATAAGAACATTTCACTGTAGTGAAAAGCAAAAACCTACATGACCAAAAAAATTTGACAAGTAAATGAATACGATATGTGCATAAGACGGATTGTTATGCAGCCACTAAAAATTGTGTTTTCAAAGAAAATTTGAAGAATGAGAAAAGACGCGTCAGCATCATATGTTAGTTCAAAAGGGATGATGAAAAATACATACACAATATGACGCCACATTAGGTTTAAAAATTAGAAATACTGAAGACTTAAAAAGTAGGCCAAAATATCAACTACTGGTTTTCTGAAGGTGGCACTATTATAGATGATTACTTTCTGTTGTTTACGTATTTGCATTTTTCTAATGTTGTACAATGAACATACATTACTTCTGTAATCAGAAAGCAACCCTAGGGCTTCCCTGGTGGCGCAGTCGTTGAGAATCCGCCTGCCAATGCAGGGGACACAGGTTCGAGCCCTGGTCTGGGAAGATCCCACATGCCGCGGAGCAACTGGGCCCGTGAGCCTGCGCGTCTGGAGCCTAGGCCTGCGCGCCGCGATGAAAAGTGGCCCCCGCTTGCCACAACTAGAGAAAGCCCTCGCACAGAAACGAAGACCCAACACAGCCATAAGTGAATAAATAAATTTAAAAAAAAAAAGAAAGAAAGAAAGCAACCCTAGTGAATGTCACTATAAACAGAAAGAGCAAGAGAAAGGGATAGCGTTTTTTGTTTGTTTTTTGTTTTCACCATGTGGGGTTTGGCCTCAAGATCCTTGAAGTAGGCTTCCTTCACCCCAGACATGGTTTGGTAATAGTCCAGGTTCTGACGCATCTCCATGTGCTCAGGATTGCCCACGAAGAAGGTATGAGCTGCTGCTACGGCTTTCTCCAACTTGTTTATCTAAGGGTGAAGAACAAGAACATGGTTGTCACATCCAAACCTTGATGGTTTGTGTCCAAATGTGCAGTTCACAGTAAACAGGAAATCCCCGCCTTCCTGAGCCTTCCACTCAGTGTGCCTCAGCCCCTGCCAAGCCCAGAAAACACACCTATTGCAGGAACTACATACCAGAGATTAGAAGCACGGGGCCCTGGGCAGGTTTTCAGCTATTTCCCAAATCAGCATTAGGGATTCCTCAAATTACAGGAGGCAATGCTTCAAAAGTATAAACATTCTATTCTAAAACAAAGGTGGTATTGTAGGGGGAATGCTATGGAAGACTGACTGCCTAAATAATATACTCTTGAGCTTTGGATGTGGCGACTAAGCTGAAGAAAGTCTAAGGAGTCAAGGATTAAGGGGTAGGGGAGAAACAGCAGTTAACAATTAGACCATGCCAAAGAAGTTGCCTAGGGGGGAAAAATACATACATACATATATATGTTTTGTTTTTTTTCCCCTGCATACGTGTTTTTGACACATTCAGGGAAAAGGTGGGTGGCTGAAAAGTCTTAAGATCCTATACAAAATCCAGACATGGCATCTTCTGACTTTTCAAAGCCCAGGGCTCATAAGGTTAAAACAAGTGGCTATACAGAAATCTGAGGGGGGAAAATGTGCTACAGGTCACAATCATGCCCATAGCAATGGACTCCAGCATATCAAAATTATACAGCTTCATATGCAGAATCCAAAATAAATCACTAGGTGGGTCCGCGCGGGTCTCCAAGCTGCCTGCCTGGCAGCGGAGAGGTCACGGCGTGAGGCCGCCGCCACAGTCGCCGCGAGATCGGAGTGCTGGGCTGCACTGTGGCCTACTGCTGGCAGGAAGGGAAGGATCGAATCATATTTGTGACCAAAGAAGACCATGAAACTCCAAGCAACGCGGAGCTGGCGGCCAACGACCCCAACGATCCGTAAGAGGAGCACTGACGGATCCTGCCCAATGGAGACCTCAGCTGTAACTGCCCGCGCCTTGGGGGCATGGCCAGCGGCCCGTGTGGGGAACAGTTCAAGGCGGCCTTTTCCTGCTTCCACTGCAGCACAGAGGATGTCAAGGGGTCGGACTGTGTAGACCAGTTCCAGGCCATGCAGGAGTGCATGCAGAAGTACCCGGACCTCTATCCCCAGGAGGAGGACGAGGAGGAGAAGCCAGCAGATCGATTAGAGGAATCGGCTGCTTCTGAGGTCGCCGCGACCAAAGAACAAAAGGGGTCCAGCTAATGAAGGCCTGGGGCACTGGGCTCCAGCCTCCTTCAGAGTGTATGAACCTCTCCAAGGAAGTGTCTCTCCCTCTGTTGTTCTGTACGTGTAATGTACAAAACGTATTGTGTTGATTGTGTCTTGGCCCCTTGACATATACACTGAAAAATGGGTTGTATGTATGTGTATCTCACATGAACCTAACAGCGAATGTAGCTGCCACTTCTGAATTCTCTTCTCAGATTGTCCTGAATGTTGCCACTTTGAAATAACGTGCTGAATAATCTCAGCAACCAAAAATCATTATCTGCGAGTGTCTCTTGTGAGCGAGCTGATTTATTCTGATTCATTGTATCCCTTTTAGTAGATTTTATACTCAGTTGGAAAGTGAAATAGAAACAAAACATCTTCCTTTAAAAATGCTGGAGCGGGGCCATTCCTTGTAGAAGAGGCAGGATGATCAGCCCTTGAGTATTTGACAAAGTGCTATGCTTCATTTCTGATATATTTTGGTTTCCAGTTTGCATTGAGCTCCAGGTTTTCTACGTTTGGAAAACAGAGCTTTGGACCCTCTGAGTGACTCCCTTTGTAAGTGAAGAGAAAGGCTGTTTTATTCTGTTCTTGTTATTCCAAAAGCCCTGGCTTGGGGTCTGTGTTCACACTGGCTCTGTCTCAGCCTGTTCAGATGCAATGTTCTTGAGAGGTGGGGACCTAATCATTATCAAAGTAGCACCCAAGAGAGGAAACGGTGTCAATTAAAAGGAAAACATGATTTTTACCTGAAAAAAAAAAAAATCACTGATGATCTAATGATTAATTACATGGGTTGTGGTGTCAGACTGGTGACAAAGGTAGGTTTAATTATTCACTTGTTGGGGCTTTAGGCAAGTTAAAGTTTACTCTCTAAACTCAGTTCTCTAATCGGTTATCTGAAGATAGTACTCACTACCTCACAGGATTGCTGGGAAAGTTAAGTGAGAGGATATATATCCAGCTTCTAACACATGGTTCTGGGCACATATTAAGTGCTTAATAAATGTTAGCTCAGGCTTCCCTGGTGGTGCAGTGGTTGAGAATCTGCCTGCCAATGCAGGGCACATGGGTTCGAGCCCTGGTCTGGGAAGATCCCACATGCCGCAGAGCAACTAGGCCTGTGAGCCACAACTACTGAGCCTGTGCGTCTGTAGCCTGTGCTCTGTAACAAGACAGGCCGCGATAGTGAGAGGCCTGCGCACTGCGATGAAGAGTGGCCCCCGCTCGCCGCAACTAGAGAAAGCCCTCGCACAGAAACGAAGACCCAACACAGACAAAAAAATAAATAAATAAAGTGTTCCCTTTAAAAAAATAAAATAAATGTTAGCTTAATAAATGTAAATCCTAGCACATTAGTAATACGCTAAGAAAAATAATTTTTCTTTTCTGATCATCAGTACTAGTAAATGCACACTACACAAGAAGTCAGCCCTGGCTGTGACCCCCAAATAGCTAGGTGACCCACGGTCAACAATTGCCATCTCTGTACCTCAGTTGCCTTAATTATAAAATTAGAAATTCTCTCAAGTCTGTCCCTTTAATGGATTGATTCTCTCTCCCATATCTTTCAGCACTGCTCTTGCCTTCCTCTGTTCTCCATCTCCACACCCCTCACCCCATCCCCAGCCCTTCTTTACCCTCTAAGCACGAAGCACCTCATTTCTTTCTCTTATGTGGACAACTGAAGTCATCTCCTAATGGTTCACCCTGCCACCACTTTCTCCTTCTCCCAAGGCCTACGTCACATGGCTTCCAGAATTAGCATTCTACAGCCCAGTTCTGACGATGGCTGCTTGAAGCCTGCAGAATTCTCTTCCCAGTCTGGCCCCACTCTATTGTAAATGGCCATCCTTCCTCTCCTCTAACAATATTTGAGATCAGCTTCAAATGTTACCTCTTCTTTCAAGTCTAACTTCTCTGACACAAAGCTAGATTCCTTCTCCTTGGTGTTCCCACAGCTGGAATGTAACACACCCTTTCAGTAGCCCTTACTACTAAAGTGACTCTTAACAGCAAAGCAAGGTAACACAAAAAAATATAAAGTCAAGCATTTTAGTTACCTGTACAAGAACTGGGATGTAGTAAGTATTCAATAAATGTCAAAGAATTTTTAAAAGTGCTGTTAAGTGACATGACCAAAGACATAGCCCAATTATTTTGGTTTCAAGTCCAGCACTCTTCTGGGAAACTAGGAGGAATGGACCAGAACTGTGTAAGCATAATGCTTGTGGAAAGGTGGAAATTTGAGGTCCCCAAGATTTGCTAAGTCTCTCTTTAGGTTGAATTGAAGGTCTGTTAAACTATGGATATAATAGATACCCGGCACAGGTCCTTCTTCCTTTTTTTTTTTTCAAAATTAATTAATTAATTTTTGGCTGCGTTGGGTCTTCATTGCTGCGCACGGGCTTTCTCTAGTTGTAGCTAGTGGGGGCTACTGTTCGTTGCAGTGCGCGGGCTTCTCATTGCGGTGGCTTCTCTTGTTGCGGAGCACGGGCTCTAGGCGCGCGGCCTTCAGTAGTTGTGGCATGCAGGCTCAGTAGTTGTGGTGCACGGGCTTAGTTGCTCCGCGGCATGTGGGATCTTCCCGGACCAGGGAACGAACCCATGTCCCCTGCATTGGCAGGCAGATTCGTAACCACTGCGCCACCAGGGAAGGCCCTCCTTCTTCCTTTTTTCCCCAACAAAATGGGCTAATAACAGCACTTACTTTACAGGATATTGCCAGGATCTGGGCAAATGAATTAATAAACGCAAAGTACTTAATAGTGTCTGAAAGTATGTGTTGGCTCTCATTACCATCATAAATCAGAAGCACTCCAAATCTATGTATACACTTGGACTTAAGGCACTCTGGAATTCCTAAAAGTACTCATTTTCTTTGGAAACCTGACCGACCAGCCAGAGGGTCCCTTACAGGGAGGGGCCAGACAGCCTCTACTGGCGACGTGGCAACCTCATGTCCTGAAAGAAAGCTGCTGCACTCGGGCAGCAGGAAAAGCATCACTGAAAAGCGAACCGGAAGGAAGATACTGTAGAAAGGTCTTAGCTTCTCACTCGGTAACTTACAACAAAATTAGGATCAGAGACTCAAGCTGCCCCTGTAGTTCCCTCTAAGAGGCCTCTCGGGGAACACAAGACCAAGTTTTGCTTGGTCTGTGCCTTAACCCCGGCTGGATCTTTGGGGTCACCATCTGCCTATGCGAACCGGCGAGGCTGGTCTCCCGGCAGGGTCTCTGCTCTCCCTGGATCCGGGAAGAGCTCCCTGGCCAAGACGCCACTTTCCCTCTCCGCGAGAACTTCCTTGGCCCCCCAAGTTCCCCCGGGCCAACCACACCCAGAAGGACCCCAGACAGATCTGCACCTTGAAGTAGGCGACCTGTAGGTAGTTGTAGGGGCTCCGCTTGCTGAACTCCAATTCCAGCTCCTCGCTGAGCGAGTGGGTGGCCGACGGCCCGAGGCAGCGGCGCAGGCAAGCGGCGCGGCGCAGCAAGCCCCCGAAGAAGCGTAGGTCGTGCAGGGCGGCGGCGCCCGAGGCCTGCGCCAGGCTGGGGGGCGAGTCCGGGCCCAGCTCCAATGGGAGGTCAGCGGCACACCGGGTGCGGCAGCGCAGGCGAAGGCCGCGCAGGGCGGCCCGCGAACGCAACGCCCGCTCCATGCTCAGAACCACCCCGGCCCAGTCACCGCGAGCATAGGCCGCGGTCCCCTCCGCGAAGAGCAGATCAGGCGCCGTCATGTCCCATTCCGCCTCGGACTCCGCCTCGGCCCGGCAGGCAGCGGTGGTGACCGCCAGCAATGTGGTCAGCAGCCTCAACGAGCGCGCCGCCATGGCCGCTCAGACCTAACGGGACCGCTGGTCACCGGCCAGGGAGGTCAGGGAAGCCCGAGTCCCACCCCCGGGAATCCCCGCCCCGGAGTGAAGCCCCGCCCCGAGTGAAGCCCCGCCTCCCAAACCCGGCAGCGCACGCCCAGGAGGCTGCACCGCCTCTTTGGCCTTCCCCCAGCCTGGACCCCGCCCCTCAGCCGAATCAGGAGCTTCAGCCGCAGCCAAGCCTCCGAGCTCCGGGCAGCTCCGACGCCCAATGGCCAGGGAACAAGGAAGCTCCGCCCATGGGCCTTTTTGCGCATGCTCGGCAGCCTCGCGCCGCCAGGGTAGTAGGGAGAAGGTTCTGTCATGGGAGACGCTGCTGTCATGGAAGACGCTGCAACGCCCGGGACGACCCAGGGAGTCATAGAAAACCAAGGAGTTCTGTCGGCGGCAGGTTGGGGAGGTAGGCGGGGCGGGAGTCAGTTGGGGAAAAGAAGCCATCCCGGAGTAGCTAGTCTGCCGGGCTCCGCGGGAGGCCGAGGGCGGGTGCTCACGGCCTGTGTTCCTGGGTGTGTGTCGCAGGAGCCCTAGTGGAGCTCACCCCGACCCCCGGCGGCCTGGCCCTGGTGAGCCCCTACCACACCCACCGGGTCGGAGACCCCTTAGACCTCGTGGCGCTCGCAGAGCAGGTGCAGAAGGTGAGGAGGTGCGGCTGGGGAAGTAAATGACCAGCTTCGTGCACGTTTGGTCTTCCAAACCACTTAGTGTGGGGTAGCATTTGTTCTCGTCTCCATTTTATACGCGGGGAAAACTGATGGTCGTGGCGAGTCGGTGGCCTGACTCCAACTGATCTTCTGAGACCAAAGACCCCTTCAGCTGCAAATTGAGTGCCCATAATCTCCCTTCGTGGGAAGGTTTGCACAGTACTTTATATATTCATGATTTCATTTGGGCCTTAGGACAGCCCTGTCAGGTAGGCAGTACAGTTATTCTTCCTATTTGACACGTGAAGGGAAGTTTCCAGGGACCATTCAAGATCACTGTAACGCAGTTCTGCAGGGATGCATAGCCCGCTTACTTTAAACTGCTTCCCTTAGATCTTTACTTCTTACCTGAGGGCTTGTAGAGCTTAACATCTTTTAGAAGGGCAGGGACTCTAAGATTTGCCCTCTGTCTTCTTTCACTGGACACAGTATTCCCAAGCCCAGTGCTTAGACGTTGGTTGCCGAAAGAAGTAAAATAAGGAGGAAATATGACGTAACAGAAATAGCACTGGGAGTTTGGACACATGCGTTTTAATCTCAGTTTTGATATTAACTTGCATTGTGACTTGAGATAAATTACTTTTTTCTGGACCTCAGCTTCTTTATCTGTAAAGTGCAGGGTGTGAACTAGGAGAGCTCCTAGATCTAAATTTCTTGAAAAACCAGATTTCATCTAATCTTTCTTACCAAGACGTCCAGTTGTAGAACCCTCTTTGATATGTATAGGTACAGGGCCTTGCTACTTTAAAGTTTATGCTATCCCCCTCATCCTTGTATACACGATCACATTTGGCCTTGGTTATGGTCAAAGGCCTTCGTTTTGCTCAAAAGAATTTTAATAATTAATGTGCTCAAATTCCCTTACATGTGCATCTCTCTACTTCAGTTTTGTTTTTTTTTAATTAAGAAATTTTCAAATGCTTAGGAAAGCTCCTTTGATTCAAATCATGTGCTTTCTCTTTTCTAGAGAGGTGGGAAGCAAGGTATAACTTTTATGGATTAGGAGAACATTATGTGTCTGTTTAATCAGATCACCTATTGGGAGGGAGGCTCCCAAAGTCAGATCTTAGGCAAAACATTTTCAGTGGGTTACTGAGTGACCATTATGTGTATTACAATGGCCTGAAACAAAGAAAGAAGGAACACAGTTTTTGTCCTTTAGCCTATAATCAATCTAGTGAAATACAGAGGATGCATTATTGTGCTGCTTCCATTTTTCCAGTATTAGTCTTTGAGAAGCTGAAGAAAAAACACTATGGAGATAAAGAGAATCAAGCATATTTCAATCTGTGTACTGAAATGTACTTTCTAGCAGGACTGACTTCTTAACATGCCATTTAGGCATTCGTGTGTGAAAGCTCGGGAACCCTGGTTTTAAGGCATGAAATTTGGAATCAGACTGATCTGTGTTGAAATCTTTAACTGCCATTTATTAGCTATGAAACCTTGGACAGGTTGCTTCACCTCTCTGAGTCTAATTCCTAAAATGAGAAAGTGAAGTTGGAGTTCATCATCTCCAACTTCATAAGGTGTTATGAGAATTAAATAAGACAGTATGCAAAGGGCCTCAGTGATTAGGGCCAGAGTTTGTGCTTATCATTATTGGTACTCTTTCTCTCATTTCTGTTTTAATTAGGCTCATTTGTGCACAAATGACAGATTTGTTGCCCCCTTAAGAGAAAGGAGATTTATTGTAAGGCCACTCCTAACCCAGAACTATCCTAGCTCTAGGAACCATCTGTTCTCTCCTTGGCCATAAGGTGCCTTATTGTCCTTGGAACAAAATGCAAATTCTTGTGTCAAGGGCCATAAAGCCTTACATGATCTGGTCCCTGCACTCTTTTTTTTTTTTTTTTTTTTGTGTGTATTTTTTTGAGGTGCGCGGGCCTCTCACTGTTGTGGCCTCTCCCATTGCGGAGCACAGGCTCCGCACACGCAGGCTCAGTGGCCGTGGCTCACGGGCCCAGCCGCTCCGTGGCATGTGGGATCTTCCCGGAGCGGGGCACGAACCCGTGTCCCCTGCATTGGCAGGCGGACTCTCAACCACTGTGCCACCAGGGAAGCCCTGGCCTTCTTATCTGTAGAAGGCTATACTCCACCCCATCCAAATGACAGTATTATTAAATTGAATTTGAATGCCTCTAGACTACACATGCATTCTAATTCCTGCAGTCCTCACCACTCCCTGTTATTAAACCAGTTGCTTCATTCGTTATCTTTGATCTGCTTCTAGCACGTAATTATGATTATTTCCTTCATAATAATGCATTATTGTTCCAAGTACATACAACACTAATTATCTTTCTTTTTGGTGTCTGTATCACTCCCCAGGGCGGTGCTATGCAATATGGTAGCCACTAGCTTCATATGGCTGTTGAGCCTTGGAATGTGTGGTTAGTGCATGCAGCTGAGAAACTGAGTTTTAAATTTTAATGTAAATTTGTTACCAAGCCCAAGCTTGCTCTGCTCACTGCACAACAGGCCAGTAAATCGGGAGACGAGGTGTTGAGGCAAGGAATAGTGACGTTATTTGGAAAGCCGGGTGTCCAAGAAGCTGGCAGACTAATGTCCTATAGTGCCATCTTATCGGGGTCTGGATGCCAATTTCGTTTATAGAACAGAGAGAGGGAAGAGGTGAGGAAGTAAAGAGGCCATAAGTCTTGCAAAATATCTCCTGGCTTGGCTAGTTTTGGGGAGGGGATGTGTTAATTTCTTTTTTGCAGCCATTCACAGGTGGGCAGGGTCAGAATGTCTCCTTGTGAGCAGAACAAAAGCACTTTAGTTTAACATTCAGGCAGAGGGGCAGGGTTCCTGAGGCAAGCCATTATGTATGCTTATGCTATAGACAATATCATTTTAGTGATTATAGTAACAAAAGCAGTGAAAAGCAAAGGTTAAAGTAAAAGAAACAGATTCAACATGGAGTCAGATTCTGTTCTTCCCTGTAACAATTTTAATTAATTTAAATTTTAAAACCTGGTAATTGATTCAATTACTGGAAGCTTTTAAGTATATTTGGAACAATTTGAGTATGTGAATCAACTCTTTCAACTGTAAATTTTATGAAGTCTCAATACAGATCAAGTTTTTCCAATGAAAATTTAGCATCCAAATTGATAGGTGCTGTGAATATAAAATATACACTTAATATGAAATGTAAAATATCTCTTAACAATTTTTATATTGATTACATGTTGAAAAGATTTTTTTTGATAGGTTAAATAAAATATTAGATTTTTCTTTTTTGGCTGCACCATGCAGCTTGCAGAATCTTAGTTCCCTGACCAGAGATTGAACCTGGGCCACCGCAGTGAAAGTGCCGAGTGCAAACCACTGGACTGCCAGGGAATTCTGTATATTATTATAATTAATTTTACTTATTTATTTTTACTTTTAACATGGCTACTAGAAAATTTTAAATTACATATGTGACTTGTTTCATATTCTAAAGGATAGTTGCATTAGACTGTAATCTTAACGAAGGCAGGGACCTCTTTCTCATGTTTGCCAATGTGTGCAGTGCCTAGCATGGTGTCTGACACACAGTATTTGCTAAGTGTATATTCGTGGAACAGATAGAGGCTTGACTCAGCTTACTCAGTTGTTTCTATTCACTCATAACATGGCTTATACCTGACCTTTACCTTAAGCTTCCACAACTAACCAGCAAATTCTCTTAATATTTCTTAGTTCAAATTTAACCTCTTACTTTCTTTTCCTTAACTTAATTGTATATCACTAGAAGTTAATCAGTTTTGGGGGGAGTTCCCTGGTGGTCCAGTGGTCAGAACTCCGCACTTTCACTGTCAGGGCGCGGGTTCAGTCCCTGGTCAGGGAACTGAGATCCTGCAAGCTGTGCAGTGTGGCCAAAAAAAAAAAAAAAAAGTTAATCAGCTTTTTGTGAAAAGTAATCTGGAAGTTTCTGATGGATTTCTGATGTCTGAGTGATAATCCTTCCCAATACATGAATTGGTCACACCTGTCTCTCCTAGTTTTGAAAGTTATTTATTTTAAGCAATTTCCAGTGCCTTCAGTTGAATTTCCTAGCACATGGCAGACAGTCCTCTGTGTATATTATAATTGTTTCAGGTCTACATCATAGTGCAATCTTTTAAAAATATATTTTAAGTAACAATTAGGAATGCAAATATAAGTTAAAATATAATTAAGTGTGATGTAAATAATTCAACTGAGGTAATGGTCAGATTAACAGATACTTTCTATATATAGTTAGGTTTCTATATAGCAGGTGATAAGAGGCGTACCACAAGTGTCTTTGGATTTTCATTGTAAAACCCATCCCTGATTTCAGAAATGTTTAAATGTGAGAAAAAAAAAATGGAGACCTGAGGAATAAGTGGGGTCAGTCAGGCAAAAGAGCAAGAAAGAAACATATTGGGTGGAGGAGAGGGCATATTCCATATTATTTGGAAGCAAGAGAGAGCAGGGCATGTTGGAAGACTGAAAACTTTGAGTGTGACTAGAATCTAGAGTGAACAAGGTAGACACTTTGGGAAATAGAAAAGGAGCACTTATGGGGCTTCCCTGGTGGCGCAGTGGTTGAGAGTCCGCCTGCGAATGCAGGGGACACGGGTTCGTGCCCCGGTCCGGGAAGATCCCACATGCCGCGGAGCGGCTGGGCCCGTGAGCCATGGCCGCTGAGCCTGCGCGTCCGGAGCCTGTGCTCCGCAACGGGAGAGGCCACAACGGTGAGAGGCCCACGTACCGCAAAAAAAAAAAAAGAAAGAAAGAAAAGGAGCACTTATTTCTGTGGTGTGGGTCATGTCAGCATTGGCTTTTTGTAAGCAGTACTGTTTGAAGTGGGCCTTGCGATGAGTGGGCATTCATGGGGGAATGGTGAGAATGGGAAGAGCATTTTAGGCATAAGCAAAGATGTTGACATAACATTGGGATCTAAATAAGAACATCGTAGAAGTCTTATCCTTTTTTTGACCCACAGTTCAGTTTTTTTCTCACCTTAGGCTAATGAATTTGTCAGAGCAAATGCCACCAACAAGCTGACAGTCATAGCCGAGCAAATCGAACATTTGCAAGAACAAGCCAGGAAAGTAAGTAGTGGCTTTTAGGTAAGCATTTGTTTTCTTCGCTTAGTTCATAGGATTGACTGAACTTGCTTATAATCATTGTAACTTACTTGTTTCAGTACCTCCTAGAAATACAGAAGTGTTGAGTAAAATAGAATAAGCCCAAGAGGTTAAGTATAAGTGTTTTCACTGGGAGAAAGTTCAGTGAGATAAAGCATTTTGAGGGGAAACTATGTTTTCAGTTATAAAAGAAATGTACTGACCACAGAAAAATTGGAAAGAAATGTAAAAACCATTCAAAAGCCAGTAACACTCAACGTTTTGAAATACAATTTTCCTAAAGGCATTTTTACAGCATAGTAACGTAACATTGTGTAATTTTTCTCTTCAGTATCATCTGGATCTCAGTCATGATTCACTGCTGTGGGGGAGCAAGACCCTAGGCATCGAACGGTTTCCAGATTTTGAGGGGGATGGTCATTGAGTATGAGTGCCTGTTACCTAATACCTAATTGGTTACATCTCTGTGGTTCTTAGGTATTGGAGGATGCTCGCAGAGATGCTGACTTGCACCATGTAGCTTGTAATATAGTGAAAAAACCTGGCAACATTTACTACCTTTATAAACGGGAGAGTGGTCAGCGGTATTTTTCCATTATCTCTCCAAAGGTAAGAACATTTAATTTTTGCACAAAAATCTACTCTTGTCTCTGAGAAATTCTTGGGTGTGTGTTTGTGTATGTGTGTGGTGTGTGTTGTGTGTGAGAAAATGTAGGCATAGGGGTTGGGAAGTGGTTTTCTAGAAAACTGGAGGTGGCATGAGCCCAGACATGACTCTGAAAAATATGCATGTGCTTAAATTATTTCACAGTCATTATCTCTGTTAAGGGAGGTATCTGATGTGTAATGTAATGGTTTCCAAGAATGATTCTGACTGGTCTGGAGTGAAAAGCTAAAAAAGAAAATTGTGGTAGAATTAGGACATGAGCTCAGTTTCTTTATCTCCTGCCCTGATCAGAACTGACTCCTTTGCCTTCTCTAGGAATGGGGGACAGGTTGTCCACATGACTTCCTTGGTGCGTACAAGCTACAGCACGACTTGTCCTGGACTCCGTATGAGGACGCTGAGAAGCAGGATGCTAAAATCAGCATCGTGAACAAGTTGCTAAGCCAGCCAGTGGCTCTGCCTCCGAGCACTGAACCCAGCTTCCAGGGCTTCACTTCCACTGAGAGTGGACTCTGACAAAGGCTGTCATGGCTAGGACCTGTCACCTCCTTGTTGCCCCAATCTCTGCCTTGATGGGAGGTGGCATGAGAATCGAGGGCATGTAGGGGAATCATGAACTGCTTTGAAGGTGGTCCTGTGTGAATGTAAATGCTGTCGTTATTACTTCTAGTTGGGATGGTAAAGAATCACATCAGTCTCTTTTGGGATTCTCTCCAGGTCACAGATACTCAACTAGTCAGTTTCAGAGTACTGGCCAGTGTACTTTCCTTCTCCTTTATCTCCATCTGTTCTCCCATAAGTCAGAGCATTAGAGAAAGAAGGGTTTCTTCTTCCCTCGAAAAGATTGGCAGGTCATTTTCCAGAGAGGACTGTTGTTAGTCTCTTAGTAACTAGAAGTGTTTGAGATTGGGGTTGTGGCTATGTAACAGTTGGTGCAACTCCAGCTTCAGATTCGTCTGGGAACCAGAATGTTGGGTACTGGCGGATGATAAACAGCTTGGCTTGGCTCGCGAGCGAGTGTGTGGGTCTGGTATTTCTGCATGATTGATAAGGTTTGGCTTGTCCCATTCTGCTCTTTCTGCTGAGCTAGGATGACTGGAGAATTTGAGGCAGCAGCAATGGCCAGGTTTCGGGACAGTCAGCCTCTAAACTCACAGAATTTTAGACTTGGAAGAGATTTTGGAGGCTACCACTAACAATGTTATGAATCCACTCTCTAGCCCCACTGAGCAGGAGATCCAGAGTTCCGCCATCTGTAGCAGGAAGAATCCATTAAGTGGCAACTTCAGAATATTGTGGAAAAGAGAATAGGACAGTGGGTGAGAAACAAGAAAAACAGCCAACCTGTTGATTATGAATTAACTCAGATTGAAATTCATTTTGACCTGAATTATTGAGGAACTTAACAGAAGCTTTTTGGCTGAGTTACTCTATGCTGATTCTGACTGAGCTCTTGTGGGACTCTACCTCGCTTCCTGTTTGTTCAGTGGAATTAGCTAAATTGATAGCATAGCCAGCATTGCTGTACTTCCTTCAGTGCCATGTCATCTATTACAACATGCTGTAGAAGGAGTGAGAGATCTGTACCTGAAATCAAATTGCCCAAGTTCCTTTCTGGGGATGAATGTCCTTTGTGTTGATCTGCTTAGTAATGCCACAATCTCATCCTGGTGTAATGGCCTTTCCTTATAAGCTTCGCTCCTTGTGAGCTGTAAATGGTCCACAGAGGCCTAGCAGAGGTTGGGACTAGATTCTGTCAAGGTCACACAGATGATACTTGGTCACTCAGTTCACAGGAGGATGCTCTGGAGGCAGCTGCGAAAGCCTCTGGCTGGGAGGCTGCAGGAAATGGGACACACACACACACACACACACACACACACACACTAGTGGTATAGTAGTTGATTCTTACTACAGAAAGTTTCCCATATTTTCAGTAGGTTTTGAGTTGCTTGATAATGACATTTTGAGTAGGTGCTTTGTTATCCATTGCTGCATTAGTTACCACAAACTTAGTGGCTTTAAACAGCACACATTTATTATTTCAGAGTTTCTATGGATCAGGAGTTCAGGCACACTTGACTGGGTCCTCTGCTTCAGGGTTTCTTTTCTCACAAGGCTGCAGCGAATTACTGGCCAGGCCTGTGTCCTCATCTGAAGGCTCAGCTGAAGAAGGATCTGCTTCCAAGCTCACTTAAATTGTTGGCAGAATTTCAGTTCCTCAAGGGTTTGTAGGACTGTGGAGCTCTGTTTACTAATGAACTGTTAGCCAGAGGCTGCCCTTAGTTCTTTGCTACATGAATCTTACCAACATGGCAGCTGTCTTCATCAAAGCCAACAAGGATGAGGGTCTGCTAGCAGGATGGAAGTTATGGCAGTGACATCTCATACCTTGGCTGTGCGCTGTTAATTAGAAACAAGTCAGTAGGCCAGCCCATACTCAAGGGAGGTAATTACCTAAGGGTATGAATACCAGAAGGTGGAAATCCTTGAATCTTAGAATCTATATGCAGCAGTGCTCAGTTGATAGGGAGAAGGAAGGCTGTGGCTGGAAGAGGCAGTATTACAAAGTGGTTAGGCTTGGTGGCTTTGAAGTCACAGATCTGGACGCGACTCTCAGCTCTGACAAAATAACCTCCCCTAGTGTTCCTGCTTCCTCCTCTGGTCCCTTCTCCAGTCCATTCTGTATTCAGTCATCAGCTTGATCTTTTGAAAATGCAAATCCACCTCACCCTTGACATCTATCTATCCTAGTCACCGGAACAGAGAGCAGTGTGATTCAGGAGCAAACTTTCTTCCGTTCAATAAGGTGTACTCCTGGCACTGACCACCAGGTGGTGCCATTGTGCTTTCCTGATTAAGCCAGTTACCAAGCTTAGAGAAAGTGGCATTGTGAAGTGATTTTGGAGGTAGTATCTCCTAGGGGGACTAGGGCCCAGTGATTATAAACAGTAACCATTTTTCACTCATCCATCCATCTATCCATCCATAAGTGAGTAATACTTAATTACTGAGTATTAAGTGCCTTCCAGGTTCCAGATTCCGGAGAATGACACAGGTGAGTAAGCCAGGCCCCTATTTCCAGGAAGCTTACAGTCTAGTGGGGGAGAAAGCAAGTCAGCCATTACAACATGGTATAAGAAGGACTATGATAGGTGCACATGGAATATCATGGAGCACTGGGGAGGGCTGCTTAACTCAGCTTGGAGAATTTGAGAAGACTTTGGAAGAGCTGACACCTGCTTCGGTGTTGAAAAAGAAGCAAGAGTTACAGCTTGTTTGGAGGCTCCAGCTGTCGTCTCTGTAGGAAGGTTGTCTTTAGGGGTTAGGGCAGGGTTTATATTTGGATGGAGTTTATTTATGAATGAACAAAGGGATATCCACTTAACAAGCCATATCGACCAGAGTAATCCTGCCAGTCAGGAAGGGTGGAGTGAGAAAGGTCCCAGCCAGAACACTCTTACTTCTAACAGCTAGGAGATAGGTAGATGAGGAATCGGATGAAAAGCAATTCTAGACAAAAAATAGCACGTGGGGGACACTGACAAGAAGCAATATGACATTTGGGGAATTGCAGCTACAGTGAAGAATATTGGCCAGGTGGGTATGAGAGGAGAGCTAATTGAAGGGTTGGGGGTAGGGAGTTGGTTAAATTGGCCTTTTTAGAAAGCTCATCTTGGCAGTGGAGGATGAGTGGGGGAGAAACCACTGGGAGCCTCCAACCCAGTCCAGGCAAGAGATGTTGGAGGTTTTGAACAAAGATGGTGATGGACTGAGAGGTGTTGTATTTCATCAATTGTAAACGTACTTTCCTTCCCCCACGTTTTAATCTCTCAGACCTAGATGCTTCTAGGTGTCCGTAGTATGTCATCGTTTAATAATGGTTTGTCTTAACAGTGGATGGCATCTTAGACTTGATGAAGTATGGCATTTTGAAAGTACAGTAGATCGCCATCTTGTTAATTAATACGATGTGGCACAAGGAGTGGAAAGAATCAATCTTAGATAATGCTTGAATTTCTGGCTTGAGAGTGTGGATGGGGCTTCCCTGGTGGCGCAGTGCTTGAGAGTCCGCCTGCCGATGCAGGGGACACGGGTTCGTGCCCCGGTCCGGGAAGATCCTACATGCCGTGGGGCAGCTGGGCCCATGAGCCATGGCTGCTGAGCCTGCGCGTCCGGAGCCTGTGCTCCGCAACGGGAGAGGCCACAATAGTGAGAGGCCCGCGTACCACAAAAAAAAAAAAAGAGTGTGGATGGTGGGAATCCACTCAACAAAATGTGGACGAGGAAGACATCCCTGCTATTTTCCAAAATAATTAGCAATCTGTATTTGCCTCAATAATCCACCATGCTGGCCCTGCCTGGTTCACTGGGTGTAACAGCTGACACTACCTCCTTTTCTCCACATTAGCATTCCAGAAGGAGGGAAAGAAGGCTTGCTTGTGTCCTTACCTTCTCAAGTTATCAGTCAGTCCACAAGTATTGAGAGTATTGGTGGTGTAGACACAAAGATGATAAATACTGTTTAGTGAGCTCTTTTTCTGCCAAGCATAGCCAACTGTTTGATTTAATCTTTATATAATCCACCATCTATGAGGTATTACACAGTATTCCTATTTTACAGAGCTGGGACATCTCAGACATTAAGCTACTGGCCCATGGTTACACAGGTAAAAAGTGGCAGAGGTCAGGCTCAGACGTTACTGTTTGATTAAAGTCTGACCATAGCTATAACCATAACCTGTTTTGGCCGATTAGGACAGTCCTAGAATATCTCTACATAGAGGTGTGAAGAAGTTAAAATACAAAAGTGACAGAGTAACATGTGCATATGGGATACTACAGGAGTAGTTCACTTGAGTATTTAGTGATGAGCATGCAGACGATGTATATCAAGGTCCAGAGAAGATAAGTAACTTACCTAAGTTCACACAACTTAAAAACAATTGAGCCCACATCTCTGGCACTAAAGCCCATGTGCAAACCCCCCACATACAAGATAAGGTTCATTCCCTAAAGGAGTCAGAGCTTGGGCGGGAGGAGCTACTAAGTACCTGGAGTAACTAGACTTCCGTGGTCCAAGCAGCATTTGATTGAAAAGCTTTGTTCTTCATTTTGATTTGGAATATTACCACCTTCTGCTTCACTGACTGCATCTTTTCTGTCTCCTGACACTTACAGTTGGTTCTGCTCTGGGGCCAAGTCTTTGGCCCTCTTTTCTTTCCC